>NC_064030.1:11324501-11664001 GCF_917208135.1 Athalia rosae
GGTTCAACGACGGTATTTTTGTTGCTGTTTTTTGTTCTGCAGGTTGGCTTCCGGCGTCGTAGCAAGAGGGTGACACTTCATGTAGTATTCATCATTGATAGCTTGTCTTTCGACGTCGTAGCAAGAGGATGAGATTTTGATGATCGTTGAGTGTATATGGGTGCACTGACACTGAGCACTTCACTGCTCACCAAGTTTCAATCACTATCACTGATTTACTTGTTCGAAATCTTTACTTATTCACACACTTTCAAAACGGGAGCCACCGCTGCCACCATATGTAACGTTCTACTGGAGAGACGTCGAATGGGTACTTCCGTTTACGGTTTCGAGGTGTTACATCCCGGCGTACCAAAAATTCAACTGCTGTGAAAACCATTGTTATCATATCATTATATTGGCTTGCTTTATTTCAATTACTGCTTTATTTAATGTTATATTTCGATTTCGCTCACGCCTCCTTGGAATCGTCAAGTCGCGCAGAACCGAAGGCGGTTCTGCATAAAAATAAAGTGAAAAATAAAGTGCGACGGAAGGAATAGCTGACAGAAATCCTAAACTCTGCAGCTGCAATGTAGAGTTAGTATATACACTGCGCGTAAAAATTAGCGGGTCACCCCGTTTCTACTCCTAAAAATGCCCGATTTCAAATCCTCATAACTCAGCAAATAATGTGCGTAAAACGTTGCAAAAAATGTTGTTTTGAAGCTCAAAGCTTAACCTTTCGAATGCCCTTTGTCGAATTAAATTATCTTTTTTTTTCAAAGAGTAATCCTTTTTCGAATCATTTCATGTCAAAATCGCGAAGTGAACTTTCGACTTTACAACGATGCACCGAGTGTCACAGCGTGGAAATGCAATTTCCACGATAATAATCTCCAAGCCTAAAAAGTCTTCTTCAAAATGCGATTTTGTGAGTTGATTTACGATGTTTTTTGGCCGAGTTATGTGACCTTGAAGCAATTGTTGTCCCTAAATTTTCGAACGAATGCTCCAAGCGACCCAGTCGACGTATTGAAGTTTTTCAAAAACGATTTTGAAGGTCAAACTTTCATCTTTTCCGAAGTTCACTGCTTTTTTTTCCCCGATCATTTTCGAAGCTTGGATACCTTCCGAATGAACCCCTCCATAACACGGTGCGGAAATTCAAATTTCGACCTTCAGTAGGTCGCAGAAAAATGGCGGGATAGGCAGCACGTGATACCATCTTCGAGTTTGAAGTGTCCCTTTCAAAATGCGTTTTTGTAAGTTAATTTACGATTTTTTTTTACAGAGTTATTCAACTTCGAACACGGATGGAAGATTGAAACGTTACCTCCGGCATCGGCATTACCCAAGGTGTACCACGTGGAGGTTGCTCGGTAGGATTTCTAAGACGGTATTGCGGTATTT
Organism: Athalia rosae; assembly: GCF_917208135.1. Classification (NCBI taxonomy): domain Eukaryota; kingdom Metazoa; phylum Arthropoda; class Insecta; order Hymenoptera; family Athaliidae; genus Athalia; species Athalia rosae. The sequence goes on from NC_064030.1 coordinate 11,325,894, forward strand.
CTCGCGAAATTTCGATTAACACGTTCACGCCGGGGCCGATTTTAATTTGTTTTGCCATGAGGCGGCGCTCAAATTAATATCGCGCTTCATCTGGCGGCGCGTGGTTATTGCCTGTTCAGACCTGCATACGCGTTGTTTGTTGCTCTGCAGTACAGTGAAATCTTATTGTGCAAGTTTTGTAACTCGTGTAACAAATTTCCGACTGTAAGTATAATTAGAAAGGTGATTAGAATGTTTTTTTAATTTTTACCCTTATAAAAAATAGATAATTACAAGCCCGATGAGACAGTTTAGTGCGGGCCACCGGTGGCCCGCGCCGCCCGATGAGACAGTTTAGTGCGGGCCACCGGTGGCCCGCGCCGGCGTGAACGTGTTAAAGCTTGACCAAGCTCGGCGAGGTTTCGAGGTTGTTCCTGGCGTTCTCTTAGTCGCCGTCCAACCATGTCCCAGACCTGCTCGATGGGATTTAAATCCGGACTCATAGCTGGATGGTCGAGGAGAGTGATGTCGTTTTCCAAAAAAAAAATTCGCCGAGCTTGGTCAAGCTTTAATCGAAATTTGGCGAGAAATACCGCAATACCGACTTAGAAATTGTATCCGCATGATGCAAAGATGTCGAGATGTAATTCGACAACGAGGAGGCAACACTCGCTACTAATTCCTTTGTTTTGCGGTAGTTGGTACACACACACACACACACACACAATGACACGCACTCTGACACTCACACACGTACCAGAGAGGGTTTGGAGTCAAAAAATACCGTGGAATTGACGAACCATGGGGTCCTGATCTCTGGTACACGCTAAACACATGCACACTTACACACGAGGTGTAAATCCTACCGAGCAACCTCCACGTGGTACACCTTGGGTAATGCCGATGCCGGAGGTAACGTTTCAATCTTCCATCCGTGTTCGAAGTTGAATAACTCTGTAAAAAAAAATCGTAAATTAACTTACAAAAACGCATTTTGAAAGGGACACTTCAAACTCGAAGATGGTATCACGTGCTGCCTATCCCGCCATTTTTCTGCGACCTACTGAAGGTCGAAATTTGAATTTCCGCACCGTGTTATGGAGGGGTTCATTCGGAAGGTATCCAAGCTTCGAAAATGATCGGGGAAAAAAAAGCAGTGAACTTCGGAAAAGATGAAAGTTTGACCTTCAAAATCGTTTTTGAAAAACTTCAATACGTCGACTGGGTCGCTTGGAGCATTCGTTCGAAAATTTAGGGACAACAATTGCTTCAAGGTCACATAACTCGGCCAAAAAACATCGTAAATCAACTTACAAAATTGCATTTTGAAGAAGACTTTTTAGGCTTAGAGATTATTATCGTGGAAATTGCATTTCCACGCTGTGACACTCGGTGCATCGTTGTAAAGTCGAAAGTTCACTTCGCGATTTTGACATGAAATGATTCGAAAAAGGATTACTCTTTAAAAAAAAAAGATAATTTAATTCGACAAAGGGCATTCGAAAGGTTAAACTTTGAGCTTCAAAACAACATTTTTTGCAACGTTTTACGCACATTATTTGCTGAGTTATGAGGATTTGAAATCGGGCATTTTTAGGAGTAGAAACGGGGTGACCTGCTAATTTTTACGCGCAGTGTAGTAGATCACGTAGACAAACGACAGGGTATGGGATAGGAAAACGGCTACCGGAGTGAAGGGGGACAGGATGATGCACCGCTTGCACCTCTCCTTTTGTTTTTCGAACATAGGGGCCCCGAACCAAAAATCATTACCATTCGCTGTTTTTAAGTCGCGAGGTGCGCCTGTGTTTTGGTCCGATCGGATTAACGTCCAGAGTTGGAGTCCGGAAATCTGCGAAGTGACGGCCTAAAGTGATTTTCGATCGTTTGAAGTTTAAGTGTATCAACGTAGTGCCGCTCAGAGGACACAAAATCAATCTTCATCATTTTCCATTTTCTTTTTTTTCTTTCCCCCTAATTCCGAACATTAAGAGTTTAGTGAGTGCAAGTGGGGCGTTCATCCGTCAGCCGAATTCAGTGAGGGTTGCAGTGAAGCCGTTCATCAGCTCACCTTTCTACGAACGGTATCGTTACAACAGAATTGTTTACTTTTCCTCTCTCCTGACGTATGTGTTGTCGCCGCCGTTTTTCGCGTCGCTTATAGAATAGTCGCAAGAGAGAGATAATTGGTTCTTTGGTCAAAATATTTGGTTCCTTATTCTTCCGTTGCATATTTAGTTAGTGCCTACAAAGATTTAGTACCCGGAATTCGCTGTAATAATCAGTTTAATCATTAAATGACATCGGGGTGTTAGTCAAACGATACAATTCTTTAGTTTATTCATCCTAACCCCGAACATTCCCAATTAAAAAGTAGCAGACGCCTCCATGAAAAGATATCGTGCGGTCCTGTACAGGACCGGCAAGAGGGGACCCCATTACCTTCCGCTTATTGCAACGTAAGTGGAAATTTACTTTTTTTTTTAGTGTATTTGTGTTGTCGCGTGGGGAATCTACCCAAAAGGACGAACCGCTCGGGCCTTGCCCTCACGTAACAGAGGTACCAATGAAAATGCAAGAGGTTTGTGAGAAATGAAATAGATGATTATTGTCAAACCACATTACTTTATTAGATAAATAGCTGAGGCGTTGAGACCTTTTTTGAAAATGTTGATGGTTGTATGAGATTGTCGAGAGTTAATTTTGGAAAGGTGATTGAGTTGTCCTCCGATCTCGTCGGTTTGCGAGAGAAGTAGAAGTTAAAAATTCTGAGGGTAAGGCTCTGGAAAGAAGGACCGTCCAAAAGGGAGGGGAACCGCATCTGACGATGCAGTTTTGCGTGAGAATGAAATCGTTATCTGAGTAGAAGAGACTGGTAGCCAGGTTACAAGGCGGATAAAAAGGTCTCGTAGTCCGGGGTCAGCACGTAACAATTCTCCCAATCATTATTGTTCTTTGATTCATTGAATTGATTTTCATCAATTACTTTCAAATTTCGTCATCTTTTAATTATTTGTTAGGGTAGTTTTATTTTCATTCCAATCTTCTCGAGAATTTCTATTCGTGTAGCAACGTTCCATGTACTTGGCACAGTCATCGATTTGGATTCTTTTTTTTTATTATCCATGAATTCTTCTGAATAATCAATTAATATATTTTCATGGTAGTTACTGTTGAACATTTGATGTACTTGGCGAACTTTTTTGCACCATAGCTGTCTTTCGTGGGAATAGATCATCCTCAAACCTAGATCATAAGCCTAGGTTTGCCATCACCTTTTATGTTCACATACATTCGTATGAATTTGCACGTGTATAACTTCTCTCAATGAAAACACACCACACTGTTATACGTATTTGACCACTTGTCGTGATTTATTCAACCCGCAATGACACCATTCACCCCGGAGACTCTCAGCCACTCTAAAAAAAACCATCATTTCGGGTAGTGAAGGTCAAACATTTCTGCTGCCGTCCCGCAGGTCAACAACCTCGGGGTGGGAAAGAGAAAAACGCCCGGACAGGTATACCGGACCAGGTACCTACGCGAAGGTCAATGACCCGGGAAAGGGAGGAGAGGGGGGTAATTATTGGCGCCAGTGACCCAAGGGGAGGGGGAAAAGGGGAGGTTCGTTTTGACGCGGCGAAGATGAACTATTCTACTGACAAGAATGGTGAAATTGACAAAAATGATGAAAATGATCAGAATCTTTAAATTAACAGAAATGTTGAAATTATAAAAACTCGTGGGATTGACGGAAGTTACAAAAATAATGGTAATTGTGACATCAACGGAAATCGTGGAATCGACCAAAATGGTGAGATTGACAAAAATCGTGAACTTGATCAGAATCGTCAAATCGACGAACATGATGGAAACCGTGAATCATTGAATAGACAAAAATTCGCGGAATTAACGAAAATCGTAGAGTCAACGGAGATTGTGAGATTAACGAAAATCACGAAATTGAAGCTGATCGTGAAATCGACGAAAATGAGGAAATTGACGGTAATGACGAGAACGATAAATCGATGAATCAACGAGAATCGTAGGATTGACGAAAACGATGAAAATCACTAAGTTGACGGAAATGGTGAAATTGATCGGAATTGTGAAGTTAATGATAATGGTGGAATCGACAAAAATCGTGAAATTGATAAAAACGTCAAATTGTAAAAAATTGTGGAATTGACGAGAATCGTGAAATTGACGAACATGATAAAAACCGTGAATCATTTAATTGACAAAAATGACGAGAACAGGGGAAATGATGCGAAAAACAAAAATGATAAAAACGATGGAAATCGTAGAAACGATAGAAATAACGAGAACTATGGAAATCGCATATTATCTAGAAATGGTAAAATTGATAAGAATCGCGGAATGACCGAAAACGTTGAAAACGATGGAACTCGGAAAATCGACGGAAATGGTCAAATTGACAAAAATGACGCAAACGATGAGAATCACGAAACTCACGGAAATGGTAAAATTGATGAAACGAGTAAAATTGTAGAAAATCACTGGAACAATGGGATTCGCGGAATTGACGAGAATCGTCAAATCAACGAAAATTGTGGAATTGACGCAAATCAGAAAATCAACGCTAATCGTCAAATCGACGAAAATAGTGAAATTGATGAGGATCGTGAAATTGACGAGAATGGAAGAGTCGACGAAGAGGACGAAAACGATGAAAATCGCAAGATTGACGGAATTGCTGGAATCGACAAAGATCGTAAATTCAACGAGAATGATGAAAAAGATGAGAATCGCGGAATCAACGAGAATGGTGAAATTAATAAAACTCGTGAAATTGACGAAAATTACAAGAATGATGGGTACCGCAAAATCGACGAAAATCGTGAAATTGACGAATATGGTGGGATTAACGAGAATCGTGAACTTGATCAAAATCGTAAGATCGACGAAAATGGCGAAATGTCGAAAATGATGAAAATCGCAGTAACGACGAAAATGGTGAAACCGATAAGAATCGTAAAATTGACGAGAATGATGAAGTAAACGAAGGGAACAAAAACGATAAAAATCGCAAAACCGACGGAGATGGTGAAATTGACGAAAATGACAAAAACGATGAGAATCGCGAAATAAACGGAAATGGTGAAATTGATGAGACTCGCGAAATTGACAAAAATAGTAAAATTGATTCGTATCTTGTGATTGACGAGAATAGTCGAATTGAAGAAGATTGCGAAACCGGAGGAAATGGTAAAACTGATGAGAATGGTGAAATTGTAACAAATCACTGGAACGATTGGATTCGCAGAAACGACAAAATCGTAAAATCAACGGAAATTGTGAAATCGACGTAAATCACGAAATCATCGCTAATCGTGGAATCGACCGAAATAATGAAATTGATGAAAATCGTAGAATTGACGAGGATAGTGGAACTGACAAGAATGACGAAAACAATGAAAATCGCGAAATTAACGAGAATAGTGAAATTGATAAAACTCGTGAAATTAACGAAAACGGTAACTTCGACGAAAATCGTGTACTTGATCAGGATCGTGAAATCGACGGGAATGGTGGAATTGATGAAAACTTCGATATCGACGAAAATGACGTAAACGATGAAAATCGCGAAATTAACGAAAATAGTGAAATCCATACAAGTCGTAAAATCGACAAAAATTAAGAAATTGAAAAAACTGGTGAAATTGACGGAAATCGGGAAATTGACAAAAATGGTGAGATTGACAAAAATCGCAAAATTAACGAGACTGATGAAGGAGACGAAGAGGACGTCAACGATAAGTATCGCGTGATCGACGGCAATGGTAAAATCGATAAAAATGGTAAAAACAATGAGAATCGCAAAATTGACGAGAATGATAGAGTAGACGAAAAGGACGCAAACAATGAAAATCGCGAGTTCGGAGGGATTGGTGAGAACGACGGAACCGCTGAAAACGATAAAAATCGCGGAACTGACAAAAATCGTGAAATGAACAAAAGTGGTAAGATTGCCGAAAATCGTAAACTTGATCAGAATCTTGAAATTGACAAAAATAGCGAAATTGATGGAAACTTTGAGATCGAAGCAAATGACGAAAATGATGAAAATCGCGGAATTGACGAAAATCGTGAAATTAAAAAAAAATGTAGGATTGACGAAAATCGTGAACTTGATCAAAATCGCGAAAGTGACGAAAATAGTGAAATTGAAGAAAATCACAAAAATGGCGGAAACGGCAAAATTGTCAGAAATCGTGGAATTGACGAGAACAAAAAAGTAGACAAAGAGAACGACAACGATGAGGATCGCGAGATCGACGAAAATGGTGGAACTGACGGGAATGCTAAAATTAATAAGAATCGCGACATCGACGACAGTGATCAAATTGACGAAAATGACGAAATTGATGGGAATCGCGAAATTTACAAAAATTGAGAGGAGGTTGGGAACCGTAAAATCCACGACAATCGTGGATTGATCAGAATTGTAAAATCGACGAGAAAAGTGAAATTAACGGAGATCGTGAACTCATGGAAATCCTGTGATGGACAAGGATGTCCAAAACGATCGGGATGCTGCAAATGAGGAAAATGATGAAAACGATGGAAATCGTGAAAACGATGAGAATCACGGAAACGATGAAAATAGTGAAATATTCGGAGATGACAGGAATAGTCAGGGAAAGATGAGAAAAGTGTAATTGTCGAATATCGTAAAATTGATGAAAATCGTCAAATCGATGGAAATCCTGAAATTGAAGGAAATCGTAAAATTGATGATGAAAGTGGGATCGACGAAGATAACGAAAACGATGAGAATCGCAAATTTGACGAAAATGAAAAAATCGATGAAAATCTTGGAATTGACGGGAATAATGAAAAGGATAAGAATGGTGAAATATACAGTGTAACGTACGATCTTTCCCGTGGAAAATTAACGGCAGGGATTGATGGATTCGTCGTTACCCTTCGGCGCGTCTCTCTTATTATTCGGCACGATAAACTCTCAAATAACAAATCCGCTCGGTTTTGGCGCCAGACGCTGGTGCGTCACATGAAAATCGACAAAAGAAATTGAGGTCAAGATTCGTTTTTCTAAGAGATCTGCGATGACCGGCAACTTGACTAGCTCAGACATGATATGGGAAGGTAGAGGTGCTGAGTTTGCCGTAAATCACGGAATTCTAATTTCCTTTACTGGGCTTTGGCCCGTATATTCAATTCACAAGATGGGTCGTGCAATCATACATGAAATTTTGATTAGTCACAGGATTACATTAATCAAGAATGTGGTGGCAGGATCGGTACTTTGCTGAATTCAATAATTGCTTCGCGCCGGGCGTGATACAATATTTACAATTCAAACGCTCCTTCTCGGAGCGGTCGTATACACTGAAGTTCAGCTGTCAGGAATTGTGTCACTTGGATAGGCGAGAATATGTCACAATAGACAGGCGAAAATATCACGTCATCGGGAATTAATTGTCTCAGCGAATCACAAGAAAAGAAAATTATTACGCTGCGTTAGCATCCAGGCACAGTTCTACACTTCCATCTTATAAAAGCGTCAGGTTCGGTATTATGGCGGTACTTTGGCAGTAAACCGGTCACAAAGATCCAGATGCTTTCACTATTCTGAAGGTTCTTGATGATCTCGATGGTCTCGATGAGTATAGGCGGAAGGGGTTACAAAATGAAAATCTCCAAATTGGAGAGAATGATGGAAACGATTAGGATCACGAAGTCGACGAAAATAGTAAGATTGATCGAAATTGTGCAATTGACGAAAATAGTAATATTGACAGGAATTATGAAAACGGTTGGAATCGCAACATTGACGAAAAAGGTGTACTTGATGGAAGTCGCGAAGTTGACAAGATTAGAGAAATCGATGAGGATCGTAAAATTCACGGAAATAATGAAATTGACAAGAATCATGAAATTGACGGTAATGATCATTGATGAGAATGGTACACATGATGGAAATGACGGAATCGATGATAATCGTGCAGTTGACATAGATCGTGAGATGAATGAAGACAAAAGAAACGATAAGAATGGCGAAATAGACGGAAACGAAAAAAACGATAAGAATCGACAAATTGACGAAAATGTTAGAATCGATGGAAATCGCGACATCGATGGTAATCGTAGAATTGACGGAAATGGTGAATTTGGCGTGGGTGTTGACAACGATTGAAATCGCGCAATTGACGGAAACTGTAAAATTGATGAAAATCGCAGAATTGACAGAAATAATGAAACAATGAGGATACCAAATATGATAAGAATGACAAAAACGATGGGTATCGTCAATTCGAAGAAAATCTTGGAATAAACGGAAATCATGGGATTGACGAAAATGATGAGACCATAAAAATGGTAACTATGATGAAAATGACGAGTAGACTGATATGACAAAATTGACGAAGATAGTTAAATTGATGATTAACGTGGAAATGACGCTGATACCGAAAACGACAATAATGATGAATTTGACGGAAATGACGGGAACAATGGGAATAAGAAAATTGTCAAAAATGACAAGAATTATGAAAATCGTGAAATTTACGAAAATGGTGGAAAAAACAACAAGCGTGGATTTGACGAAAATGATAAAAACGATAGAATCGCTCAATTGACAAAAATCGTAAAATTGATGAAAGTCGTGTAAATGACAAAAATAACGAAAACGATGGAAATCGCGAAGTTGATGAAAAAGGTAAAACTGATAATAATCGTGAAATTGACGGAAACGGCGGGATCGACGAAAATGACAAAAACGATCAAACTCACGAAGTCGACGAGAAGGTTGAAATAGATCAAAATCGTATAATTCACGAAAATGATGAAAATGACAGAAATCGCAAAGTTTACGGATACGGTGGAATCGATGGAAACGACGAAAACGGTTGGAATAGTGAAATTGACGACGATAGTAGGGTTAACGAATATTGTCAGATGGACGGGAATGACGAAAACGATGAAAATCGTCAAATCAACGAAATTTGTCAAAATCATGAAAATCGATAGATTGACGGAAATGATGGAAACGATGGAAGTGGTAAAATTGACAGACCTGCGTGAATTGAAGGAAATCATTGAATCGACAAGAATGATGAGAACGATTGGAATCGCGGAGATCACAAACATAATGAAATTGATGGAAATTGTGGAATTGACGAAAAAAGAGGTATTTTCACGAAAATGTCGAAAACGATTAAAATCGAAAATTCGATAAAACTTCCGGAATTGATGAAAATCGCGAAATGAATGAAAATCGTGAAACTGACGAAGTTTTTGGAAACGATGAAAATCATCAAACCAATGGAAATCTTGGAATGGTAGACGAGAATCGTCGAAACGATGGAGATGTTAAAACCAACAAAAATGATGGAAACGATGAAAATTTCGAAATTTTCCGTAATGATGGGAAGTATGAAAATGTTCAAATTGACGGAAATGACGAAAACGATAAAAATCCTCAAATTCACGGAAATGTAAAAATTGACGAGAATCGTTATACTAACAAAAATGATGAAAACGATGGAAGTCGCAAATTGAATAAAAATGAAAAAAATTCATCGACATATTGAAGTCGACGAAAATGGTAAAACTGACGAAAATGACGAAAACGACGAATATCGCGGAGTTAGAAAATGGTGAAATTGATCGAAATTGTGAAATTGACCAAAATAGTGAAATTGATGATAACCGTGGAAATGATGCTAATGACGAGAAAGATAAGATCGGTAAAATTGACGGAAATGACGAGAATTTCGAAAATGGCAAAAATGGTGGAAGAGACGAAAATCTTGAAATTGACGAGAATGATGAAAACGATTAGAATCGCAAAGTTGACGGGAATAGAAGAATTGTTCGAATCTATGCAATTGACGAAAATTGTAATATTGACGAAAATAGTGTTATTAATGATAATCGTGGATATGATTCCAGCAAACACAGGGATATAACATGCAGGCACTAGTTATGTTACAACCAAAACGTGTTTGTTATTTGCGATGTACCATACTTTTAAAAATAACGGCTCTGGTACATGTAAATGTCCGCCACACGTACCTATAAACGAGACATGTTTGTCACACTAGCAAAGTCACGCCTACCATCATGACATCTCAGAGAAGTAACATAATGATTATCACCGTTATTACGTATTTACGAGTCGACAAGGTAATGTACCGCATATATGTACTTGATTTGTTCTAATGAGTGACGGTGCGTATGTACCATACATGTGACGTTCATATATTTGGTGCGTACCAATGTCCGCCACATGCACCTTCAATGAGACACGTTTGTTACACGGGCGAAGTTACGTAATCTCCACGTAACACAGTGATATCGCAGAATAGTGGGATCATAGACGTTGTCATGACGTACTTACCAGGTAACTTGGCAATGTTATATACCTTGTTCATGCCAATAAGCGTCGGTAGGTATGTACCAAACATGTCACATTAATGTACCTGGTACGTGCAACCGCCGTCAGACACACGTCTGAACGAAACGTATTTATTATATTGGCAAAGTAACGCCATCTCTATGTCACATAATGCCATCCTAAAGAAGTAGCATGATGAATATCACTATTACGTCTCTATGAGTCAACATGGTGATGTACCGTACATATTTTTAGTTTGTACCAGAAAGCGGTGGTGGGTACATACACCAAATGCGACACTCATAAACCTGTATCTGGTACGTTTCAATGTTCGCTATACATATCTCTGATTAAGACGTATAACACTGGAAATAAAACCTCTTTCATATGAAACACAGTAACACGTCAAAGAAGTGGCACTATCGACATGACCCTTATGACGTACCCGTGTCAAACTAATGACGTTATTTGGTACGTAGCAAGTGTACACGTATATACCCATCCCACAAAAGGCACCTACGGTGCAAAAAGTTCGCCAAGTACATCAAATGTTCAACAGTAACTACCATCAAAATATATATAACGATTATTCAGAAGAATTCATGAATAATGGAAAAACAAGAATCCAAATCAATTACTGTGCCAAGTACATGGAACTTTGCTACACGAATAGAAATTCTCGAGAAGATTGGAATAAAAATAAAACAACCCTAATAATTAATTGAAAGATTACGAAATTGGAAATCAATTGATGAAAATCAATTCAATGAATCAAAAAACAATAAAGATTGAAAATGTTACGTCGGTAAACGCTGCCACCAAGGTTACGTAGGTAAAAGGTTCACCGGAATTATTATTTAGGTTCGTTCTCGTTTTATGCAACTAAATGCAACTGCAGGAAAGGATTCGAAGTGATGAAGCTGATTGAGAGTTCGTATATGATTATGATGCGAAGTATAATTATTTTCCAAGCTCGAGGAGGCTTACAGGCGTAATCAGACGTGTTTGAGTCTCGAAAAGTAATGATTATTATTGACCAGGCACGGTAAGGCTTACAGGTGTGTTTGATGAATGTTTGTAGAGTGACTGATCCAGGATTTCGGTGTTTGACTAAGGAACTATGTCCTGGAAAACCGTACTGTTTGGTTCTAAGTTCGGAAGTAATTTCGATATGAAGATTAGGAATAAGGTAAACTCGGTTTATTGAAAGAGGGGGTAGGTGGAGTAGGAGTGCACGTGTAGCTGACAGGGTGCAAATCGGGAGGTCATTGCACTTGCATGTCATGCTGATGCAAGGTCTAGCAATGACCGATGGCAATTGAAATAGTCAGGCAGGAAAAAGGATATCGGGTTGCATCCGGTAGAATTGTTGGTAATAATTGATATGTATTGGGAATTGGTATGAATGGTTGGGCGAGACGTTTGGACCGAGGTCCGGACGTAAAAAAAAAATAAATTAAATTAACAAAAAAATAAAAAACAAAAATTGGAATACGTAGTTCTTGGCGGGCTAATGTTATATTGTCCTGCAAGAATTCTGAATTTTTTCTTCTGAAAAGCCCGCCAAGTCCTACTACCTCCAATTTTTGTTTTTTATTTTTTTTTAATTTAATTCATTTTTCAATGTTCATTGTTTTTTGATTAATTGAATTGATTTCCATCTATGCTTTCCAATTTCGTCATCTTTCAATTAATTATGGGGGTTGTTTTATTTCTATTTCAATCTTTTCGAGAATTTCTATTCGTGTAGCAAAGTTCCATGTACTTGGCACAGTAATTGATTTCGATTCTTTTTTTCCCATTATTCATGAATTCTTCTGAATAATCGTTATATATATTTTGATGGTAGTTACTGTTGGAACTTTGATAGCGTTAAAATTGCATTCATGTTATATCGTTTTTTCTATTTCATAAACCCATTTTATTGCGAGTTACATTAATTTCTTCGCTTGTCTCATCTCTTATGCGATAGGTGAAAAACTTTGATTATATACGAAAAGTAATATTTGGATTGTTGCGCTATCAATCGGCTCATTCACTATTTGCTGGCAGTTTTGCATCCATTGATTTCCTTGGTCGATTAAGGGTGCCCTGCCTGTCTTTGGAGAGGACGAGTATTGCACTTCGGTCTGCCAGCTATATTTGTGCAACCATAAACCCTGCTTGCAGCTTACCTCCTTTCTCACCAAGGCCTGTGACAGGCGATGATAGAGTTACTTATATGCAGGTATTATAGTTGCGTTTCTATGGCATTTGCCTAGTTCGTTTTTTATATTCATTTTTATATCTTATCGATATGTCTTACACCGCATTTGAATTTGTCGCAAGAAGAATGTGTATCCGTCCTTTGTATTTCTTGGCCAGGTTTGCTTCCTGATATTCGTATTATTAGTGATCACCCAGGCGAACGTCTCTTCTCGTAGCATGCTTGTATAATAGCCTTCCGTTATGTTGCGGCCATGGTGAAAAATCGCACTATCTACTTTATAACTTTTAGCGCAGATCATAATTTTCTCCGTGGGTATTACTTTTATGCTGTGATCATTCGATTTCATAACTTCCCCGTTTTTCACCGAAAATAGCATCAGCTGAATAATGAAACAGCTGTTTGATGATAATATTTCAGTTTTCGCGCACATTTCTTCCGATTTGCAAGTACCGCACGATCCTTTCACTGTTTTCCAGTGCGATAGATTATCATTGAATATGTCCGATAACCTTGGTGTTTTTTTGCAAGATTTAGGCAGTGCCAATGACAATATTGTACTGCGTTCGATTAAGGTGTAACCGCAATTTTTGCAGAGTAGTTTTATCGTCAGCTGATGCTCAACAATCGTGCTAAAGTCATTGTGATTAGAAATTAGACCGGTTGAAAATTCGGACGCGTCTTGCCGCTCATTCGCAGTAAACTATTCACCCGCAAGTCTTCTAGCGATAAATACATTCGCCGGGTCTTCTGAGTTAGCATAATCATTAATTAACGGTCTCAAGACATCATCTGTTTCATTTTGACGCAATAAATGGTCTCTGAGTGTTTTGCAGTGTAATATACACTGGATTGTTGCGTTAGCGTAACAAGATACGTGATCAACATGTTGTAAGCCTTTTATTCGCCACGAATTGGCTGCAGTTTCTTCGGCTGGTGCCTGACATGTGACAACATCTTTCGGTATTGACCATCTGCAGTCAGGTATCTTCTTTGCTCTCATCGACGTGAGTCATCAGCATCAGATCTGGACAATACATTTTCCTCATTCTATTATATTCTGAAATGGCTGATCCATTCGCTAATACAGAGTAAGGACCGTAATTGATCAGATGCAGACCTTCTGGTGTGGTTATTCGCGAAAGAGCAACGTGAACTTATCCACGCGCAAATACGGTATTGCCTGCGTCAATTACGGCGTTCTTTAAACTCAGGCCCTGACTTTTATGAATTCTCATACCGTAACTGAGGCGAATAGGAAATTGTTTTCGGATAACGTAAGCGCCTTCCATCACCTCAAATTTCACATCAACGCGCTCCAAAAGATGTACGACGCCTGTAGCTAAGACAATCTGCACTGTTTCTACGTCACCGGTATCAGCAGCTCGGGACATTGCCGTTATTGTACCAATAGTGCCATTTACGAGGCCTAACGTAACATCAATGTTCCGTCTAATCATTATTTTCGAGCCAATTTTTACAATAATCATTCTTGATAGACCCGCAGTTCGTGAACTGTCTTCGTCATCCGTGTTCAACATTTTCTGAACTTTTTTTTTGAAGTACGGTGGACAATCAACCGTATCATGAGCCAATAATTGTATCTCGTCGGTCTGAATCTCGCTCAACATTGCTTCATTGAGAACATCACACATGCGACACGTAGGAAGTAAACAGACTGTGTCAATAGGTAAATTGTTCATATAATTGCAAAGTAATCGTATTCTGTCTCTGAACTCATTTGCTTTGAATGTGATATTCCTCGATTACAATATTTTCGTGTCCGAATCAGTAACGATTCCAAGGCGTATTCTTGCGAGTATCTCGCGATACGTCTGATCTTTCTTTTGTCTCATATTGATAGTGAGTTCATCGTATGTGAATAAATTACGCCACAGATCCATACTACCCATTGCACCTATGAGTTTTTCTACATCGTAGTTCGATAATTTTGTGAACGAGGGTCCCTCGTAAACAGGCGGGAGTTGTAGCAGATCTCCGAAAAGGAGGATGTGCTTATTACCAAACCAGCCGTCTTTACAGTCTGCGGTATTGAAGATTTCGACTAATCTAAGATGTATGTATATGAAAGTAACGTTAGAAATCATCAAAACTTCGTCTATCACTATCAGGGCAACGTTTCTCAGTTGGTCCCCTATGGTTTTGAGGACCGCGTCTGACAACGGGTTGTATTTTGGAGTACGGCCGTGTTCAACTGGCAATTGAAATAGCCTATGAACAGTCAAATCGTCAACATTAAATGTTGATACTCCGGTTGGAGCTGTTATCGCAGTATCTTTACTAGCATGCTGCTGGATCCAACGTCTGATGTTTTTATGAAAAAGCTTTTACCAGTTCCACCTTCTCCACTGACGAAAAGTCATAAGATTTCGTTCGAACTCACCGCTTTGATAACCTGATTGAAAACTCGTTTCTGATCCATATTCAGCCTGCCATTTCTGAAACGTCTACGGTTTCGACTTTTTTAGCTGCGTCTTTGAATTTCTTCATCGCATCTTCAGCCTCGATAGGTACGCAACCGAGTGGTACAGTATCGCTATTTTGTGAATTATCATGTCGTTTGCATTATCTGCGATTTTTTTTTCAATCACTTCCTTAGCATATTCCAGACCTTTTTGTATTCCGGTTATGCGTTCGTGATATTCCAATGCTTGTTCAAGTTCTGATTGCATTGATTGAAATGAATCAGCATAAGTGTCGTATCCGTTACGGAGTTCGTCTACTTCTCTCCATGGTTGGAAGAGTAGCAGCAAGGCGTAAAAATAACGCTCCGGTTGTATATTGACGTTATTTTCATAGTGATTTACAAGGCATGGACGCTTACGCTTCTTCAAGTATAGCGACATGCCCATTGAATAATATTCCACATCTTCACTTGTTGGTTTTACCTTCGTTGTATCGTACCATTGTACGAAGTCGTATAGATTAGTAGATTCCAATTCCCTTGGTCGTGCAGGATAATACGTATCGACAAACGAATCGCAAAATATTTCAGTGGAATCAGCCTCCAAGGCTTCGATTTCCTTGCAAGATTTCACTTTTCCATTTCTGATCATTTTCACGTCTATCCACCTGATGGTAGTTTCCGGATCTGTACCGTACAATGGGATCCCCAATAGAGTATTTGCGGCTTCAAGAGCTCCACATTCTCTATGATTCAACATACGCGAGGCAGAATTCCATAAACGACTACACAAAGATTTCGTGGAATTTACGTCTGCGAAACTTGTGTCTGAGTTGCTTTTTTCGGGCTTAGCGACGTATTTAGTGACATACCGATTCAGGAGTGTAGTTTTTTCTCCGATGATCTGAATGTCCATATTCCCTTTCCAGGCCGTGGGAATTGCCGGGTTATAGTCGTTAATATTGCCTTCCTTTTCGAAGTGGGGCAGGTCGTACAATCTGCTTTTAGACTTACGCGTTCGCCTACCAGCGATCGAAATGGCCACATCTTGCATAACGAAATTATTCGTGATTGGTCGAGAAAACCCGAAACGACGGACTCTTCCAGATTTCCCAGTTTTGTTCGCTTTGCTTCGCAAACAATAGGAATTATGGGTATGTCGTTGATGCGTATTAACACGACGATAGAGGTTTGGTGAAACATCTTTAGATGGTATTCTGTAAGTAGCATATTTAAGATTAAAGTTTGCTATCTCTTGATTGGAAGATGTTCCAAGAATCGGAGCATCTTTGATCCAGATCATTAAATAAAAATGCTGCGTTCCTCTACCTTGGTATTCTCTCCTCCAAAAGAAATGCGTTACTTCCCCAATGGGATTATCTGGAGAACATATGAAATCGAGCATAGCCTTGAACTTATTGTCGATAAATCTGGATGCGGACACTGAATCAGAGGCCACCAACTGACTAGGTGACATCTTTACGGTGGAGGGACCTCCGACTTCGCGTAGATATTCTGTAATATCCGACCACAACCATTCGCTTGGACCTCATGTGAGGAACCATGTCACCGGTCTGTAATTATATATCATACAGGATACGTCATTTCTTGGCCGACTCCAATATTGCCCCGTATCATGGAGTCTTGCAAATATAGCATTCAAATCTCTCTCCAACTCTTCCTCGGAAAGTTTACTCAAATAACTTGCTGCAGTAAATCACTCCCTTGGATTAATAATATTAATTTCGTAATAAATACCACCGTTCAATTGTCTGTTGTTAGAATCGTTTAATAGATAGAAAAGGTATTGTTGTTCGGTTCTGAATTGTGGATGCTCTGACATAAGTCTCGATTTGATGGATTCGAAATGAGTTATGCTTTTGGGTCTATCTTCGTGCTGTCCGTTACAATCGTAAGAATACAAATGCGGAAAACATTGCAAATCTAGTGTTTTTTTACAGTTGTCTAACGGCACGTCGTGAATTTCAAACATTTGATGTAGGTTGATCGCCGTTTCATTTTCTTTTTTTTCGTTCATCGGATATATGGTATATCGTTCGTACAGCGCATCTGATGCCGCAGCCTGAGTGAGTAATGCAGCGCGATCATCAGCTTTTCCATCATCGTGAGTCTCGTTTGGTTCGACTAAAGGATCGTCTTTGTGATCATAAACTGATTCTGTATCTTGGTTGTCTTGTATTTGGAATTCTACGTCTTTTATGTGAGCCAGAAAAAGATCGGCCGATGCTGGGAGCTCGATCTTTAAATATTGTGGGTTATTTTTTTTGAGCCAGACTAACGCTTTCCACACTTTATTCATATCGACTAGTTGTTCCCACACCAATTTTGATTTGGTTGGGATACCACGAACTAGAATGTAGAATTCGTAGTCTAGATTAATTGGATCCGTTTCACGGCAGACTTTTTTCAAAGTTTCTTCAAGGGGAAGGGGCAAATGAAATGTTCTGCCCTTGACTTTTTGCACCGTCTCTCTATGGGGTAGATGTTTTTTTGCAACAGTGCCCATTCTTTGAATAGTTTGGAATACCTTTGCTCTTTGAATCAAGATTCGCTCGTAATCATTCAAGCGCGATATAACTTCGGGTACCGACTCGGTAGCAAGTTTATTCAGTACGCATTTTGGTGGCATGATGTCTTGTCGAAGCTTTGGGAGACAGTAATTGCAAACATAATCGCAATCGTTACCTCGAGCTGCGACGTGTTGCATCAGTTCTGCCCAAAGTAAAATAGTCATAGGTTTCCTGAATTTCTGCACGTTCGTGACCTCTCTTTGGAAACAAAGTTGTTCACAGGATACACATACGTACCGTGGAGTATCCATAGATCGCTTTGTTAATGTTCTAATCACGATCACGTGCTTAGATATTATATTTTCTTCGTTGAGATCTATTTCTTGCGTAACATTACTGGCGAGAGTGTTTGCTTTGTATTGGCCAAATTCTGATGTTTCTTTCAATTCCGTTATGTCAGCATCTTCTAGAGCTTTGTCTATAGTGAGTATTTTTTCAAAACAGTTCACTGTCTTGCATACTAACCGCTGTATGTATCGCACCGAAGGGAAATGTGGTGCTCATATCTAGACGGGTGAAAAAATTTATTTGCAGCTGGCATTATCCATGTAACACACTTGTGATTGACCTAGCTTGACGTCTATGTGTTTTACGGTACAATCCAATCGCTCAATGAATTTATTCATATTTTTCAATGAGCAATTCGATGTGATTTGTAGAAAACTGAGGTATTTATTCAGCTGATGTATTTCTCGGGTTTTGCACATGTTACCGCAGAGCCAACTTTTATTCATGCCTTTTGATTTTTTCGTCGGCTCAGCCAATGGCAAGATTTTTACTGCTTGCCCCGTTCGGTTGATTATGATTGCGTCTGATAAGTGAACACTCTTGCATGCGGCTTCTGCAAAATAGGGTTCACCGGAAGCAATGTCTTCAGATGGAGCACATAAAGCACCTAGCTTATTCCTAATACTGTCATCGCGACATTCGGCAGCTTTTGTTGACAATATTTGTGCCTGCTTCTTAACGGCCATTAATTTTTTTTTTAACGCTATGATGTTACATTCTCTTTCATGGAGACACTATTTTACTATAGATTCTGCTTTCAATCTGCTCTCAGTTCTGCGTTTTTCACTAATTTTTGGTAATATCTTTGTCACATATTTCTCTTTACATTGCCTGACAGCCATCAAATTGGCCGCGCGGATAAGTCGATATTTTGTAATGATTCTGCTGGCGGCACTCATTTTTTGTCGTACGTCATTATTCCTCTTGGTTCGTATGTCATTAAATTCATTGTACTGCATCTGCGAACGCTGTGGATCGCAACGGCGTGAATAATTAGCTCGCAATTGCGCGCGTTCTCTGTCCATTTGGGCAGCATACCGCTTAAGATGCCGTTCACGTTCTTTTTCTATATGGGACAAATGTCGTTTACGTTTCTATATGTTTTTCTGGCACGGCGTGTTTCTTTATTGAAGGGATAAAGTTCTCGCTGCCGAGCCCGCTGCGCTTCGATATTCGTATGATGACATTTTTTGTGTTGTTCTCTACGTTTTCCACCATCTGAGATACGCGCGGGAAGGATGGTTTGTTCGTTACGATCATGTAACCGATCATCCACGACCGACAATGTACGTCCGGATGTGTTGCTTTCACGTGGTTCCACTGGGGGCTTTTCTGAGGTTATATCTTTCTGAATCGGTTCCCATGACTTGTCATCATCTTTTTTGATATCATTATCATCATTATTATTATTCATATCCTTGTGCGCTGGATGCGACATTTTCGTTAACAGAGGATTATTTCTGACTTGTGCTACCTTGTCCAACGTATTTCTCTTTAAATTTTGTTGTGTACGTTGTCCCGCGACAACTTTGCCAGGTGCCTGACGTTTTCTGGAGGAACCAGTATTTTTTGAAGCGGTAATCTTTTGCTTGTTAACGCATGGAAAGTTTTCTATGACGTTGCTTTCTAATATTTTTATCAGATGTGTTCGCATCTGAGAGATATCGTAAGTTTTTTGTGATGGGTTATGACCGTTGATGAGCGATATTGCGAATACAATAGCAAAGACTCCACAGGCGGATTCATTACTTTGCTGTTGAACTTGTGGGAATTTGATACGTCGCCTCTGGAACTGATAAAAAGGAAGCAGTTTTCTCAAGTATATCTCATGGTGCTCATGAAGAGTCTTCCTATTCAATGAATCGTATATGCATAGCGATTTACCGTCGAAATAACTGCATACTCAGTGCCCGTCTAGTCCTGTATTACCGCTATGCATTATTTGAACATGCTTTTCATTCGATGAAACCGGCTTAATTGTGTTTGGCATTCGAACTCGCCACGTTTCTTGAAGCGAAAATGTTAAATATTTTTCAATTAAGTGATTCAAGTGATCCATATGTACGTCAGTCAACCACCCACGAGATGTTATTATATCTTTGGACGTAGCATCCAACTTCGGTGTAAGACAAAACACGCTTTTTCAATTTTCAAGTGCTATCTTCTCCTCATTTTTATTAACCGATGAAACTTGTGTTGTGAGACAAATCTCATCACTAACTAGCTGATTGTTGTCACGATGAGACAAGAGAAGAACAGTTCCTTCAACTGCTGATACACTATTCGTTCCGTCCGTACATGGAAACGGTTGGATTTCATTATTTTTCAATAATTTTGGTAAATGTGCCCGAATAAGGGTTGCATGATATGTTACCTGGTCAGGTTTTTCCCCATTTAGAATGGAAATAGCAGGAGCGATCGCAAATACTCCACAATCAGACCCATTGTGCTGCCGCTGAACTGTAGGAAATTGTACAGGATTCTGTGAGAAGTTGTAAAAGGGAAACAACGCCCTCAAGTATGTTTCATGGTCCTTGCGGAGCACCTTTGAATTCAAAGAATCGTATATGAATATCGATTTTGTATCGTAGTAGCTACAAACCCAGTGTTCAGCTCCTTGCGTACCACTATGCGAAATTTGCACGTGCTTGACGCTTGGCGAAACAGGTTCTATTGTATCAGGCATCTGTACCCAACATGTCTCCTGAGGTGCATATTCTGAACATTTTTTCAGAAACAATGAGAAATGATCTATGTGATCATCATAAAGCTATCCGCCTGGACCAGTAATCGACCTCTTGTCATTGAACGGTCTCATTTGGGGTTTTTAGGTGGCGCTAGGGTGTATCGGTTATGGCATTTACTTGAGAGCAGGTCGAGCTCGACTTGACAAAGACCGTCTTATTCGACCACCGTCTTAGGACCGGACTATGAATACCACCCGTAGGTCGTGCGGCCCATTCCTCCTACGGTGTCTTCAGAGGTGAGTCAACGGGGGAGTTGCATGAAGTGAAGTCTCAGCATACCATTGTAGGTCAGGCAGACTTTCGATGACAGTAATTCGTTTTCGCTTGATGAAGATAATGTCATGATACTGATGATGGTGATGTACAGACCCTAATGGGCTTTGCTTCGTCTTTTTTTTTTCTTCCTCCGTTTTTTAGGACTATTCCTTAGCTGTAATTGTTGTCGGTCATGACAGGACTTAAAAGAACTTAGATCAACTGTCGCTAGACTTCGCGTTTGCTTCACACTGACAAAACAAGCATCACCTGATATTATATCAATTCGAACTGTGTAGCTTACTATGGCCCAGTAGGTTCTATTCTTTCGCTGGATTTGCAGCGGCCTAAAAGTGGTTGTCCTCAAAAAATTTTAAAGCAGCTATCTGTTGCTGATAATTAATCGTGTATGAATAGGCTTCGAATGCTCCCTGATCAGTTATGATTGATAGGGATATGAGCCAATTATTCTTGTAATGCTTATATCCATTCGCAATTTTATCAATATTAAGTTGCCGGCTCTTGTTTGTATCGAGTTGAGTTCGGTATGGAAATATACAGAGAGTAAAAGCTGGTTATAAGCTGTTGAAGTGCGACAACAGAACTGAAACTAACAATGATGGTGTCTTTTGTTTCAAATACCCATTTTTTACCTAAAATAAAATTAAAAAAAAAAGAACAAACTTTTTTAAAACAAAATTTTTGAAAATGATAAATTCAACTTTTTCTATTTTTGATCCAATAAGAAGATTAATAAATTGAAATTTAAATTGATTAAGAACAATTTTAAGATTATTATTTATTCCTCAAGCATTTTGATTTTTACCTTCACGTTTAATAATTTTTTGAATAAAAATTTTAAATACTCTTCATTTTGAAATAAATATTTTACTAGAAAATAAAAAATCTAAGGGAATAACATTATTGTTTTTAACTTTTTTTACATATATTTTTTTTAATAATTTTTTAGGCTTATTTCCTTTTATTTTTACTTCAACAAGACATTTAGGTTTATCTTTATCTTTAGCTTTACCTTTATGATTAGGTTTAATATTATATGGATGAATTAAAAATACAAATCATATATTTGCTCATTTAATTCCACAAAATACTCCATTTTTATTAATACCATTTATAGTACTAATTGAAACAACAAGAAATGTAATTCGAAGAATAACTTTATCAGTTCGATTAACTGCCAATATAATTGCAGGACATTTACTTATAGCTTTATTAAGAAGAAACGGAACAATATTAAGAATAACAGGAGTAAGACTTTTAATTTTTACACAATTTTTTCTATTAATTTTAGAATCTGCTGTGGCAATTATTCAATCTTATGTTTTTACTGTTTTAAGAACATTATATTCTAGAGAAGTAAATTAATGTTAAATAAAAATCACCCATTTCATATAGTTGATGTAAGACCATGACCTATTCTTGGAGCATTTAGAGTTATAATTTTATTAACAGGATCAATTAAATGATTTCACTTAAACTCTTTAAATTTATTATTAATTGGTTTAATTTCAGTAATAATAATTATAATTCAATGATGACGAGATGTAATTCGAGAAAGAACATTTCAAGGTTTACATACAAAAAAAGTAGAAAAAAATATACGATTAGGAATAATTCTATTTATTACATCAGAAATTTTTTTTTTCATTTCTTTTTTTTGAGCATTCTTTCATGCTGCTCTTTCTCCTTCTATTGAAATTGGAAGAAATTGACCCCCTAAAGGTATTACACCCTTTAATCCTATAAGTATCCCATTACTTAATACTCTTATTCTTATTTCATCAGGAGTAACAGTAACTGTTACTCATCATAGATTAATAAATAATAATAAAAAAGAAGCTCTAAAAAGAATTATTTTTACAGTAATTTTAGGGATTTTATTCTCTTTACTTCAAGCTTATGAATATAAAATAGCACCATTTTCAATTGCTGATTCAATTTATGGATCAACTTTTTTTATAGCAACTGGATTTCATGGTATTCATGTTCTAATTGGAACAACTTTTTTATTAATTAATTTTTTTCGAATTAAAAATAATCATTTTTCAAAAAATCATCATTTTGGATTTGAAGCTGCAGCATGATACTGACATTTTGTTGATGTTGTTTGATTATTCCTTTATTTATCAATTTATTGATGAAGAAATAAATAAATAAATTCAAATTTATATAATATAAATATAATATAATTGATTTCCAATCAAAAAATCTATTAACTTAGTATAAATAATTAAATTATTACTTTTATTATCAAATTTAATTTTATTAATTTCAATTTTTATTATAATTTTTTCTTCAATTTTATCAAAAAAATCAATTTCTGATAAAGAAAAAACTTCACCTTTTGAATGCGGATTTGACCCTAAAAACAATAATCGAAACTCATTTTCAATTCATTTTTTTTTAATTTGCATTATTTTCTTAATTTTTGATGTAGAAATTACTCTTTTACTTCCATTAATTTTAACCTTAAACTCTTCAAATTTAAAAATTTGATTTATTTTAGTTTCATATTTTATTATAATTTTAATTTTAGGATTATTATACGAATGAAAATTTGGAGCATTAGATTGATTAAATTAATAATTTGGGAAAATAGTTAAATTATAACATTTGATTTGCATTCAAAAATTATTAAATATTAATTTTTCTTAAGTTTGAAACAAAAATTGTATTCAGTTTCGACCTGAAATTTTAGTTTATTTAAACTCTAACTTTTAATTAAAGCCAAAAAGAGGCATATTATTGTTAATAATAAAATTGAATTAAAAAAATTCTAATTAAAGAAATATCTTAAAAATAAAGCTTCTAACTTTAAAAAAAACAATTAAATTATGTTTATATTTCTTAATTTATGTAGTTTAAATAAAAACTTTACATTTTCATTGTAAATTTAAGAAAACTTTTTCTTCATAAATTAATAAAATTGTTTAAAGATTATAATAATCATAATATTATCTTCAATAATATACTTTAAATTTAAGATATTTAAACAAAATAAAAAAAATCAAAAAAAAATAAAAAAAATAAATAAATTAATTAATTTATTAAAATTAAAAAATAATAAATCAATTTTATTTATTTTAAATTTAATAAACTCTAAAATTTTTTCTCTAACACTAAACTCAACTCAAGTTTGATCAATTTTATTAAAAAATAAACTTAATTTTAATCTAATTTTTGTAAATAGTCTAAATAAAATTGTTAAAAATCATATTATAGAAAAAATATTTTTTAAAAATAAAAATTTTTTAAATTTTAATTTAAAACTTAAACAAAAAAACATGAAACCTAAACAACTTCCTATCAAAATTAATATAATTGGTAAAACCTTAAAATAAATAGGTAAAAAAACTAAATTTGAATTAGGTATAATAATTCATATTATAACTCCCCCTCCAAAAATAATTATAATTATTAACCCAATTAATCTAAAATTTATCCCCCAAGAATTTTCATTTAAAAAATTTGAAGGAAAAAAACTAAAATTATTTAAAATTACAAATATAATTAATCGAAAAGTATAACAAATAGTTAATAAAGTTGAAAAAAAAATTAAAACAATTAATAAAATATTATAACTATTATTAAATAACATAAATTCTAAAATTAAATCTTTTGAATAAAACCCCACTAAAAAAGGAAATCCACATAAAGAAAAATTAGCAAATATAAAACATACTCTTATAAACGGAGAAAATTTTCTTACACATCCTATATAACGAATATCTTGTAAATTATTAAAATTATGAATAATAATTCCTGCACATATGAATAATAAAGCTTTAAATAATGCATGCGTTAATAAATGAAAAAATGCTAAATTAGAAAAACCTAAAAATAAAATTCTTATTATAAACCCTAATTGTCTTAAAGTTGATAAAGCAATAATTTTTTTTAAATCATTTTCAAAATTAGCCTGTAAACCTGATATCAATATTGTTAAAACTGAAATAAATACACCTCAAAAAATTAATAAATTATTGATAATAAAAAAATCTTTAAATCGAATTAACAAATAAACTCCTGCTGTTACTAAAGTAGAAGAATGAACTAAAGAAGAAACAGGTGTAGGAGCTGCTATAGCAGCAGGTAATCATGAAGAAAAAGGAATTTGAGCTCTTTTTGTAAAACAAGCTAATAAAATAAAAAATAAAATTAATCTTCTGTTTAAATTAATTTGTATAAAATTTAAAAAAAAAATATAATTTCAACTTCCATAATTTAATATTCAAGAAATTGAACAAAGTAAAGCAACATCACCAATACGATTTATCAAAATTGTTAATAAACCTGCATTAAAAGATTTAATATTTTGATAATAAATTACTAAACAATAAGAAATTAATCCTAAACCATCTCAACCTAATAAAATTCTAATTAAATTAGGTCTAATAATTAATAAAATTATTGAACAAACAAATATAAAAACTAATAAAATAAAACGATTTATATTTAAATCATCTCTTATATAAAAATTTCTATAAAAAATTACTGAAAATGAAATAAAAAAAACAACTCTTAAAAATATGTATGATATTCAATCAAAATATATTGTTATAACAATAGAACAAGAATTGATTGATAAAATATTAAATTCAATAAAATAAATTTCATTAAAAAAAATTAAACTTATAATAAAAAAAAATATTCTAAAAAAAAATATAAAAAAACTTAATAAAATACACAAATTAACAATAATTTAAGACAAAAAATTTTATATTAATGACACCACAAATCATAGTTTTAAATTAAACTACTTAAATTAAATTATAACAAAAATAAAAATTTCACAATTTAATACTAATAAATTTAAAGGAATTCAATGTATTATTAATAATAAATATTCTCGTAAACAAGGTTGAGAAAAAGAATAATAATTCATATTTAATAAACCATGTTGAGAAAATGAATATAAATAAATTGAATAAACAGCTCTAAAAAATGATAATAAAAATAAAATTAAAACTAAATTTTTTAATCATAAAATTAAACTATTAATTAAAAAAATTTCACCTAATAAATTTAAAGAAGGTGGAGCTGCTATATTTGAAGAACATAATAAAAATCATCATAAAGTTATTCTAGGTATAAAATTAATTAAACCCTTATTAATTAAAATACTTCGTCTTCTTAAACGTTCATAAATAATATTTACTAAACAAAAAAGACCAGAAGAACATAAACCATGTGAAATTATTAGTAAATAAGCACCTATAACTCCTCAATTAGTTAAAGTAAATAAACCTCCTAATAATAAACCTATATGAACAACAGAAGAATAAGCAATTAATGATTTTAAATCAATTTGAACTAAACAAACTAAACTAATAATTAAAGATCCTATTAATCTTAAAATAATAAAAAAAAAATTAAATTTTACATTTAAAAAAAATAAAAAACTTATTCTACGAATCAACCCATAACCACCTAATTTTAAAGTAATTCCTGCTAAAATTATAGAACCTGAAACAGGAGCTTCAACATGAGCTTTTGGTAATCATAAATGAACCAAAAATATAGGTATTTTAACTAAAAAAGCTAAAATAATAAAAAAATAAATAAAAAAATTTAAAGAATAATTTATATTTAAAGAAAAAAATATTAAATTTAAAGAAAATTTATTAAAATAAATATAAATTAAACAAAAAAAAAATGGTAATGAAGAAAATAAAGTATAAAAAAATATATAAATTGCAGCTTGAATTCGATCAAACTGATACCCTCAACCTAAAATTAAACATAAAATTGGAATTAATCTACATTCAAAAAATAAATAAAATAAAAATAAATTAGTTACACAAAATGTTAAAAATAAAAACAAAACTAATAAAAAATTAACTCTTATAAAATAAACTTTAAATAAATTTTTTCTATAAATTTTTTGACTAGCTAAAAATATTAAAAAAACAATTCAAAAAGTTAAAAAAATTAATCCAAAAGATATTAAATCGCAACCTAAATATAAACTTAATTGAACTCACTCATAACTAAATCCACCTAAAAATATTAAAAAAAAACTTAATAAAATAAAAATAAATTGTATTAACCAATAATTTTTTGAAAAAAAAATTATTGGTATAATAAAAATTAAAGAAAATAAAAATTTAAACATTTTATAATAAATTTAAAACATAAAAATAATCATTTCCATGAACTCGAATTAATAAAATTAAAATACAAATTCCTAAAACTCCTTCACAAACTCTAAAAACTAAAAAAAATATACTAAAAAATATTTCATAATTAAAAAAATTTAAATAAAATACTAAAAAAATAAATAAAACCAAAATAAAAAATTCTAAACATATTAAAATTATAAATAAATGAAATCGATTTAAACTAATACTTAATAAACCAATAAAAAATACTATAAAAAAAACTAAATTTATATTTATAAGTTTCCTAAATAGTTAATTTAAAAAAAACTTCAGAAAAAAAAATAATTTTTATCATTAATCTCCAAAATTAATATTTTAATAAACTATTTTCTGAATTTATGTTTTAATAGTTTATAATTTAAAATATTGATATTGTAAATCAATGAAAAAAAAATTTTTTTAAAACTTTCAGATAATAATTTATAAAAAAAAATTCTGTATATTATACACTTTAATTATTTTTTTACTAATAAATTCTTTATTAATTTTATTTTCAAAAACTCCTATTTTAATACTTATATTTTTAATTATTCAAACTTTATTAATTACATTAATAAGAAACTTCTTTAATTTAAGATCTTGATATGCATATATTTTATTTCTTATTTTAATTGGAGGATTATTAATTTTATTTATTTATATTAATAGACTAATTCCAAACCAAAAAATTAAGTTTAATACACCAATTTGATTTTTAGAATATAGATTAGTAATTATTATACTTATTCTAAATACTTTTTTATATAAATATTATAACACAATTGAAAGAATAAATTTTATAAATTTAGAAATTGAAACAAATTTTTTTATTAAATTAATAATAAATAAATTATATAATAAACCAACAAATTTTATTATATTTATACTAATTAATTATTTATTAGTAACTTTAATAATTTCTGTAAAAATTATTAATATTAATTTAGGACCTATTCGAAAAAAATAAATGAATTTACCAATACGCTTAAAAAATAAATTATTTTTATTTATTAATAATAGAGTTATTACTTTACCAACCCCAAGAAATATTAATGTTTTATGAAATTTTGGTTCAATTTTAGGACTATGTTTAATTATTCAATTTATTTCAGGAATTTTTTTATCTCTTCATTATTCAAATAATATTGATTTAGCATTTAATAGAATCATTAATATTTGTCGAAATATTAATTATGGTTGAATAATTCGTAACATTCATGCAAATGGAGCTTCACTTTTTTTTATTTCTTTATATATTCATATCGGACGAGGAATATATCATGGATCTTTTCATTTTAAACAAACTTGAATTATTGGAGTGATAATTATATTAATCACAATAATAACGGCATTTTTAGGTTATGTTTTACCATGAGGTCAAATATCTTTTTGAGGAGCTACAGTAATTACAAATTTAATATCAGCTATTCCTTACCTAGGTACAAATTTAGTTCAATGATTATGAGGAGGATTTTCTGTAAATAATGCTACATTAACACGATTCTTTTCATTTCATTTTATAACTCCATTTATTATTTTAGCAATAGTTATTATTCACTTATTTTATTTACATCAAACAGGATCAAGAAACCCTTTAGGAACAAACAGAAATTTAGATAAAATTCCATTTCATCCTTATTTTTCATTTAAAGATATTATAGGATTTATAATTGTATTATTTTTTTTTTTATTATTAAACTTAATAAACCCTTATATATTAAGTGATCCTGATAATTTTATTCCTGCAAACTCAATAGTAACTCCACCTCACATTAAACCTGAATGATATTTTTTATTTGCTTACGCAATTTTACGATCAATTCCTAATAAATTAGGTGGGGTAATTGCTCTAATTTTATCAATTTTAATTCTAATAATTATACCATTTTTTTATATAAAAAATTTTAAAAGAATTACATTTTACCCATTTAATCAATTTTTATTCTGAACTTTAATTAATACAGTAATTTTATTAACATGAATTGGTATAAGACCTGTTGAAATCCCTTATATTTTTATTGGTCAAATTTTAACTTGTATTTATTTTTCTTTTTATTTAATTAATCCAATTATTACAAAAACATGAGATAATTTATTAAATTAATTAAATTTTAAAATCAATGAACTTGAATAAGTTTATGTTTTGAAAACATAATATAAAAGTTTTAATCTTTTATTGATTTAATTTACTTATTTTAAAAATTAACAAAAATAAATTAATAAAAATATTTTTAATCCTACAAAAAATATTAAAAAATTTAAAGATACAGGTAAAAATCTCTTTCATGCTATATTTATTAATTTATCAAAACGAAAACGAGGTAAAGTACCCCGAATTAAAATAAATAAAGATGAAATAAAAATTACTTTAATATAAAAACTTATATTAAAAACATCACCCCCTAAAAATATTAAACTAAATAATATTCTTATAAATAAAATTCTTGCATATTCTGCTATAAAAATTAAAGCAAAACCCCCTCTTCCATACTCAACATTAAACCCTGAAACTAATTCTGATTCACCTTCAGAAAAATCAAAAGGTGTACGATTAGTTTCAGCTAATATAATAATAAACCAAATTATAGATAAAGGAAAACTAACAAAAATAAATCAAATTTTTTGTATAAAAATAAAATTTAAAAAATTAAATCTATCAATTAAAAAAATAAAACATATTAAAATAATTCTTATTCTTACTTCATAAGAAACAGTTTGTGCAATTGAACGAATTATTCCTAATAAAGAATATTTAGAATTTGATGATCATCCAGCAACTATAATTCCATAAACTCTTATTCTAGTACAACATAAAAAAAATAAAACCCCAAAATTAAAATTTAAAACAATTGAAATTATTGGAAAAATTAATCAAGAAACTAAAATTAAAAATAATCTAAAAACAGGAGAAAAATAATATATTAAATAATTTCTTAAAGATGGAAAAATTTGCTCTTTACTAAATAATTTAATAACATCACAAAAAGGCTGTAAAATTCCTTTAAATGAAACCTTATTAGGTCCTTTACGAATTTGAATATAACCTAATATTTTACGCTCTAATAATGTTAAAAAAGCTACTCCTACTATTACTATAAGTAATAATAAAATTAAAGATAAAAAACTTAAAAATATTTCTTTATTAAAATTAATAATTTCTATCTAAATAAAAATTTTATTTATTATTAAAGCCTAAATTTAATGCACTAATCTGCCAAAATAGAAAAAATTATTATTAAACATTTTTTTTTAAAAAAATTATTTTAAAATTTTGGTCCTTTCGTACTAAAAATTTTTATTATTATTAAGGATAGAAACCAACCTGGCTTACACCGGTTTGAACTCAGATCATGTAAAATTTTAAAGGTCGAACAGACCTAAAAATTAAGCTTTTGCACCTAAATTTTATTTTAATCCAACATCGAGGTCGCAATCTTTTTTATTAATAAGAACTTTAAAAAAAATAACGCTGTTATCCCTAAGGTAATTTAATCTAATAATCTTAAATTAAAGATCAAAAATTCATAAATCAATGTAAAAAAATTAAAAAAGTTAAACTAATTTTCCTATCACCCCAATAAAATAATTAATTAATTTAATTAATTAAAATTAAAAATAATTAAAAAATTAAATATAAAACTCTATAGGGTCTTCTCGTCCTTTAATTAAATTTTAGCTTTTTAACTAAAAAATAAAATTAAAAAAATAATTTTAAAGAGACAGTTTTTACTTCATCAAATCATTCATACAAGCCTACAATTAAAAGACAAATTATTATGCTACCTTTGCACGGTCAAAATACCGCAGCCATTAAATTTTTAAATCATTGGGCAGATCAGACTTTAAATTAAATTCAAAAAGACATGTTTTTGTTAAACAGGTGAGTAAAAATTTTGCCGAATTCCTTTTTTAAACCTTTCATCTTAATTTTTAAAAAATACATTTTAATCTACTAATTTTATCATTATTTCATTAAATAATTAATTAAATAAATTATTTTAATAAATTTTTAAATAAAAAAAAATTTTAATTAAAGTTTAAATTAAATTATAACATTTTTTAAAAAAAAGTTATTTCTAAACCTATTTAAATAAAATCAATTAAAAAAATTATAAAAATTTATTTTAAAGCTTATCCCTTAAAATATTAATTTTAAATTATTTTTCTTTTTTAAAAAAATAAATAATTAAAATCTAAATTAAATTTATTTATTAAAAAACTAGAAATCTTTAAAAACGATTAACATTTCATTACTATAAATTTATTAAAAATAATTTTGCTACATTAAATTTCATAAATAAATAACTCTTTTAAATTCGAGAAAAATAATTTAAATATTTTTTATTTAATAAACCCTGATACACAAGGTACAAAAAATTAATTTTTCTTTTAAAAATTTTAAATTTTCAAATATATTTCAAAATTCATCTACAATACTTTTAAACTATAATATAAATAAATAATTTATTCTAAATAAATACTTAAACTAATTTTAATAAAAAATAATTTTATTAATTAAAAAAATATAAATTTTTAAATCAAATAATTTATTAAATTCAAATTAAGTTGAATTGCACAACATTAAATAATTTTGTAAAAATAATTCCTCACTATGAATAATTTGTAAATTCTAGAAACACTTTCCAGTACCTCTACTATGTTACGACTTATCTCATCTTAAAACGAGAGCGACGGGCAATATGTACACATTTAATTCTAAATTCAAATAAATAAAATATTTTAATTTACTATTAAGTCCACTTTCAATTTAATATTTCAATTAAATTTTCATTAATAAATAAAATTTATTGTAACTCATTTTTACTTTAATATAAATTACACCAAGACCTGAAATAATTATTTTTAATAAATAATTTTGAAAATTTAAATTTTTAAAAAATAATCTGATAACGGCAGTAAATAAATTAAATGAATTAAAGTAAGGTTTCATGCGGATTATCATTTAAAAAACAAGTTCCCCTAATTAGTTTTAAACACCGCCAATTTTTTTAAATTTAAAGAACTTAACTATTATTCTTTTAAATCATTATTTTAAATTTTAAATAATAGGGTATCTAATCCTAGTTTATTAATAAAATTTCACAAAATTATTAAATTAAATTATATTTTTCAAAAATTAAAAATTTCACTTAATTAATTTTTATTTAATTATAAAACTTTATATTAAATAAATTTATATTTAAATTATATTTACTCACATAAATTGTATAACCGCTGCTGCTGGCACAATTTTAACCTATATTATTAAAATTTATAAATCTAAATTTCTTTAAAAAATAATTTTATAAACTGAAAAAAATATATTTAAAAAATTTTTTAAAAATTTTTTAAAATAAACACAAAAATTTCCATAAAAAAAAATCTTAAAGTAAATATGAAAGCCAAAATCAAACTTTAATATAATTATTAAAAATTTAATTTAATTTTATAAACCTATATATATATATATATATATATATATATATATTAACTAATTATTTTATAAGTCTTTAACGAGCATATTTTTAAAATTCAATAACTTATTTAAAGAGCCATACCATATTAATGATTCCGATGTATATCTACTGATTAAATCACAAGCGCATTTCAATGTTATATCAACCTTAAAGCCTCCCTAAGTCAAATTCAGGTTCTGAAAGACATTAGTTCCTCGTCCGATTAATTTTAAACCACGCTAATCAGATGGCACGCTCGAAGACAGTACATAGACGACCCAACCCCTTGCATTTCATTTTAAAGAAATCAAAATGTCTATGATTTTGATATATATTTTTAATTAATTAAAATTAAATAAAAATTGCCGTAATCTATTTTAAATTGTATATATAGAAATTTATATTTAATAATTTAAATAAATAATTTTAAATTAATTAATTTTAATATATTTATAATAATTAATAAGAATTTATTTATAATTTTTTAATTAATATTATATATTTAATTATTTCAAATTATCTTAAAAAATTTAAGTTAAGAATTAATCTTTATTTATTCTAAATATAAATTTAATTTTTTTTAAAACTTAATTTATTTATTCAAATATTTATATATATATATATATATATATATATATATATATATATATTAACTAATTATTTTATAAGTCTTTAACGAGCATATTTTTAAAATTCAATAACTTATTTAAAGAGCCATACCATATTAATGATTCCGATGTATATCTACTGATTAAATCACAAGCGCATTTCAATGTTATATCAACCTTCAAGCCTCCCTAAGTCAAATTCAGGTTCTGAAAGACATTAGTTCCTCGTCCGATTAATTTTAAACCACGCTAATCAGATGGCACGCTCGAAGACAGTACATAGACGACCCAACCCCTTGCATTTCATTTTAAAGAAATCAAAATGTCTATGATTTTGATATATATTTTTAATTAATTAAAATTAAATAAAAATTGCCGTAATCTATTTTAAATTGTATATATAGAAATTTATATTTAATAATCTAAATAAATAATTTTAAATTAATTAATTTTAATATATTTATAATAATTAATAAGAATTTATTTATAATTTTTTAATTAATATTATATATTTAATTATTTCAAATTATCTTAAAAAATTTAAGTTAAGAATTAATCTTTATTTATTCTAAATATAAATTTAATTTTTTTTAAAACTTAATTTATTTATTCAAATATTTATATATATATATATATATATATATATATTAACTAATTATTTTATAAGTCTTTAACGAGCATATTTTTAAAATTCAATAACTTATTTAAAGAGCCATACCATATTAATGATTCCGATGTATATCTACTGATTAAATCACAAGCGCATTTCAATGTTATATCAACCTTAAAGCCTCCCTAAGTCAAATTCAGGTTCTGAAAGACATTAGTTCCTCGTCCGATTAATTTTAAACCACGCTAATCAGATGGCACGCTCGAAGACAGTACATAGACGACCCAACCCCTTGCATTTCATTTTAAAGAAATCAAAATGTCTATGATTTTGATATATATTTTTAATTAATTAAAATTAAATAAAAATTGCCGTAATCTATTTTAAATTGTATATATAGAAATTTATATTTAATAATCTAAATAAATAATTTTAAATTAATTAATTTTAATATATTTATAATAATTAATAAGAATTTATTTATAATTTTTTAATTAATATTATATATTTAATTATTTCAAATTATCTTAAAAAATTTAAGTTAAGAATTAATCTTTATTTATTCTAAATATAAATTTAATTTTTTTTAAAACTTAATTTATTTATTCAAATATTTATATATATATATATATATATATATATATATATTAACTAATTATTTTATAAGTCTTTAACGAGCATATTTTTAAAATTCAATAACTTATTTAAAGAGCCATACCATATTAATGATTCCGATGTATATCTACTGATTAAATCACAAGCGCATTTCAATGTTATATCAACCTTAAAGCCTCCCTAAGTCAAATTCAGGTTCTGAAAGACATTAGTTCCTCGTCCGATTAATTTTAAACCACGCTAATCAGATGGCACGCTCGAAGACAGTACATAGACGACCCAACCCCTTGCATTTCATTTTAAAGAAATCAAAATGTCTATGATTTTGATATATATTTTTAATTAATTAAAATTAAATAAAAATTGCCGTAATCTATTTTAAATTGTATATATAGAAATTTATATTTAATAATCTAAATAAATAATTTTAAATTAATTAATTTTAATATATTTATAATAATTAATAAGAATTTATTTATAATTTTTTAATTAATATTATATATTTAATTATTTCAAATTATCTTAAAAAATTTAAGTTAAGAATTAATCTTTATTTATTCTAAATATAAATTTAATTTTTTTTAAAACTTAATTTATTTATTCAAATATTTATATATATATATATATATATATATATATATATATATTAACTAATTATTTTATAAGTCTTTAACGAGCATATTTTTAAAATTCAATAACTTATTTAAAGAGCCATACCATATTAATGATTCCGATGTATATCTACTGATTAAATCACAAGCGCATTTCAATGTTATATCAACCTTAAAGCCTCCCTAAGTCAAATTCAGGTTCTGAAAGACATTAGTTCCTCGTCCGATTAATTTTAAACCACGCTAATCAGATGGCACGCTCGAAGACAGTACATAGACGACCCAACCCCTTGCATTTCATTTTAAAGAAATCAAAATGTCTATGATTTTGATATATATTTTTAATTAATTAAAATTAAATAAAAATTGCCGTAATCTATTTTAAATTGTATATATAGAAATTTATATTTAATAATCTAAATAAATAATTTTAAATTAATTAATTTTAATATATTTATAATAATTAATAAGAATTTATTTATAATTTTTTAA
Source organism: Athalia rosae (assembly GCF_917208135.1). NCBI lineage: Eukaryota > Metazoa > Arthropoda > Insecta > Hymenoptera > Athaliidae > Athalia > Athalia rosae. Next base: position 11,361,325 of record NC_064030.1, read on the forward strand.
TTAATATTATATATTTAATTATTTCAAATTATCTTAAAAAATTTAAGTTAAGAATTAATCTTTATTTATTCTAAATATAAATTTAATTTTTTTTAAAACTTAATTTATTTATTCAAATATTTATATATATATATATATATATATATTAACTAATTATTTTATAAGTCTTTAACGAGCATATTTTTAAAATTCAATAACGGTGATCGGTGTCCAATCAAAACGCTGTTTTTCTGGGGGTTAACGAATAGGATTCGCTGTGTGATTGCAATCTCGGTGCGCTGACACTACCTGCCAGACGGCAGAAAGAAGAACCTTTCTCACTCGCGACAGTTACTACTTTGCAGTTTCCCTTATGTATCACATTTATGTGAAATGGTTTCTTATTCGCAGAAATATAAGCGGATGTACGATGATGACGACGATGGTGAATCTGGATAGGCAGATCCCACACGCACGAGTAGCTTTGGCAGTGTGGGTGAGCTCGACCTGTTGGGACTGAAGTGTGATCCGAGCGGCACGGTCCGAGTCGAGGGACCGACGTACTTCGGATGCGCTTCGAATCCGTTCGGCCTCAGCCCCGCGCACTGGAAATTCGAACTAATACTTTGCTACATTCAGTCATGGGTAAAGCCTTACGTGCCAAAAGAAATAGATCAACGTTCCACCTGTACGCGGCCTATGTTACGTTTGTTTTGTGTATGAACAGATTAGGGTTAATGAATCCTTCATGCAATTATGTATACGATTTATCGGTAATCAGAATTACATTTATATAATCAACACAATTATTAAACTTTATGATTACTCTTTCCTCCTTAACTCGATTCTGTATAAGAAAGGTTGCATTGCCGAAGACTAAGTAAAGTATCAAGAGGTCTCCAAGAAGCTAAATTTGAGGAGCTTTTGTATGTCGATCATCCGACTTGGAATGTAAACGAAGATTCTGAAAACATTTACTTAATTAACAATTATGTGCAACGACCGTTGTCGAAGCAGCGTTACGGCACAGCGCTCACCAGGCGTGGCCTCTATTTCCACATTGGATGAAAAAAATTAATAATAAAGATGAAGGTCCCGGAGACAACATTTTTTTGTGGTGAACTTCCTCCTATTTGAGAATTTTTTCCCTACAGTTTCTTCAACGTTGATAGTTTCTGAGTAATTTCCAAAAACTAAAAACTGATGTTATACCTCTGTTTTCTGGAAATTTTAATTGTTTAGAACTTTTGTGATTGTTTATGTGTGTCTTACATTTTTGCACGTTTTTCTAGATGTCATTAAAAATCCAATGAGCTCTTGCATGTATTTTAATTTGCAGTAGCAAGAATTTTCACGTAATTGGATTTGCAAACTAGACATAGCAGCGCGTGCAAGGATCTCATTTTTCGGCCATCTACATTACATCTACAGTCCCACACAGGTCGAGCTCACCCACACTGCCAAAGCTACTCGTGCGTGTGGGATTCGCGTATCCAAGCCTCCAAGATACCTAGTAGCGCGCCTTGGTGGCTGGATACAAAACCGTTCTTCCTCTACTGTTTCAGGTTGGTCAAGCCCCTCGCCCTAGCTTTACCTCTATACCCATATCTACACTCAACGCTTATACCACCGTTGAGTGTAGACAGGTACGTACGTACGTACACAAACTGTGTTCATAAGTGGAGCATGTAAACATTGCGCGATTCGATTTAGGTTCGCGCAAAATATCCCTGGTCGAATATACAGCAGCGCCACAGCAGAGGTGGGTTGATCGCATCGACCGGCCACGATCTGTTACGATCCACGGCTTGTTTACCTCACAAAACTGACACAGCCATTCAACGATGATTTAACGATAAACGAGACGCGTTGGCAGTCTGAAGGAGTTAGCAGTTAGAAGTTAGCATGCAATTATTATCCTTAATGCGTCTCGTTTATTGTCCTTTTCTTACAACACTCATTTTGAATGCATCAATGGCAAGTGTTTGCTCTGTCATCGACGGAGATCATCCTATCCTATTTAATTCACCATGTCATTTCTCTGACCAAAATAACAACATCAGTCGTGGTTTCTACGATAATATCGACAGATAGATTGTAATATTTTCGGTAAACACGCCGTGGATCATAACAGATCGTGGCCGGTCGATGCGATCAACCCACCTCTGCTGTGGCGCTGCTGTGAATTCGACCAGGGATATTTTGCGCGAACCTAAATCAAATCGCGTAATGTTTACATGCGCTACTTATGATCACAATTTGTATACGTAGTACGTACATACGTACGTACGTACGTACTACACTCAAGGATACCACTAGCTTATACTGTGACCACTGAAATAGAGATATACATTTCAGTGACTGTGACCCAGCGTTTCCCCTCCACGACCACCAGCTTTACATGAGTCGTGGTGGTGAGAAGCGCCTCATGGTGGGGATTGCTGTACTGTGGCATCTGACAATGAGCACAGCACGAAATAACACTAGCTCACAGACATTGAGACATGGGGAATGCTTCGATACGATAGAGACACCAAAGTTTTGCCTACTGTTAATTATTGTTAGCGCACGGTACAATAGTCCAGACGAATTAAGATTCATATTGATGTGGAAGAACATAGGCTGGCCGATTTTTTCAAATTTTCTTTAGACCAGTAGAAAGCTACTCTAAAAATTCTAACATTTTTTTTGAACGGGTGTGACCTCAAAAAATTCTTAAAAAATGAAAAACCCATATTTCGAGATATAACTTTTTTTCTCTCAACTTTTCGGAAAAAGTGTGCGTACAAAAGTTGTTCGTCGTGAGAAGATCTAAATTATGAGTACGATTGCAAAATTTTATAAGAATTAGTTTACTTGTAAATTTCAAGCAACCACGGAAATAAATTTCTTCGATTTTTTTGAATAACTTGATAAATGATCAACTCACTGTGGTATTGAAACTGATGGAGAACTAACTTTAATCCTTTTCCCAGAGAATAGTCGAAGATTCGCTCACCTAGGTTTCATAGTTGAGCAACAATACGTAACGAGACAAAATTCGCGGATTGCCCATACTTTTTCACGAACGATGGTCCCGTGGTACCGAAAAATCGTGAAGGTAGTTTTCCATGAATACTTTCTAGACACAAAAAAAAATAATTTTTCATCCATATATTACGTCTAACGCCTCCTCTTCTTCTTCTTCTTTTTCTTCTTCTCTTACAATTAAACTATCCCACGATCAACCCGACCCTCTACATCCTTTTCTCCTATTTCTCCACCGCATCACTCTGCAGACTGTTGCTAGCTGCAACGGCATGCAAACTCAGCTCAAAACCCCACCTAATTCCGAGCCTTCCTTTCTTCTCGCTATTTCTTCGGAAACTGAGACTCTCCACTACCATCCGGCTGAGCAACATCAATCCTCTTCATCAGATAGGGTTTCTTACGTATTAATAAATAAGTAATCACGAGAACACCAATCGTCGAACCTTTATCATTCCAAACCTTCCAGCAAGGAGCGAACCCTTTATAATTGTTGACGCGCCCAAAGTCGCACGTTACAACTGGTGGCAGCGGTACTCTTGCTAGGAAGTGTTATTTAATAGTGAGTTTTAAAGGTTAATTGTGAAAAAAATAACTCTGCACAAACTTTCACGGGTCGCAATACTTGCCAATCGTCATAAATAGCACCTCGTACATACGAACAGCTAGTTTCGTGATAACGGAATCCCCGTTAGTGAAATTGTCGTGCAAAGTAAAAGTGACGAATAAGTGTGACAAAAAATATCAACAACAAAAAAAAAAAAATCTACGAAATCATCCTGCAACAAATCTACAAAATAGCCCTACAACAAGTCTACGACTAACTTACGAAGTATCGAGCAACCAATCCACGAAACTCGATAAATTCTTGAGTAAGAATTTTCAACAATCGACAAACAAATCTGCTTTCCTTGGGACAAACGCCAAGAAAGAACCAAATACAGAAGACACATCAACAATCCTCAAAGGCACCTTGCCCCACAAAGACTCAGCTGAGTCCAACGATCAGCTTCCCTGCTGTTACGAGGCCCTCATTTGCCAGCCGAGACACCTCTACTTGCCTACACAACCACCGAATCAACCCAGCTAGAACTTCAACGGATCTACATCAAGGAATGCGGCTCATCTCAGCGATAATTGTAACGTTCACCGCACAGTCAGTCTTAAGATATTATATTGTACAAACTCAGAATTAGAACCGACAAAATGCAAGGCGAAGAAGACATTGCCACGGCAGTCAACCCCCATCCGTATCTGCCATTGCAAGCAGCAGTGAATTTAATACCAACTTTCAACGGCACCAATATGCCAGTAAACTCATTCATTCGAAAAATAGAGAACATAAAAGATTCCATTCACCCACGCGAATTGCCACTTTTTATAAACCTTGTATCAGTCAAAATCGAAGGTGTGTTCGACAAAGTCATTCTAACACATTAGAAAGCATATTAGGGGACTTGAGACGTGCGTACAAGCCCAAAGAGCTTTTACCGGACATACAAGCCCAAATCACGCGAGCAGTGCAGAACTGGGATGAAAGTGTTTTAGAATTCGGTTTAAGAATAGGAAAACTCGTCAAGATGGCATCGGAAACTACCGACGATCTGACCGATTCGGAACAAAAAACAATGACAAATAGATTAATGAAAGATTTAGCTGGCCGTTCGTTTATAAGAGGTCTAAGGGATGAAATTGAAATTAGAGTATCCACCGAGAAACCGAGAACCTTACGCGATGCAATAGATCTAGCGACTAAAGTCGAGAAATTCTTAAACGAAAGGAAGATTTTGAGGCCATCTCGTGGGAACACTTCGACGAGTCAGATACTAGTTAGGCATACCAATCATGATACCATAACTGACAAAAGAAATAGGAGCTACCCTAAAAAAAATCATAGACCCGAGGCTGAAAACAGACTTCACTGTAACTATTGTAAGAAATCAGGCCATACCATTGATATTTGCATGTCAAGAGAACGTAAGAATAAGTACTGCTCGTTCTGTAGAATAAACGGACACACGTACAGCGAGTGCCGTACGCGGAATTTTCAGAACCAGCAGGATCTTCGACACTATCCTTCCAATCGTAACTCCCGAGATACTCGATATTATCAACACGACGGACGACGCGATCAACCTAGCCGCGCATCTGATGTCGCACGATCAAATGACCACCCGAGAGTCAGTGGTCAATCGAATTATCTCGCTGGCAGAACCGATAATCGAATCTACAACCGGTCAAATTTCAGACATAATACACCGAATCGTCAACAGTACAATAGTAACTTCCAAAATTAACCGGGCCACAGCCAATCAAATCACCATCATGGTAGATACGCGCACGTGAGCACCGCCCTGTAAAACGAAATAGAACAAAATTGCTATCCCGAAGATTTAAACGAATCACGGGATCGTCGCGTGGAAGCGTTGCCGGCCCGAACCGAGGAGAAGCGTCCGAACTCGACAGGAGAATATTTTTCAGCTCACCAATAATTACCATAGAGTCCAAGCAAGTTCGTGGAAAATCCGCGAAATTACTAATAGACACGGGCGCGAATATAAATGTGAATCAAGTCGGAGTAATCACCCCAGATACACGTTCCACACCAAGAAATACATGCCTCATCAAAGGAATAAGCGAAGGTTCCGTCGAAACACTAGAAAGCATAGACTTAGAATTTGCGGGAACTAGACACGAATTTCACCTAGTACATAATCAATTCCCAATTATGGAAGACGAAATCTTAAGCGCGGATTTCTTACGCTCCGAAAATGCAACTGTCTGTTTTAAAAGAAACCAAATCTTCTCACAAAACACGGGCACGATCCCACTCACCTACCGACGTCAAAATGCCCATATCAATACTTATCGCATTTTAACAACATCCTCAATATGTACTCCAAAAGTTCAAATAGCAGCACCGCAGCTCAAAAACGATACCAATACACTCTTGCTTGATACAGGAGCCGACATAAACGTCATCAAGCTCGGTATGGTAAATCCTAACGCATATATGCGACCAGATACGGTGACAATAACAGGTATGACACCCGAAACGGTACACACGTTGGGAACTTTAGATATCCAAGTCGGTAAATCAACATATGAGTTTCATTTAGTAAATGACTCGTTTCCAATCATGGAGGCGGGTATACTGAGCATGAAATTTCTACGGGACGCCAACACCGCAATTTCGTTCCCCATGAACAAGGTAACATTAGACAACAATGAGACACTAAAAATTTCAAACGAAGAAACTATATCGATTCCCCCACGATCCGCGATTGTGATACCGTTGAAAGTGGCAAAATCGTCACCAAAAACAGGAATTATCAACAAATTAGACTTAGGCCCTGATATTTTTTTAGGTAATGCAATCGTAACAAGTAGGCAAGGTTTTGCGTACGCTTATGCGATGAACTCGAGCGAAACAGCTGTTGAGATAAGAAGGCCTACGGTAACTTTAGAAGAGGTACACGAACGCAACACAAGCAACTCACCGACACAAAATCGCGGTAGCATACACACTAACAAACCCCATATACTCCAATTCGCACCTAACTATGATGCGTAGCGTCTCGACATCCTCAAGCAAAATCTTAGATTGGATCACCTGAATGAGGAAGAGAGGCAGTCTGTAATTGATCTCACTTCCGAATACGATCATTTGTTTTTTTTGCCGGGCGATAAGCTGGGCTCGACGAAGCTCGTTCAACACACCATACCAACAACCGACAACATACCCATAAACACGAAACAATACCGTTACCCCAAACAACACCGAGCTGAAATCGAAAAACAAATAACCAAACTCATTGAGCAAAATATAATTAAGCACTCATCCTCGCCTTACAACTCACCCGTGTGGATAGTCCCGAAAAAGGCCGACGCACATGGCGAAAAGAAGTGACGAATGGTATAGTACATTACGATACAAGTGCGCAAAGTAGGTGATTCCCGCACGAGCGGGGTTTGTCGCCCGAGCGAAGCCAGGGCGACAAAAAAGCGAGTGTGGGTACACCTACGCAGCGGACGAGTATCGTATACTATTTTTCCTACCATCGTGCGCAAAGTTCGATTTCTCGCACGCTTAGCTACATTCACGCACGCTTAACTATATTCCCGCACGCTCTTCTTAGCGTGCGGTAAAGTGGTACTTTGCGAACGCAAATGCGTGCGCAAAATCGAACTTTGCGCACGATGGTAGAAAAATAGATTTTCGTAAGCTTAACGAAAAAACAATCGGCAATGCGTACCCACTTCCAAACATCGTCGACATTTTGGATCAGTTAGGTTCGGCAAAATACTTCTCTACATTCGATCTGGCATCGGGCTTTCACCAAATCCCCATGCATCCTACTGACAGTGCGAAAACCGCCTTCTCTACACCCCATGGACATTATGAATACAACCGAATGCCATTTGGGCTAAAAAACGCGCCCTCTAACTTCGAAAGACTAATGGACCAAGTCCTTCTAAAATTACAAGGAAATGAAATGTTCGTTCATTTAGACAATATCGTCATTTATGCCGGATCAATGGAGGACCACAGAATCAAATTCAAAAAACTGATGAATCGACAAGAAAAAGCTGGACTTACTCTACAACCCGAAAAGTGCGAGTTCTAGCGAGAAGAAGTCGCATATTTAGGGAATATAATGACACAAGACGGTGTCAAACCCAATCCAGATAAGATAGTGACTGTAAAACATTATCCAACTCCTAAGAACCCCGAACAAATCAAGCAATTTATAGGCCTGATCGGCTACTACCGTAGATTCATTCCTGATATGTCGGAAATAGCAAGACCCATTACCAACCTTTTAAAAAAGAATATCCCATTTCTCTGGACCTCAGAGCATCAACGAGCCTTTGAAAAACTACGTGATACATTGCGCACCGAACCCATCAAGAGACTCGGTAGAGTCTCGCGCCAAGTACATTCAAAAGAAAAAGAACGCGCGGACTACCGAGTGTCTATACTGCTAGGAGATAGGAAAAGCGCTGTAGGGCCGACTGTTTTATTACGTATTCTCCTAAATCATTGGCTTTCTGGCACATTTGGATACACTTTCACGATATAATTTGGAGTGAAACTTCCATTTGAGCCTGAATTCAACGGAATTGGTGGTCGGAGAGTTGAGATCTGATAATCTTCGATCACCGGCAGACTCATTTCATCAGATTCACCATCGTCGTCATCATCGTACATCCGCTTATATTTCTGCGAATAAGAAACCATTTCACATAAATGTGATACATAAGGGAAACTGCAAAGTAGTAACTGTCGCGAGTGAGAAAGGTTCTTCTTTCTGCCGTCTGGCAGGTAGTGTCAGCGCACCGAGATTGCAATCACACAGCGAATCCTATTCGTTAACCCCCAGAAAAACAGCGTTTTGATTGGACACCGATCACCGCGCTGGCTGCGTGAGGGATATACAGAACTAGCGGAAGTGAAATGTCATCTGTCGTCTGTTGGCAAGGCTATCATGGCGGCCGCAACGTGCCAGTGATAGATTTGCGATCGCTGGAACGTAGGACGTATAGTTGTACGGTACATGGCCCCGTGACAGACCTTTCAGTTTCGCAAATGAACCTGAATAAGCGCAGCTCGTTTATCCACCTTATCGATAATTAAAACGTCGGAAGTTCACTCGTCAGATGGTCGACTACTTGTAAGGTTACGAGGTGACAGCTCGTAAGTAAACGGTAATCGTCACCGGCAGCGAACGCGTAATAAAGTTTCCAATGCATCGCAATGCAGACGTATTGAATTGAATAAGCAGGCCGTTCAAGGTCGTCGTATCTGCAAAGCAATTATGTGGGTAACAAACATCATGGATGCAAGACGATCACAAACTTTGCATTTCTAACGTACCCACCGTATCGAATCAGAACAACTGACATCTTCCCCCAATTCCCAAGCACATCGCTATCAAAAAATACAGCAGCTCACATTCCGGTGATACAAATCGAGGGTTCCTAATCACACAGGCAAAAACCAACGTCGAATGATCCAACACCACCACCTGGATATTACAAAAGGACGCTTTCCCTCCTGGCACGTCACAACCTTGAGTGTTCCTTTCCAATCCTACTCGGTTCTGAATGCTGTAACAGAATCAGAGGCAGAAAGACTCGCCAACACGGAAATCTTCCGCCGATGCTTCTCGTCGTTACACATCGCAGTCTGCAAGACCCAATCTATTTCCCCCGGAGTTCATCGTAAATCAACCATAATTCATACTTCTCTGACGTACCTACTGTACTGTATCAACACGATTAACACCTTCCTTCCAATCCCAAGCATACCAAGAAGGATCCTACTTCTATAGGTGTACCGACACCTACAAATTCATCGGTACTACCTATACGAATCCGTGAAAGAAGGTACCTCTCCAGAAACGTAACGAACGCAAAGCTCATCTTCAATCCCACCCGCTCAACAAAGATCCAAAACTACCATGTGACCATTTCCTATCAGCACATTAATTCCAAAGAATCCAACAAGTGTCCATGAGTCGGTCGTTTTATTAATACTTTTCCAAAGCCTTTTCCCAAAGACCACTTCCGAGCGAACTGATGCTGAAAAATCCGGAGCTTACTTTCACCTCACCTGAAAGAAACCAATTTCTCTCCTAGCACATCACCCACGAAAAACACCTTTCTCAGCGCGATTCTACCCAGCAACGAGAACGGTAGCGAATCAAAAGGTGAACGAACCTTCTAAACGTAGATCTATTTTGGATAAATCTCGCGAAATCGAGTCTAGGCCATCGGACCAACGATTTCTTGTAATTCAAGTACGATATTCATCATCACTCTCTAAACTTGCCGTACAAATCCGTAATTCCTAACACCATCCTCTCTCCTCCTAGCATACCGATAACGATGGAAAAATTGGTTCCCGTCCCGATACTAGCAAATCAAAAGTTCCTGTACCCTCAAACAAAGGGCCGCCGTAAAATTCAGAGTCTACCTCACGCTACCCGGAAAAAGACGGTCTTTTTCCTGGCCCCTCAGACAACACGAGCTCTGCCGTAAACGTATGCGCTGATCAAAGCTGTTGCTGAACGAAATGGTTGAAGATCTATTGAATTAACGATACATCAACGATGGCTAGACGCTGTCTTGTAGTCACCTAGGGAACCCATTTTATTGACTGGCAAGCATTTTCCTCAGATGCCGACGCACTGGAACAAATGAGCATGCATGCCGATGCCTCACGCAACAACCGGCGCATCGATCAACGTTGTGACGAAGGGTATCGGAAGAAAAGTGTGAAATTCGTGCGGAAGCGTTTGTTTACGTAATTCATGTTACCGGCAATAACAAACAACATCCACCACTAGCCAATGTCGACGATCACCGTGCGCGTCTCGTGAAAGTGGCCGCGATCTACGCTTGCGTCAAAATATTCGAATTCCGCAGTCCACGAGCGTTGAGTGTAGATAGGAATAGAGGTGCGGAAGACGTGGTGGGGGTATGCTTCTCATAACTCGCAGTTTTCCAAATCACCCGTGAGGTACTGCGACAGATTCGTTTCCCTTTATTTTACATGGCGGGTTCTCCGGTAGGCCTATTACCATGTGATATCCCTGCCCTCTCTAACTAAATGGAATTTCGGAATAGACTGATATCCTCAGCTTTTGATGCAAATCCGTCACTCATTTTACCCTATACTATCCTCTAATCGCCTCTAAACTTCTTAACAGCCGAATTTGATTCATACCCTGACAAACTATACGATCGTTTCCTGGATTCGCGAGCTTCGATAGATGACCACTGCAACCCTCTAACTAACCGTGAAGTTATTAGCGAATGGAGCAAAAATATTCTATGTTCGCAGCAATCATCATCAAACCAGCCCTCTGACTTCGAATCCTGATCTACTATACGATTTACTAATGTCCTAACAACGTTGGCTTTGTAACGAACTTCGGGGTAAAACTTTTGAAAAAGATGCAAATGATGGTAGGCGATCTGCCAAAACTGTTTGGACGCTGCAACGAGATTACCTAGCGGAGCCGGATTTTTCGTGGGGTATGCTTTGAAGAACTGGAGCACCTGATTTTGCGCAACGCTTTCCCGACGCCTATCAACAAGTACCTCTCTACATCTGGCACAATCAGACTTGCTAAGAGTTTTTTTGACCGAAAAGCCTGAAAAGTAATATACTGCATTATCTTCTAAACTGATCACCCTATCTGTACCTATCTCATGACAACAATCTACGTCTTTCACCCTATCATCATACACTAAGCACAACAATTAGCGGGCCACCCTGTTTTTGCTCCGAAAAACGTCCGATTTCGGAAACTCATAACCGCTCGAAAAATTGAGGTAGAGAGTTGTAAAAAATAGTATTTTGAAGCGTGAAGCTTCACCTTTTAGATGCTACAAGTCAATTTGAATTGCGTTTTTGCGTTCACTAGTTGTACTCTCCTGATTCAATTCATGTCGAAAACGTCAAGTGAACTTTTGACTTTGAGAAGGTGCACCGAGTGTCTCAGTCGGTAGATTTCAATTTTTTTGATGTCATTTCGAAGGTTGAAGTGTTCGCTTGAAAACACGTCCCTTAAATTTTTCGTACGATTTTTTTTGCATGAGTTATGCGACTTTGAAGCAGTTATTGTCCATAAATCTTTGATCGAATACCCTGACCGACACAGTTATCGTATCGAAGTTTTTCAAAAACGAATTTGCAGCTCAAAACTTTGACTTTACGAAACTCTATCGCAGTATTTCCTTATCTGAATTTTTGGAGCTCTGTCACCTTCCGTATGCACCCCTGCGCATCTCCGTGTGAAAGCTTGAAGTTTGACCCCTTGTAGGTCGCGTAAAAATAGCGGGATGGGTGGCCCGTGATACCAAGTTCAAGCTTGAACTGTCCCCTATAAAATGCGCACTTTCGTTTTTTTTTATCTTTTTTTTCCATCGCGTTATTCAACTCAGAACGCAAACAGAAGATTCCACCATTACCTCCGGCATTAGCATTACCCAAGGTGTACCATGTAGAGGTTGCTCGGTAGGATTTACACCTCGTACCTTACCTCCTGTGTGAGTATGCATGCATTTTGTGCGTACTAGAGATCAGGACCCCATAGTTCGTCAATTCTACGGTATTTTTTGACTCCAAACCTTCTCTGGTACTTGTTAGTGTATATCCTCATCGAACTATTTTCTGTAACTTCTACCCCGGTCGTTTCGTCTACGTCAATCTCGTTCGTAGCTACGTCAGAAGTCATCGTTTCATATCGACTGATAATCATTTCGTCATTATCGTCTTCGCAATTTGCTGTTTCCGGAGGAATAAGTAAACGGTTGCCAATCACGTGTTGTAAGTTTTGTCGGAATTGCATCGCAGTCGGGTTTGTTCCGTATGACACTCGTTGTCTTGTAATAGAAAATAAATTTTCAACTGGGTCTTGTTGGAATCGTGATGCCAGTAGGTACTTTACACCCTCGAATTGCATATCTTCCTACAGCTTCAAAATTGAAGTTATACTTAACATCAAGTTTTCGAAGGTCGGTGGATCGTGGAGTGTGGGCTCCAAGATATGCAAATGGGGTAGCCATTCAAGTGCGTCCCGTAGAGTCTGTTCAGATCGTCTGTCAGTCGTGTTTAGAGGTCGGCGGTAGGGATTTTTGTCATGTAATGTCCTGCTTCCTGCTGTTCAGTGCGTTAAATATACGATCGATTTTACCAATAATGTCACCTAACTCAGTCAGTTCGTTCTGAGTCCTACGGTCTGAGGTAGTCGAAGCTAATGTTAAAAGTGCGGCGTGAACGGAATGACTAAAAACTTGGGTCGCGCGTTTGACGTTCATTTTGTCAAACGGAGTAGATATACAAGGGGGGTTCTGGATGAAAATTCCTTCATAACCCACAATCTAGCTGAGACGCAAACCCGTCAGCCGAGACGCACGTGTCTCACCGTCGATTCCCCCTCCCCCGCTGGCGAGGTAGCCCGCGGTGTGCGGTCATCGTGAGACCGCCATTTTGTTTTTTTAAAAACGCTGGCGGTTTTGACCCGCAGCCCCCTCAACCCTTCTCTTTCTCGCTATCGCCGAGATGAAAGGAATTCGTAAATATTTTTTTTCGTCGAATCTTCCGATCGAAGGGGATCATTTTACATGGGGCGATCGCCGGTGTCGTTGTTATTTGCAAACAAAACAATCCTCGTGATACCGCAATTTTGGTCTTTCAAAAACGCTGGCGGTTTTGACCCGCAGCCCCCCTCAGCCCTTCTCTTTAGCGCTATCGCCGAGATGAAAGGAATTCGTAAATATTTTTTTTCGTCGAATCTTCCGATCGAAGGGGATCATTTTACATGGGGCGATCGCCGGTGTCGTTGTTATTTGCAAACAAAACAATCCTCGTGATACCGCAATTTTGGTCTTTCAAAAACGCTGGCGGTTTTGACCCGCAGCCCCCCTCAGCCCTTCTCTTTAGCGCTATCGCCGAGATGAAAGGAATTCGTAAATATTTTTTTTCGTCGAATCTTCCGATCGAAGGGGATCATTTTACATGGGACGATCGTCGGTGTCGTTGTTATTTGCAAACAAACAAATTCTGGAGCGTCGGCGGGTAGGTTCGAACTCGCTTAGACGGAAACTTTGGGGGTCATCGAACGGGTCCTCTCGATCCCTTGTACTCCACCCCGCTGGGGAAGAACCGACGGTCAGGCGGGTCACCGATGCATTAGTGTGAGCGTTTGTTACTTTATTTATAAACAATTACGGATTTCTAACTGGTATAGAGGGGTTAAGGGCTAGAGTATATAATCGGAACACTTCTAGACAGCGTACTATTCAAGCACAGTCGCTCAGCACACTTACCTTTTTTTGCAAGTGATCGACCAAGCTCATCATTGTCGAGTGAATTTTTTTGTGGAACATTGAGAAAAAGTGAATCAAAACGATAATCACAACAATTCTAGAGTTAACTGTCAAACGTTAGTAAAAAAGTAGAACCAGAGCCAATTAATACAAATAAAAAAATGGATTTGTCACAGCTAAACAAAGTAGCCAGGTTGGATAATTTTCTCCCAACCAAAAAACTGACCGAATTCGAAGTAAACAAAACTTACAAAATAAGCGACCTCCGCAAAGTCCAGACAAGATACGGACCTAAGGTGGTGGTAGATATTGAAAACGAATACAGCGTATATTTGCCTACCCGCTTGGCTCGCACACTCTTTGCGGGGGATGACACCTTCGCTGGAGATAGTAGTTTCTTCGACCAAATGCTGGAGGCGGCATCAAAAGGACAATTGAATCTGAAATACCTTGGAGGCCAATACCACAAGATGGAATTCCACTACATTTAATTATTGTTAAACAATCTTTCTATCTTTTTTGTATATTTAGAAAAAATAAATAAATATTTACACACCTAATTGTAAGACAAATTGAGAAAAAAAAATATATATATATTCACACACACCTAATTGTAAGAGAACTATATTAAAAAAAAACTTTTTGTATTATTAAAAAATCATGTTACAAAAAAAAAATTTTTAGTGTTGTTATTATGTATACATCAGTCGACGTAGCACCCCTCATCGAAGTCTGGATCGTCTTGATCGTCGAAATCTTCGTTGTCGTCGTCGTCGTCGTCGTCCAGACCAAAGCGTTCCATTCCTCGAACGATCAGAACGAACGGTCTGCGGCATTTTTCAAACATATAGCTGCCATCAATGCATTGCCCAAATGCACATAGCGTTTCTGCCACCGTGAAATAGATGTGGCTGTTCTCGTTTTCGGGCATATTTGCCAATGCCATGGCGCGTTCAATTAAACCTGTTATTGTTGCGGGGGACAGTTCCGCAGCCCATACATGGGGAACGTAACCCCCTCAAATCAAACATAGGCATTGTCGTTCATGTCGTTCATGTCGGATCTACAAAAGTTGAAAGATATTACATGTTCCGCCATAACGTACGTACAAGTAGAAGCACAATTGAGGATTTCACTTCAAAAACACAATTATTTACCTTTCGTCTCACTTTTTACTCTTCACTTTTATAGAAATACACGAAAAACGCACAAGCTCCGTCGAATTTTCAAAATACGTAAGTTCTTCACTCTTCGAAGCTCTTTCTAGGAATGAAACTCGTTGGTTCGTCTAATATCAATAACTGATGCAGTAATACACGTACACAACCAAAGCTTTCATGGTGTCTATAGATTCATCTTTTTTATTTACGATAAACTCAACCGTTGTGACTTGACGCTAGAAGTGGTCCCACCTGCAGCAAAAGCCCTTGACGATGTAAACTTAAATCTGTTCAAATCTCAACCCTCGAATCGAAGATCATTGATTTTGACTTTATCGCTTTTAACCGTCTGAGTTGCATGGATAAAAAACGAAAAACAAAAAAAATCCAACGTCTAATTCTCAGAACTGCATGTGAAGCCACCTCCGTTGTATTATATATATACGGATCTCCAACGATGCGTGATGGTCATTCCGTGTTTCGACTCGATGACATACAGACCACCTTCAATATGAATTCCGAGAATTGTTTAGACTCATTTCCATTATGGAAAAAGCTTACAAACTCCTCGAAAACGAATCATCGGTGACAGAAACTCAGAAGTGGGTGAAATATGGAACTCAGAACATTAGTTTCTTGAACAAAATTTTAAGAAAAAGTTGCTTGACCGTAGGGCAAATAACAAAAATATTAACAACAATTGGAATTTCAAAGACTTCGAAAGTTAAGTTCCAACAATTAAAAAAAACTGGTGAAGGTGTGCAAAAACAAAGAAGAAGCGATCGAGTGCAGTGGGAAGATTTGGACACTACTTTTGAGGGACGCATCAGAACCGGAGCTGTGTTGAATTTGCGTCACAGGGGTCTGAAGGATTTTTTAGAAGACTCGAGAACTTTGATTACCGCGAGACTCAGAACAACTGTACAGAGAAACCACAGTTTGAAGGCAAATGTGGTTTTGTGTTGCAAATTTCAAATTGTTAAAAATTCCGAAATTATGGTGGAACGCAAATTCTTCAATACAAAAAATGTTGTGGTTCTACAAACAACAAACTTGAACGAGTGGTTTGACGTGAATGAGAAGGAGAAGTTGTTAGTGAAAGTTTAGGACTTCCAAGAAAAGGACTCGGGGTGGTCTTTAGTAGAAATCATAAATTTATCTGTAAACATTAACAAATATACCCTGCTGAAAGGTGGATCATTCACTTACGTAGAGTTACCAAAACATATAAGAGATAAGAAAGCTGTTGTAAACATAAGGAACACAGACTCTTATTGTTTTCTTTGGTCAGTGACTGCAGCTCTTTTCCCCGCAAGTAATAATTCTACCGCACCAGATTCGTATCCACATTTTAGCTCGGTGCTAAAATATGACGGATTGCAATTTCCGATGTGTTTGCACAATATTCCAAAATTTGAAAGAATGAACAACCTTTCGATCAACGTTTACGGTGTAGACCGATGTGACAGAAAGGAGGAGGAGGAAATCGTACCGCTTTATCTGAGCAAACATAGATCAGACAAGCCGGTAATTCACCTTCTTACGGTGGAGGTTGCAATTCATGTAGACGAAGATAATGATGATGACGAAGATGTTAAAGACAATAGGTTGTATCACTTTGCTTGGATTCGAAATTCGTCCAGATTAATAAGATCACAAATTTCGAAACACAAATGTCGCACTTGGTTATGTGACAGGTGTCTGAATAATTTCAATTTTGAGAAAAATTTGAACGCACATGAGGTTGAGTGTGCAGCTTTGAATAACACCAGGGTTGTTATGCCTACAGAGGATGAGAAATTCTTGAGATTCAAAAACTTCAGATATAAAGTGGATGTACCTTTTTGTATATACGCAGATCTTGAATGTTTGTTGAAACCTGTAGCTAGTGAATCAGCGAATGTAATTATGTATCAAAATCATACACCACATAGCATAGCATACTACCTCCATTGTTCGTTCGATGACTCGATCTGTAAATTTGAAATTAAACGTGGACCTGATTGCATCCAGTGGTTTGTTAATGAACTAAAGGATTTGGCTAGTTCGATCGAAATTTATTTAGAAACAATCACGCCAATGGAATCCCTGAACGTCGATCAAGAGAATCAATTTCGTTCTGCTACCTTTTGTCATATTTGTGAAAAACCGTTTACTAGTGCAGACACAAAGCATCGTGATCATTGTCATTTCACGGAAAAGTATCGAGGTGCTGCCCACTCAGTTTGTAATCTTAATTACACGAACTCGCATTGTATTCCAGTGATTTTTCATAACTTGTCCGGCTACGATTCACATTTTTTCATCAAAGAACTCGCAATCTCGTTTGAAGGTCACATCAATTTACTACCCGTAAACAAAGAGAAATATATATCGTTCACAAAATTCGTAAAAGGAACAATCGTGAATTATCGATTTATTGATTCTTTTCGATTCATGCCAAGCAGTCTTGAGAAATTGGTGTCGTATTTGGATAATGATTAAAAATTAATTACGTTCAAATATTCTGAGAACCCCGATAACTTTCCGTTAATAGTTAGAAAAGATGTGTTTCCATATGATTACGTAGATGATTGGGAGAAACTGAACGAAAAACAATTACCTTCAATTGAAGAATTTTATTCTGAACTAAATCGTGAAAATATTTCACAGGCTGATTATTCGCATGCGTGTCACATTTGGCAGGCTTCCAATATCAAAACTTTAGGAGAGTATTCAGATTTGTATCTACGCACTGACGTTCTACTTTTAGCTGACGTTTTTCAGAATTTCCGACAAAATTGCCAATCTACATGTAAAAACTGCAGCACACCGAAACGAATCACCAAGGCTAAATTGAAATAAGAGATATTCCGTATATGAGGCTAATTTTCGTTGTTGTTCCGAATATTCTCTTATGTGACCTGGGAAAATACCGACGAGTTGAGACAAGGACGACCTACGAGAACCTCCCGGGCCCTTTCCTCCAAGGGTACAACTCTGACGTCATCCGTGCCAATCAAACTACCGATGTGCACTCTTCCGCGGTGGACCGGACCACCAGCTGATGACAGCATCGCCAACATCTCCCGCCTCCCGATCTACCGAATCGCTACCGGCGTATGGGACCGCAAGACGACCCGTCTACGATCTCCCGCTAGACGATAGGTGCGTAAGACGCTCTGCTATCGACGAATGGATGCTACGGAAGGCGGCGTATAGGGTGGCATCAACCGAGTAGTGTCACCTCCCGTCCCGTAACTTACTGGCCAAGAGCCAGACCAAAATAACATCTACCGTTCCGGAACTGATCCTGTCACCGGGTAAAACTTGGTAACCTCCCGAGATGACGTTCTGCCTAGGAAGACATGTAGGAGCCGAGGCACAAGTGAGCCCAGGACTACATTTCGACTCCCGAGACGACATAGGATAGAGACGTTGCTCTTGAAGATGAGGACTCCAAGTGCCTGAGTCGACGCAGCCTTGGATGGCCTTCTGAACGCAGACAGCCAGCCGGTCAGTATTCAAAAGCGAGCGCGGCCGATGAGGAAGCATGGATGATGACGTCAGAGGAGAGGAGAGGCGCCGAATAGGCAAATTCATTTGTCACGCGAAGAATTGCGCCCTACACCTGTGGCCTAATTAGGAGAGGGAATCGCCAATCCGGACGATTTCCGAGTAAGAAGATCCTGGACACCGGCGATCAACTCGTCCTACTCTGCGAGATACCGTTGTACCGACAGGACGTTTTTGGCTAGATCCTTTCTCACCAGTTAAGATCTTCCTTTTCCGCTTTCCTAAATCTACCGTCTCTCTACCGTTTTTCACCTAACGTCTACCGCTACCGTTGAGTTTAGATTCATTCCCATCCGCCCTTTAGTTCACAGTATATTTAAATCTAGAATCAGTTAAAGTATTTTTATTAAGTTAGACTCAGTGGGTGCCGAACTCCTTCGATTAGGTAAGGTTTCCCACCTTCTGAGAGAGGCACGAAGTAGCCACGTGGGGATTGAGAATTGCCTAAAGTATTACGTATTTTTGTTTTATTGTTTTGTAAGTCGGTGGGAACTAGCCCCACCGCAGTTTATTTTGTGTGTGAGTCAGTGGGTACAAGGCCCACTGCATCCCGTAAATTTTGCGTGTAAGTCAGTGGGTAAAAGGCCCACTGCATCCCGTTAATTTGATAAGTCGGTGGGAACGAGCCCCACCGCAATTTGGTACGGTCCGGTCCGTTACGTATTTCGGTTTTTGGGCAATTCTGTAATTCCTCCCGGTGCACCTCGTGGCCGAATTGAATTACCGTACATTTTGTATTTCTGTTATCTGAGTTTTTAATTGGTCTTCTACCGTTCTCCCGTGCATTTGCTGCACGTGGCATCATTCAATACGTTCAGGAATTAAGTAAAATTTAAGTAATACGTTAAGGAAAGCCTTGGTGATATTTGGTGGTGCTGTATGGTATTTTGTTATAATTTATGTAATATTTTCTCCCGTATTAATTTGTCATTTCTTTGGGTAATTTGTTACCCCTACGGTAAATCTTGCGTTCCGTTACATTCCCGATCAATGTGGAAAATCTATTGTCTGTTACCGTAGAGTAGCCACGGAAAAGCGCTCCGTGTAAAACCGCGCCTTTTCTCCCGTTCGTAATGATCGCACATTCGGATAATTTGTAAAAGAATTAGTGAACTCCCGTAGGCCTTTCGAATATCGAAATTATAATTCTGTACTCCCGTAAATGATCTCCCGCTACCGTTAAACGAATTATATTTTGTTACTCTCGACCTATTGTAAATCTACCGATTCTGTATTTCCTACCGAATTTGTTAAAATACAGTCTCCCGAAATTACGAATTTGGTTTTACGTTATCGTTATTTTATTTGTGCCCGAATTGTTGTTGTGAATCCACGCCACTCTACCATTTATTTCGCTGTTGAACAGCCTGTGCCTAGCCAGCCACTCCGCCGGATCTGCATTCGTTTATTCTGTAAGTTTTGTTAATCCGTTAAGTGACGCGACAACGCGTCTGGCGCTCAACAATCTTTCCGTTCCGTTTTCCGTTTTCCGTTTCGTACAAATCGCGCCGAAGGCACGTGGGTGTTTCCCGGGTCCAACCTGCCTGGGGGAAAATAAAAAACTTAACGTCGCAACGCGTATCGAATTAGAGCTGTTGCTTGACATTGATATGGTAATGTTCGTTGAAAGAGGTATCCGCGGTGGTGTGTCCCAGTATTCTAACAGGTATGCGAAAGCTTATAACAGATACATGGGTGCAGCCTTTGATTCGCGGCGGGATGAGTCGTATATCATGTGTTTCGACGTGAACAACCTGTACGGTGCAGGTATGAGTCTTTTTCTACCATATGGTTCGTTTGAATGGGTGATATATTTTGAGCTACTCGACATAGGCAAAGTTTCAGACAGATCCCCTATAGGATACATATTAGAAGTAGACTTAGAATATCCTCAAGAACTTCACGAATCACACAAAGACGTGCCACTATGCCCGACGCACTATGTACCCCCCGTTTCGAGATGTACACAGCCAAAATTAACGACCACCCTGTTCGCGAAAAAAAAATACGTCATTCATTACATAGTTTTGAAACAGTGTCTAAGTTTGGGTATGAAATTATTGAAAATTCATCGAGTGTTGAAGTTCAAACAAGCACCCTGGTTGGAAAGCTATATAAATTTGAACAGTGATCTTCGAAAAAAATCTAATAACGAGTTTTAAAAAAAAATTTTCAAATTAATGATCAACGCTGTTTTTGGAAAAACGATGGGAAATGTTAGAAAATACAGAGACGTTCAATTAGTTACCAAGTGGGGAGGACGATACGGTGCCAGATCTTACATAGCAAAACCAAATTTCCATAGTTGTACGATTTTTGATAAAAACATGGTCATAATTGAATTGACTAAAACAAAAATAAAACTGAACAAACCGATATACAGCGGATTTTCTATTCTCGATCTTTCCAAAATATACATTTACGATTTTCATTACAATTATGTGAAAAAAACTTTTGGAGACAAGGCGAAATTGTTGTACACGGACACGGATAGTCTTCTGTATCATTTCACCGTTCCCAATATATACGAATGTATGAAAGCTGATTTATACAAATTCGACACCTCCGACTATCCTGTAGATAATGTTTATGAAATGCCGTTGGTGAATAAAAAATTTGTGGGACTGATAAAAGATGAAACTAACGGAAAAATAATTACCGAATTCATAGGTTTGAGAGCGAAATTGTATTGTTTTAAAGTGTTA
Organism: Athalia rosae; assembly: GCF_917208135.1. Classification (NCBI taxonomy): domain Eukaryota; kingdom Metazoa; phylum Arthropoda; class Insecta; order Hymenoptera; family Athaliidae; genus Athalia; species Athalia rosae. The sequence continues at coordinate 11,382,593 of NC_064030.1, forward strand.
AACGACCATGAAGACAAAAAACGCGCCAAAGGAGTCAAAGGGTCAACTTTGAGGACAATAACTTTCAACGACTACATGGAATGTGCTTTGCATCAGCAAAACTTAGTGAAAATTCAGAATTTAATTATAAGCAAAAAGTATGAGGTCTATACGGTATCACAGAAAAAGATAGTGCTGAGCTGGGATGACGATAAGCGAGTTGTGTCTTCTAATACAACGGATACACTTCCGTGGGGTTTCATACCTTCCGAGTGAGCTGTATTGGATTTTAGGTGTAAATTGGAGAAATAAAAAATTAAATTTTATATTATTATTGTTGAAGTTTTATTACGTATTTATGTTCAATTTGAAAAAACCTTACAAGTCATTTTCGTTTATCGAACTATTGTGTGTATTGTCAAAACCTAACCACTTTACAAACAGTTTCTTTCCACGTTTTCGCAACACCTTCTCGATGAGGTAAGTGTCAGAGTTTGCAGCTTGGAGAAGCTCTAGTTCATAAAAACCACCCGCAACAGGTTGGTTTCGGTAGTCCTTGAGTTTGTAAGTTACAGGATCGGTGTTTGCCACCTGATCTATGGTGAATATTTCCGTTGTCCAATTTGGTGTATATTTGGTTTCATCTGAATTGTTCGATGTTTCGTGTTGTAAGTGGATATCAAATCGGGTAAAATGGTTATCCACTTGTAATTTCCTTGCAAACTGAATTCCATCCACATTCTATTTTTTATCGCTCGGTTAAAACGTTCGCAGATCAAAGCCTTCAGATTACTGAAGGTGGAGTAGAGTTTTATTTTATACCGTCTCATAAGATCCTCAAAATGCGAATTGTAGAATTCTTTGCCTTTGTCAACTTGTAAATGTTTCGGCACGCGTCCCCGCTTGAGAACAAATTCCATAGCACTCGCCGTCTCTTCGCCTGTCTTGTTCTTCATAGGCACGGCCCAAGCGTATTTTGAAAATACATCAATTACGGTGAGCATGTTTAGATGTTTAGGTATACGAGCATACGTCTGACAAAGATAGAAACAATCCACATCGCGATGGCGCCCCATACTGAAGAAATTTCGGATATTATCCTGCTTCTCGCAGGACACATCGTCAAACACCATCAAAGAATCAGGTAGCGCATCGCCAGGTACGACCACCTGCTGGTTTTCGTTGAAAGGGAAATACTTGACACCATCTACTTGCCCTAACAGCTGCTCTAAAAACTTGTACTTTGGTTGATGTAGGGATTTTGAGTAAACGTAAACATTCTCGAACCTGAGACCGTTCGAGTGTGTTATTAGGGCGAGCAGTGCGTTTGTTTTACCACAGTTGGACGGACCGCAAAACACAGCTCGTACGCTGTTGGGCAACAAATGTCCGAGCCGCTTTCCCGTTTTACCACTCTTTTGTTGCGCGAGTTTGTCAAAATTTGTCACAGGCAACTTGACGGGCTGTGTTTCAGCCCTCGTCCAAGACATGACTAACGCAAAACGCTACAAAGTCGTTGTTTATGAACATTCTCTTTCAGTTGTCGATGGAACGTCGATATGATCGTACACAAAGCGGAAACCCGTAAAAAACGTCGTTGTGGAAAAGGCTTGGTCAATAAAATCATCAATAGCCTACCTGTGGAATTGCATTTACCAGGTTATCAGTACTGCGGACCTGGTACAAAGTTAAACAAAAGACTTACTCGCGGCGATGCAGGAATGAACCCCTTAGACACCGCTTGCAGGGAACACGATATAGCATATTCGAAAAATCGTGAAAATCTAGAGGCTCGAAGTGCTGCGGATAAAATATTAGTAGAAAAAGCCTGGAGGCGGGTTCTAGCGCCAGACGTAAAACTTGGTGAAAAAGCAGCTGCCTGGACGGTTACCAACATTATGAAAGCTAAAACGAAATTGGGTATGGGTATCGAGAAGCCGAAGCCTACGGCACTACGGGAGATCGTAGGAGCAGCGAAAAAATCTATGGTTCCGAGTAAAAATGCTCGAGTAGCCGTTAGGACGGCACTCAAGGGGGCTCGGAACGCGGTGAAGAGAGCGGGGGGTAAACGCAACGTACGCGCACCACGCATCCTACCGGTGCCAACAAAAGTTGGAGGCTTCTTACCCTTCCTGGTGCCCCTCCTTGCGGGCCTGAGCGCCACGGGTGCGTTAGCCGGAGGGGCGGCAGGTATAACGAAGGCGGTGAACGACGCGAGTGCCGCTAAACGAGATCTCGAAGAAAGTCGGAGGCACAACAAAACAATGGAGGCTATCGCGTTGGGCAAGGGACTCTACCTCAAACCTTACAGGAAGAGACTGGGACTCCACCTTAATCCAAACAATCGTATCCGTTCAAAAAACTAATAGCGAAGCTACCGCAGCGAGCGTTACCTGATGTGGATCTGTTAAAGTATGCAAACATCCTTAAAATTCCCCATTTTCGCGGGGTCTTTATGCGCACCGGATTACCGCATCGCGGTCCTCGTAGAATCGAATCAGCAATTGTTAATCTCGACGACGAAGATGGACCAGGCACGCATTGGGTGGCGTACAAAAAGATCGGTGACGACGTTGTTTACTTCGACAGTTTCGGTAATCTTCGACCACCTTCAGATCTCATCAGATATTCTGGTGTTGGTAGCGTTAAATATAATCATGAAAGATATCAGAAATACGATACAATCACATGCGGTCATTTTTGTTTGAAATTCCTTTGTAATCAATTGGATCGAAAGAATGTATATAAACTTGAAGCTTACGTGCCACGATCAGTTTAGAATTTGCGTTCATGGGTGATTCGTTGACGCTAACCATTTCGGGAACATCCACGATCCTTGAAACGCAATACTTTCCGCCAATTGAACTTTCCACCCAGAAGAATTATGTCTTGGGATTGGTTGAACTGTTGACCTTCAATTCAATTCCCAACGTGGATTTCGGTCAGAATAAAATTTACGTGGGGGATGAGGTTATCACTATACCTACAGGTAGTTACGAAATAGAAGACATTGAGAGCTACATACAGAACGCGCTAGTGGATAAGAATATCACCATAAAACCAAACAACAATACGTTACGTAGCGAAATCAAGTGTAATCATACGATAAATTTCCAGCCCAGCGACTCTATTGGTCGCTTGTTAGGGTTTGCCCCACGCATCTTACAGCCTGACGTTGTTTATCAATCGGATCTCCCCGTAGCTATTCCGAAAGTAAACTCGCTGCGGGTGGAATGTAATATTACAACGGGTGCTTACGCCGACGGACGTCAGGTGCACACGATTCACGAGTTCTTTCCAACTGTCCCACCAGGATATAAGATCATCGAAGTACCTTCGCACGTCATTTACCTTCCGGTCACCGTCAAGACCATAGATCACATTCAGCTGCGAATCGTTGATCAGAATGGAGATTTGGTTAATTTCCGCGGAGAAGTTATAACTGTGAGATTGCACATCAAATCGCAGTAATGGGAATCTGTATAACAAAAAAATTGGAGGTGATTATAATCAGTTACCATGCACCCGAGGAGTCAGTCGTGCACCTGTTCCCACCGCGCTAACACGTCAAAACGTGTTGCTCCTGAAAAGTTTAGGTCTCAAGGTTGGAAAAAAAGTTTTAATAGATTGAAGCGTAGGTTTATTTGCATCTGTATCCTCTTCTGTGAACCATGGAAGAAATCTTGAACATTCAAACACCGGTTATGTTTGATGAGTCTGTCGCCCACGACGAGACTCACTCACACAAACCGTATGCCTCTTCGAGTTTCAATAACAGCGATGAGATAAGGATAGCCGTACAACATCAAGATCTCACCCTACTACCGAGCAAGAGCTCGCTGCATGTTTACGGTAAACTTATGAAAACGGATGGAACTGTAGCGGTGGCTACAACTCTCGTAAACAATGCAATCTGTCATTTATTCGAAGAAGTGCGCTACGAATTGAATGCTATAGAAATCGATATTAGCAAAAATGTAGGTCTCACCAGTCTGATGAAAGGCTACGCTTCTCTGAATCCCAGTCAAGCTTGGTTAATGGAGAATGCGGGTTGGTTAGATGTTGAGGAACGGAATCAAAAACTGACCGATCCTAACGGATATTTTGATGTGTCTGTACCGTTGAGTACGATTTTGGGGTTTGCTGAAGACTACCGTGAGATCGTCGTTAACGCTAAACATGAGTTAATCTTGACAAGGTCTAAAACGGATGCAAACGCGGTACTGCAATCAGCGGACGAAGATTACAAGATTCGGATCGACAAAGTGGAATGGTTAATACCTTACGTGCAACTGTCCGATCAACGAAAATTAGGGCTCCTGAGTTTCATTGAAAAAGATTTACCTATTTCTATGAGTTTCCGGACTTGGGAATTGTACGAATATCCGATGCTGCCTACAACATCGAAACATGTATGGACCGTGAAGACATCGACGCAGTTGGAGAAACCGCGATACATATTATCGGGTTTCCAAACAAATCGGAAAAATAACGCAAGAAGAAATGCCAGTCGTATCGATCACTGTGACATTACCGACGTCAAACTGTTTTTGAATTCTCAAAGCTATCCTTACGGCAATATGAATCTTGACATGAATCATAATCAGTACGCTCTGCTGTACGATATGTACGCACATTTCCAAGCCGTTTACTACGGTAAGGACCCCGAACCATTGTTGAAAAAGGGTGAATTCTTACAATTCGCACCTATAACCATTATTGACTGTTCGAAACAAAACGAATCTCTGAAATATGGTCCAGTCGATATTCGTCTGGAATTTGAGGCTAAGGATAACTTCCCTACTGAAACATCAGCCTATTGTTTAATTCTACACGATCGTGTAATAGAATATAATCCAATAAGTGGTGGGGTGAAAAAATTGGTATAAGACTCATAGCGTTCGACTGCGCTCTTCAGTCAAACTCAGGATGGATATGATTTTAGATGTCCAAGGTTTCGCGCAGCCTACCGAGAATTTTGTGGTAAAAGATAAAACTCGCGCAGCCCTATCGCAAACTTCAACCATAACCGAGATGGATATGATTTTGGACGTTCAAGGTTTTGTGCAACCTGACCACAAATTCGTGCTGAAAGAACTCTCCGCGATTAACGTAAAACGCGATGTACAAGGTATATTGGGCCTCGCGTGTATCCTGTTTGGACCCCCCTGCTCTTGGGATGCTCTGCCGGTAAAATATAAAGCTACTGAAACCTGGCTAATTCGCAATTTTCATGGAATACCTTGGGATGCTGGAGACGTGCCTTATAAGAATATGGAAAAAGCGTTGAAGACGATTGTGAAAGATGCACGATTCCTGTACGTAAAGGGATTGGAAAAAAAGCGTTGGGTTGAATCTGTAATCGGTAGTTCAAATCTGGTCTTCAACTTGGAAGATCTGGGCTGTCCAAATTTGCGCAACCCGGACCCTACCAACTGTTGGTATCACGATTATCATAGCACCGTTCCCGATTACCACTGCCGCCTTTGAAAATGTTCTTCTGCTGAAGACTTGGTTTTTGATGAACGCGACTAGTATCGTTGAAAAATTGTTGGAACAGATTGTTTTCACCGGGAATTTGAACGAGCTGAGTACGGAGGATTTTGCGCTCGTACCGAAGGGTGTTTTTCTCACGCACTTCTCAAACTTCATCGATTGCGTATGGGACAAACTTCCCGATTCGATGAGAAATGATGGAGAAATCGCCAATCATCGTAGATGCTCGAAACATTGCGAGTCGGTCTGGACGACGACGACGACGACGACAACGAAGATTTCGACGATCAAGACGATCCAGACTTCGATGAGGGGTGCTACGTCGACTGATGTATACATAATAACAACACTAAAAATTTTTTTTTTGTAACATGATTTTTTAATAATACAAAAAGTTTTTTTTTAATATAGTTCTCTTACAATTAGGTGTGTGTGAATATATATATATTTTTTTTTCTCAATTTGTCTTACAATTAGGTGTGTAAATATTTATTTATTTTTTCTAAATATACAAAAAAGATAGAAAGATTGTTTAACAATAATTAAATGTAGTGGAATTCCATCTTGTGGTATTGGCCTCCAAGGTATTTCAGATTCAATTGTCCTTTTGATGCCGCCTCCAGCATTTGGTCGAAGAAACTACTATCTCCAGCGAAGGTGTCATCCCCCGCAAAGAGTGTGCGAGCCAAGCGGGTAGGCAAATATACGCTGTATTCGTTTTCAATATCTACCACCACCTTAGGTCCGTATCTTGTCTGGACTTTGCGGAGGTCGCTTATTTTGTAAGTTTTGTTTACTTCGAATTCGGTCAGTTTTTTGGTTGGGAGAAAATTATCCAACCTGGCTACTTTGTTTAGCTGTGACAAATCCATTTTTTTATTTGTATTAATTGGCTCTGGTTCTACTTTTTTACTAACGTTTGACAGTTAACTCTAGAATTGTTGTGATTATCGTTTTGATTCACTTTTTCTCAATGTTCCACAAAAAAATTCACTCGACAATGATGAGCTTGGTCGATCACTTGCAAAAAAAGGTAAGTGTGCTGAGCGACTGTGCTTGAATAGTACGCTGTCTAGAAGTGTTCCGATTATATACTCTAGCCCTTAACCCCTCTATACCAGTTAGAAATCCGTAATTGTTTATAAATAAAGTAACAAACGCTCACACTAATGCATCGGTGACCCGCCTGACCGTCGGTTCTTCCCCAGCGGGGTGGAGTACGAGGGATCGAGAGGACCCGTTCGATGACCCCCAAAGTTTCCGTCTAAGCGAGTTCGAACCTACCCGCCGACGCTCCAGAATTTGTTTGTTTGCAAATAACAACGACACCGACGATCGTCCCATGTAAAATGATCCCCTTCGATTCGACGAAAAAAAATATTTACGAATTCCTTTCATCTCGGCGATAGCGCTAAAGAGAAGGGCTGAGGGGGGCTGCGGGTCAAAACCGCCAGCGTTTTTGAAAGACCAAAATTGCGGTATCACGAGGATTGTTTTGTTTGCAAATAACAACGACACCGGCGATCGCCCCATGTAAAATGATCCCCTTCGATCGGAAGATTCGACGAAAAAAAATATTTACGAATTCCTTTCATCTCGGCGATAGCGAGAAAGAGAAGGGTTGAGGGGGCTGCGGGTCAAAACCGCCAGCGTTTTTAAAAAAACAAAATGGCGGTCTCACGATGACCGCACACCGCGGGCTACCTCGCCAGCGGGGGAGGGGGAATCGACGGTGAGACACGTGCGTCTCGGCTGACGGGTTTGCGTCTCAGCTAGATTGTGGGTTATGAAGGAATTTTCATCCAGAACCCCCCTTGTATATCTACTAAACAGGCCGGAGTATAAGTGTCTATGCTAAAGATTTGGAGCTGCCCTTGCTACACCCTGGAAATCTACCCTGTAGAGCAACTGAAGAGCCTTCCATGTGATTACCTCATCTCCTATCACAAAATTATATTTCATTAAGTTATTTCGCAAAGATTTTATCAAGTGCGGAACATCGAAGACCGCGTAGATTTTCCTACCACCCACAGAAATGAACGAGTTCTCTCTGCTAACTCCTAGCAAGCGAAACAGTTTTTGGTTTGGACCACCCTGATCACAAGCGAACGCCCTAACATGCAACCCTATTTCAAACAACGCTTCTAAAACAGGATTAAAAATTTCAGCTAATTTGAACGCGGTTACTGGACCTACCGATAAATAGTACGCTACGGGAATTTTCCATTTGTATACCAAACCACAAGCCATAAAAACTAACGCATGTGAAGCGGATTTCTCATTCCTGCCCAACTCCCCAAGATCCTCGAAGCCCTCAACACAATCGAATTTCTTATTGTAATTTAGCCAATTTTTTATTCTTATTTCATCGAAAATTAGAACGCACTGCTTCTCCCGCCTATCCATCATTTTGACTGCACCCCCAAATTGCTTCATCAACTCACTGGATATCCCTGGCAACACATTTAATGAATTCACTCAATCCCTAATAGTACGAACACTTGGCAACTTGAAATTCATCTTCAACATAGCTTTGTATAATTTTGGTGACCTGTAAAACATCGCTAGACCTAATTCCTTCTCTTCCTTCGACCATTTAGAAAATTTTTGCTCTACTCGAAGCTGCGATTTCACAAATACTAGAGGAGCCCCGCTAAGTTGTCTGTCGATTTCTGCTAAAACGCCCTTACCTACCCTGCCCACATCCGAGCTACTCCTACGCAACATTCTCAACTTCAAATTACGAAGGTCTTTCCTAAGTCTGCGATTATTTTTGACCACTCGGTCGTGACGAATGTTATTGTTTGTGTCGTCCGCGTTTGTCGCCGTAACGTTCGTCACTTCCGTCACAGTCGCTTCGGGAATTCCTGCGGAAGTCGTCGGGATTTCTATGGGAGTCGTTGGGATTTGTGCGGGATTTTCCTGAAGAATTACAGAAGTTTCGATTTCCTCCCTAACACCATCTACTTCGATCACTAAATCTACCATAAGAGGAACTGCGTTGTGAACTAACTTCTTCCTAAGCGAGTTTTGAAAAGCACTATCTGCAAAATGAATTTGGCAGATGCGTTTTTCCCTAAGCCTCGAAGACTCGAGATCTTGAAGATCGTCATTCCCACTACGAAGAATCCATTCCAGACACCTGTTGACAAAAGATGTTTGGTATTTATTCTGAATCGTAAGAGTTTGAATCGACGTGAAATTTATAGAGTGATTTATGTTCATATGTATGTATAAGCCAAAGCGCCTAACACTGAAGCGAACCTCGGTAAATCGGCGAAAACAGTGGCTGTCATCATAGAGTCAGCGAAGTATTATTTATGGGATCATACATATAATCTTAAAAAAATTATTATAGCCACTGTTTTCAGCAGCTCATAGCATGTCGCTATAATGTAGTGTGCTGACCCTCTAAACCATAATAAACATCGCGAGACGAATACATTGTATGTAGGCGACACGTATGAGGCATATTGCGTTACTTGAGCGTAAGCGCCAAAATATCAATTCGAACTCTAGAAAGTCATAGAATATTTCTTTCCAAAGTTTTACCTCGGAAGAGACAAATACACGTAAATGGATCTGAAACGAACAATTTGATCATTAAAAGAGGTAGGTTGTATGTACATACAATGTCTGTACAAACACAACCACTTCATAGCTTCAATTTTCTTAAGTTTTTGATAAGAATTGAAGCCGAAAGGACGTATTTTCGAAAATGTTACAAATAATATGATTGACGAAACAAGTATCAAATAAAGCGATGGTAGACAAAGCAGAGCATGAAGATAAGTAGTTGCAGATATGATCTTGGACCTTTACTTTTGAGAGAAAAATAAAAAATTTCATATTGTTAATTTGTAGTTTTTAATTTTCTTGTCAAACTAATAATTCCATCGGAGGCATCAAAGAAAAAAAAATTCGAGTTGACAATAGGCGTAATGGGGTTGAATCATTTTCGGAAACTCACCTGTTATTTCCGACTACGATTTAATAAATATAATTATGGGTTTGAAGTGCAACATATACATACCTATCGTCATCTTTTACGGGGAATCTGAAGAAACTAACCGAATCCCCTTGCAAATTTCCCTGACACCCCTTATAACAACACCTATGCTTCGGCATGATTTCACAAATTCTACTACACTTGGTCAAATAATCCAAACGATGATCCTGATTCCAGAAATCAATAATAAAGTACGATAGACACTGGATATCAACTGCTATAATATGTTTTCACAAAAAAGAATCAGCAAATTGCAAAATAGTCTCAGTAAGCGTATCACGTGTTTTGAGTTGTTCGATTGCTCTGGTTCTGAGTTGAAAACGCAGAACGCCGCGCGCCAGCGAGAATCGATTGTGTGCGTGCATATCATTTACAGGGACCCGTATGCGGTAAGTGACCGACTGCAGCGCACCAAGTAGTGGGGAGGGAAAGCTCGGGGCTTCCGTGAGCCTTTGCATGTGGTGAGCCTTCTCATGTACGCGAGACCGCTCTGTGTGTGCGTAAAATCAGGCAATTTTGGAAAACTGCGAGTTATGAGACCAGAATTGCAAATTAATTAATTCCAAAACTTCGAATTAAAACTGGAAATTAGATTTTCAGTGAAAAATTATATATGTAATTTTGAATTCGAATCATAATATTAAAAATCAGAAACGGGTTTTTAACTCAAAAATTAGGATTAAGGAGTTGCAACATAAATTTCTTATTCGAATGACAGAACTAAAAAATTTATAATTACTTTTTTATTCGAATGATATAATTAAGGATGCAAATAATATTGTATTACTTAGTTCTTATTTTGACAGTAACAATTAGGAAATAAAAAAAAGTCACCTAGTGCTAATTCGATTACTTTCTGTATGCGCTTTTTGCAACCCCGCAAGCTACACAATTGCCAGTTCTCGATTGACGCGTAAGATCAAAATCGGAACGCCGCGCGCCAGCGCGGATCGATTTTTACGTGCATATCATTTACAGGGACCCGTATGCGTGTTAGTGACCGACTGCAGCGCACCAAGTAGTGGGGAGGGAAAGCTCGGGCCGTCCGTGAGCCTTTGCATGGGGTAATCTCATATACGCGAGACCGCTCTGCGTGTGCGTAAAATCGGGCAATTTTTGTCAGCGCCATCTACTAGTGGGGAGGCAAAGCTCTTGTATTGTAACGTGGTGCGCCCAATCTTCTAAAAAATAGTAAGAAAACGATACGTAGAACCATTGAGTAACTATACTTCGTACTAAAGAGAGCCAGCCCTGGGTAAATTTTCGTGGAGAGTTAGTGGGCGAAGTGGGCGAGGCGTTCAGTCGGTAACTTCCGAATGGGCGAAGCGTTGAGAAGGTAACTTCTGAACTGGGTGATCGTTTAATCGATAACTGGGAGCGGGAAAGGCGTTGGTCGATAATGATGAAAACTGAATTAAGTGGCGCGCCGAGATTTCAATTGTTTAAACATTGTTCATATTGCTAGCATCAAAAAATGCAACAAATTGGAGAAGAAAGCATGGCGGTAAGTAAAAAACGAATAATAGTAATATACATGACTAGTTTCAGTAGCAACTAATCAATATTTGCGAGTAATTATAACATTGGGTATATTAATGTTATTGTTTTTGCTTTTAACAGCAATATTGTTATCGTTAATGTTTATACCTAACCTAACCTAACCTTTAAATTTGCATGGCATATCCATTTTCTCCATGACCCATATCAGATTTTTTCATCTTTCGGGAATATTTTTGCAAGTCATTATGTGATCAGTGTTCAGGGGATATAACATACACCTAGAATATGGAAGAATATGGTGAATTTTGAACATTTTTTTTCTTGTGAAAAATCAATTGCCTGACTCAAATGATCGCAATTTTAGTGATTTCCAAAAAAAGTCTAGAGAATTGACATGTTACACCAAATATTTTGGAATGCGTATGAAATTTCTGTTAAAAAAAATGTTCACTGGATGAGAATAATTGTTGAAATTGACCATGCTTGTGCTTTTCGAGGGTGTTATGTAGCTCATAACAATTTACAATTGAAATTGGCTGTATTTTATAATTTGACGATTTCACATCAATGAAGAACATGGACTTGGCAATTATTGAGTCCAGGCTCAAAGAGCTGGATGAAACCAGGGCGCTTCTCCTGGCCATGAAGGCGGCCCAATAGCCGAATCCCACCGAACACAAAGGTGAAGCCGGTGTGGGAGAAAAGGTAAATCGATAGAATAGGTCAATAGTTTTTTTTTATAGGTCGTAAGCCGTGAAATCGACTTCTGTTAATGGTGAAAACGAAGGTCTCTACTTCCTTATTTTATTCTATTGATAGGTAATTACCTTTGGTACGCTATATTGATTTGCAGTGCAAAATGAAATCTATGATGTAATAGGTTGAACTTTTTTCAGAAGTGTCTATTTATTTGATTCATGCAAAATTTCACGTTGTTTACTCATGCTTCGCATCGCAAATATTTTGTTGTATTTTTTTCTCCTTGAAAGATTGTTGTATTATATTCGCACGATTCCATCGAGCCGATCAATCGCCTCTTCTGGATCAATATCATGGTTATCCTAGGCCAAAAGTTATTAACATGGATCGTGTATTGTGAGATAAGTAAATACAGTAAATGCAGAACCATAAATATATTGAACTAGATCGGACAAGTTGCTGGCAAATTGTAGTGTCGCGACATGAATGTAGTCAGCGCGCTCGGCGAAAATATCTTTTTTGAGGATTTCGCTTCAGGACGCTGTTTTACTCACAGAATTACCTAAAACCCCATGATTTGCTTAACAGGTCGATATGATAATTTTATGAAACTGTTCGACTTGACCGACAGATATGTGACCAAGCGACATGAGCCATGTTATACACGGTATCCATAAATTTTTAACGTGATATATTAGATATAGTTATACATGGCTGTTTTACCCGTGATAAATTATTGCAGTAATGTCTCAACAAGCAGAACACAAAATCCAAAAATGCACGAATGCACGGCATAGTGGATTGTACCCTCCATATAAACAGGATATATTTTTCGAAGTGTTACAAGGTGTTTTCTCAAAAACTGAGGATTATTTTGGAAAATTTTTGAAACAAAAATTGCAGAATCATAGAAGGAAAATTCAATAATACCATGGATATTGAAATTTAGCTGGATTGTATGGGGGTTTTGAGGGTCACTTGGTTTTCCGAGCGGATATCCATATTTTGTATTGCAGATTCGTAATCTACAAGAAAAGCTAAGCAGAATTCGAACAAAACATTTTTTTCATAATCATCATTTTGCAATTATAATATACAAAATTAATTTTACACGCAAAAACTAAAACTTCTGAAGAAAAATCGCAGAAGTCAAAGAGAAGATATTAGAAAGTTTAGAATTCTATAAATTTCTGAACGAGGAATTTTGGCACTTGAAATGACCGAGAGGGTCATTTTAAAGGCCATGGAAAGTCAAAATCAATTTTTTCAAACAGTACGGAAAATTTGGTAAAAAAAAAAGGTGTATCGAGATTTTTTTTCATTGTTCCGAAATATGACATCCTTGCCTATCTTTGAACTGCTGAAATTAGAATCAATAATTTTCAAAAATCTAAAATTTTTACACAAATCTCAGATGAATATTCTCACAAGGTTCAGAGAAATTTTTTTTTGCCACATACGTACCCATATGTATTCTGTATTGCCTATGTATACAGCTTACGATGCATTGTACACCGAGGATGATTGTAAGATCTAATATCTGATCATAGTGTATCAATCTTAGAACACTGAAACAAAACCTGTGATTTGGCAATGTTGCACCGAGTATATATAATATATATTTATACATATATATAATTCCTACTTTTGATTCTACAATATACTCGAGATAACTTTATGCGCAGCGTTGCCGGATCACCATTGACCACGAAAATAACGTGTTGGAATTAAAAAGAGAATGATATTTCAAATTATCGTATCGCATCCACAAAAACGGTGAAGTGCTTTTTTTTTTTTTCTTTAAATTTGTTTAAAGAACTTTTTTTTTTACTCTCATAAATTTGTTCAAAAAATTATCTCAGAAAAATTATTTTTACATTTCACATCAGATTCTACCTGGTAAGAAATAATTTCATTCTGTATAGAGCTTTTGTGGAATCTATTTTGTTTCAATTGGTGATACGACTCTGTAACGAAGCGTTCCTCTTTATCAAGTTTTTATTAACCCGCTTTCTTGTCTATCTGTTTGTCTGTTCAGTAAAAATTTTGCAATCGATTTTAAACCAACTTCCCAATGAGCTAGATATTTGAAACTTCAAACACTCCTCATAACTGGATGACAATACAATATGAACTTCTTTTCGTAAAAAAAGAAATAAAAAAAAACGGATCGATAATCAATGAGATTTATAATAATGAAATTTAACAAAATATAGTTATTGACACGATTAAAAGCAAATAGCTTGTTCTTCGAATAAATTTTGTTCCAATATACCACGTTTGGTTTTTTGCGGATATCTCGGAAACTATTGCAGATATCCCGAATTTGAAAGAAGGTTCATGAAGAGCAGAAAACATACTAAAAAAAAGTCCAACCTTCCTGAACTGTACCGCGAATATTCATAACTTTAATTGAGCTATGAAAAAATGACCGATGACGCCTGATTCGGCTCCCGCGCGCGATGATTGTTTCAGAGGCATATGCGAAAAAAATGTATCCAACATTTTATATATGAATATTAAGGAATGAAAAAATTCGAGTACGTACTGGACACTCTAGTAAACAATAATCAGTTGGAAAAAAAATTTATTCATCATTTTTCAATGTAATATGCTTTTGTAAATTGAAAACTCTTTCTCAATAGGCAAATAACAAAAAAACTCGGATAATTAACAAACCGAAAGTTTCAAATTCCTTCCACTTCTTGAAGCTATGGAGAAAAATTAAAAATATAAAAAAAGGAGTGACATTTTTTTTTAAGAAAACATTTTCTTGTTTAAATCATAATTTCAATTGTTATTTGACATTCTAAAGGAAAAAAATTTCTCAGTTATTTTCAAAATGTTTTTCGCATAAACAATTTGTTATAAACAAATGAATTTTCGAGCGAGATTTTTTTTTATTACTAAATATGATACAATAACAACTGTGTGTGGGTTTCTGAACAAAAAAAATTCCAGTTTTTTTTTAATTAAAAAAATTTATGGATCTTGAATTTTTTCGTTCTCTTCGAGTTTCTTACCTTTGTTACCAAAATTACTACTATCGTATTATTACTTGCCGTATCAACAGTTAATGAGTAATTCTGGTTCTAATTTTTTTCCAACTGATTATTGTTTATTAAAGTGTCCAGCAAGTACCTAAATTTTTTTATCCCTCAATATTCATATATAAACTGTTGAATAATTTTTTTTTTTGCTCATGTCTCCCAAACGAGCATCGCGCGTGGGAGCCGAATCAGGCGTCATCGGTCATTTTTTCATAGCTCAATTAAAATCATAAATATTCGTGGTGCAGTTCAGGGAGGTTGGACTTTTTTATTGTGTGTTTTCTGCTCTTTTTGAATCTTTTTTAGATCAAATTTCAGATAGCCGCAATAGTTTTCGAGATATCCGCAAAAAACCGAACCCTACTTTTTTTTCCATTAAATTGTTTATTACTTTTGTAATTTTTTCAACCGCGTTGTCATGCGATTTCTGAAGTTTCTCGATCTCATTCTGGATCCAAAAATCACCTTTACATTGAATTCGGCGAAGGCTAACTCAAATTTGACCAAAAGGCACTTGTTGACTAGACTATAGGACTAGAAGGACGAAAAAAGAGCGAGGTGCAAAAGTGATAATTTGCTGGGAAGCGAGTGTCGTCGCTTTGATGCGCGGCGAGCTAAAGCCTGGTTGCTGGTGCGAGTGAGGTTAGTTTGGACAGAAATCGTTTAGACAGAATCCGTTTCTACGGAGAAAGTTTGCCCAGGGTTCGTTTGGACATAAGAAATTTCGACTTAGGTTCGTTTGGATACAAATGCAAACGACCCTAAGTCGGTCGGTAGAAAATAAACTAACTAAAGAAAATGAATCGAAGAAAATGACAACACGTTAATGATAGAATTAAGTTCCAGTGAAAATTAATTGAACAATCTAATTTCTTTGAAAAACTTGTTACAAGTTTTCTTCTCACTTAGAAATCATTATTTCCCAATTGATTTTCAATTAATTCTCCTTTCCTCGGCATCTTTGGATTTTGATTTTGGTTTTGTTTTTCTAAATTTTTTCTGTACTCGAAAATCTTTCCATCGTGACATATTAACAAGTTCACAAAAAGCTGAACAACGAACAAACTCCTACTCGCAAGCCCCAACAAAAATAACAGTTATATTCAGTTTTTTTTTTGACCGATAGTTTGTGTTAGCGAACATGAAATACTACTTTTTTCCAAAGCCGTAATATTGCGAACTATACTGAAATTTTTTTCAACCGAACAAGAATAATTCTCCTTACAGAAAATATTGTATTTCAGATTTTTGTATTCAAATGTGAACAAATTATCATAATATCCATTTGCACTGAAATCATCCTAGTGATGAGAGAAGCTCATCTGCTGCACCGTAATACCGATAGTCCGGACGAGCGTGTTATATTTGTCGCGCGTCACCGTCTATAAGGATGAATTTGAAGATTGGATCTACAGATCGTTCGTGCGGTTGACCGATAATCTCTCAGAGGTCGATGAAGGGTCTGTTTTACCATGAAACGCAGAGGGCGCTCTGGGCTGGCACTCTTATTTTGCGACTTAATACCCTATGACTCTCACTTTTCGCAACTTGTCCGATCTAGTTCAATATATCTATGGCAGAACAATCTTCCAACAGAAAATGAAGATCGGTAAATGATCGCGTTATAAATGATCAGCGAATATCGTGCAATTTTCTATAAACCACAAAAAAGACACTCCTGCGACAATTCTAATTCTTTACATCATGAACTTGATTTTTCACATCGAATTTAATGTAGGGAGACGACAATATGGAATAAAAATCTGGAAAAATTGGAGTTTTTGTTTTCGCCATTCGGGGCTGATTGAACTTTTTCGAAATTTCGGATCCATTTAGGGACTACCCTTACTGCCCATAGCAATGAGAAGCATGAGATGAATCGGTAGATTAATACAATAACAGCATAGCTGTTAACAAAAATACAAGAATGCAAAACTTAACAGATCAATTAACGAATTAACAGGCAGTTGAAAAGGCTCAAGCGGCTGGTGGAGGCGGGAGTATCAAAAGAAAGCATCGGGCCGGAAAAGATAAGGATGCGAGGAGAAATAAGTAAGTGTTCCAAGTAACATTGGCATGTGGCATTATCGGATACGACGGAATTATCATGCCGCATACAATTTGCTGTTCGTTGAAAACTTCATTCATGTAAAAGTATCTCGAATACCTCACTTAAGTACCATTCTCATAATTAAAAAATGTAGTCACAGCCGTTTGTCAAGCGTTTTGGCGTAATGCAATTGTGTGAATTGGAGTGGATTTGCTCTAATGATCGATATTGTTGAAGGTACAAATGGTCAGCACGTAAAGCTGCTGGTAAAGGAGGGGAAAAAAGCGGCAATGATCGGAAGAAAAATGAAAAAGAGGAGACGAAAAAGTGGAAGAAGAACAGAGGGCATGAAAAGAAGAGTTGCCATAAGAAGAAAAATTGGCCACTGAAGAATGTCGCGAGTGCAGGTGATGGGCCTCAGCCCATCACCTACACAAATTGTATCTTCGGTGCCCAGGGGCCGCCAGCGCATTAAAGGCGCGTTTTATTAATATTATTATTACTGTCATGATAAAAATACCCATTAAAAATTATTTTTGAACAAAGAACGACATTTTTTATTTTTCTGGCCAATTAAGATATACTGCGAGAAATCCAACTATTATTTTGAAGAGCAGAACCAAGCCTAATCCAAAGCTAGTCTACAAAGTACTTTGGTCTACAAATTATCTACCATTATATACAAATGTCTTATACCACATCCATACATACGCACAATCTTTAAATAGTCTATCATTTCACGTTAGATCCGCTCTTTAAATAATCATGACAACCTAATAATCATGACAAAAAAAACTTTCAATAGTTTCATCGATGGATTTCATTCTTCACAACTAACAATAAGTCGACTCGATAAACTTTGTCAAAGGAATAACCACTTTACTTTGCTAGTAAAAGATGATTCAAAACATGGATAATGAGGGGCACACCCTCCAAACACTCCCTGTATTTATCAAAATTTAACAGAATCCTGAATTCGCACACAAATATCCATTTTTTAATACTCGTCAGCGTACGCACCCCCTGAACAGCGTTGGATCCATCCAATTGTCTCATATTAGTTGATTTAAAAATTATGTTTCTATCGAATATACATTTCAGAATCTCATACTTTTTGTAACAAATGGAAGTTGGGGAAGTCGCAAAATCACCAAGTTTTACAATATAATAACGTTAACATATTTTTTTTTTTTTCAATGAGGATTTTAATCTTTACCGTAAAGATTATCTTGTTGGCTCACCGGATCAATTTCTACGTGCGATGCATTCAAAAAAATTGCGAAAACAAATGCGGCGTCTGTGAAAATATCAATAGCGGATAAAAATTCGATAATCGATTCGACAATCGATTCATCGCCACCCACTTCATTGCTTATATCAGACGAATTTGATTATTCATGTTTGTTATTCTTGAAAAATCAACATCGTGTCAGGGCTTTACACGCGACAATCATACCTTTGTATAGAAGTCCAAAAGTGTAAAATATCGTGATCCAACGACTTTGGTAGATATTTCATAAACAATACACGACCCTTCCACAAATATAATACAATTTAGGTTCGTCTCAAGGGCCCGCAATTTTCGGTGAGTTGAATCGTGTCTCCTAAAAATTAGCGACTTCTTTGAGTCGAATTTCTATAAGTATTTGTATCTTTTCTGATTCTTCGCTCAAATTGGGCGGAAAGAATTGTACAACCCCAATTCATCGCCCCAACTGGGCGGAAAGAATTGTACAACCTCAATTTATCGCCCCAACTGAGCAAAAAAGATCATAACATTTCAATTCATCGCCCCAACTGGGCTGAAAGAATTGTACAACCCCAATTCATCGCCCCAACTGGGCGGAAAGAATTGTACAACCCCAATTCATCGCCCCAACTGGGCGGAAAGAATTGTACAACCCCAATTCATCGCCCGAACTGGGCGGAAAGAATTGTACAACCCCAATTCATCGCCCCAACTGGGCGGAAAGAATTGTACAACCCCAATTCATCGCCCCAACTGGGCGGAAAGAATTGTAAAGTAATTTGAGTGATTTCTTGCCTCACCTGTGCGAAAAGAAATTCATAATACATTACACACATTATTTGTGAACATGGACGCTCCGGCTGCCAAAAAAAAATTGTCACACAGTACCACATGCATTTATTATCGCTGTGGCGCACGAAGTAGAGAAAATGTCCCTGGTCTCCGATTTCATGCTCTTCCGATTAGGGATAGAGACCGACTAAGCACGTGGCTCGTCAATAGTGGACGAGACGACTTAGCTACCGAATCTGATCGAGAATTGCAGAAGCTCGCTTTATGTGGTATGCATTTCTCAGAAAACGACGTTTTTCCTCGATCAGGGTGGTTGAAGCGTGATGCTGTGCCTCGCCCTTTCGAACCAGATTATGAAAGGGAACCGAGCGAAGTTCCGTCTTTCGAGATGCAGCAAGAATGGCGCAGAACACGGCACGTCTTGCGTACAGGGCTGAAAACACAGCGCAGCTTGATTGTAAAGCTCACAAAACAAAACCTTCGTCTACGCAAAAGAGCAAATGCGCAAGATGAGAAGATAAGACGTTTGCGAAAATGCATTCGTCAAGGATCATTCTCTGACGAGAGTTTGGTTGAAGCATTACGTCGTCGCATTCATGGTTTTCTTTTGACCTTTGTGATGATGCAGCTCTTCCATAAGCCAGGAAACTCTTTTACGGAAGAGGAGCGGCAACTTTCGATGAAGATGCATTATGCATCTCCCAGTCTCTATTGGAAAATGAGAAACGAACTGGGTTTTGTGTTACCATCGATAAGCATCATTAAGGAATGGTTTAGTTTGATCCGCTTATGGCCAGGTATTTGCTCGACAGTTTTTCAATCCTTGAAAATTAAAGCCTCCGTTATGGAGCCCAAAGAGAGGAACTGCGTACTGATTTTCGACGAGATGAAAATCAAAAAAGGTCTCGATTTTCATGAATCGCTTCAAAAAATTGAAGGATACGAGGACCTTGGCAGTTTGGGCTGTTCATCCGCGGTGGCGACTACTGCGCTAGTTTTCATGGTGCGAGGATTGTTATGCAACTGGAAACAGCCGCTAGCATATGTCCTAAGCGGTACAGGTGTAGATTCTGCTAACTTGGGCTCACTGTTGGACATGATTTTGCATAAAATCAACGAAACGGGTCTACGAGTCCGGGCTATAGTATGTGATCAAGGTACTAGCAATCAAAGTGCCACGCATGCGAGGACGCGCGACGGTGAACCATACTTCATGTTTAACGGCGCGAAAATTTACACGTTCTTCGATATTCCTCACTTATTCAAAAGTATAAGGAATCAGCTCATACTCCACAACTTCCAACTCGGTGAGAATACGGAAGTATCATGGATGGATCTCAAATCCTTATGGGCTATCGAAGAAAACAAAACTACAAGGGCAGCTTGTAAACTAACTAGAAAGCACGTCTACCCTCACGACTTTGACAAGATGAAGTGTCGTCTGGCGCTTCAGGTATTTAACCGCAGGGTAGCCGCGGCTCTGGAAACTGCTTCGGTAACAGGTCAAATAATTAGCAAGACCAGCATGAACACGGCTAGGTTTTTTGAGCTGTTGAACGATCTTTTTGACAATTTGAATAGTCACAGTCCAATAGATCCGAATCGAAACAAGTGTGCGATGTCTGACTTTTGTCCTAACGTTCAAGAACACTTAGAACGGGCACTAGAGGTATCTTCCAAGTGGCGAACTATCACTAAGGATGGTTTGAAGATTCCTCCATGCTTCCGAGGCTTGCAATCGACCATCAGAGGTATCTTGCAACTGTGGCAAGATTTGAAAGCAGAGGGTGTCAGATTCTTCCTAGTAGCTCGTGTCAATCAAGACCCCGTTGAGAATTTGTTCTCCATGATCCGTACGTACGGAGGGACTTTTAATCCCAATCCCACGGCGAAAGCTTTCCGGCAAATCCTACAGAAAAATATGACTCTGAATTTGCTGAGACCAGCACAAACTGCAAATTGTGTTGACGACGAGGACGAGATACTGGTTCAGAGAACAATCTCAGAACTACGAGCACACAGCAGTGAAGCTCGTGCTCACGAACTAGAGAATACGCTTGACCGTTTCTCCGTCGACATTGAAGACGAGTCGCAGGTGCGGGCAAATGTCAACCATGTTGTCATCGACGTTGACGAAAATCCCGAGGCAACTCTCGAGATTTGTGCCATTGAGTACTTCGCTGGCTATATTGCTAGGCGGTGTATCCAGCGTACTGAATGTGCGCGTTGTCACGAGACTCTGCTCGACACAACGCAGCAGCTGGAACGTAGTGAGCAAGTACTCATATATTTTCGGGCTTACGAGACAGCCGACGGCTTAGAGCTCGGACATCTCTGCACTCCATCGAAAGAATTCTCTTTCGTCTTTTGGCTGCTAACTGCTGCATTCGATAACATATTTCCGGTTATCAAAGGAGAGTACGGAATCCTGGACAAGGCTTTCAGTCTCATTGTCTCGGTAGTGCACAGCCGTTTTCCCAGCTGGTTCGATGATCAAGTTTGCAAAGAACATCGAAAAGCCATGGCATACGACGTGATGACGATTAAAGTTCGTTACCAAGTGGCAGGGAAACGCCGAAAGAGTCCCGAAACCTCGGGGGCAGGCCTCTGAGACACAGCGGAAGCTGGCGATTCTTAAAAGCGCTTAGCTTCTTCCTCTCGGCTGGAATGCATCTCGGACGGAATATTCTGCACATATTTAACGCTCTGCTAAGCAGAGGGGCCGATGTTTCTATTGATTCGCGGCCCCTTAATTGAGCGGTGACGAGTAGCATGTGTGGTACAAATGCGTAGATATTTTACGCATTGTTTAACTCAGGGTTCACAAATCGGGAATGGACACTAGTTTTATTTTCATGTTAATGTATGTTATAAATTTTTGGTTTCATTAGCGAAATGCACTCGCTTTTATTGGATTTCATTTAAAATTAGATTTAAATCAAATAAAATTGACATTTCTCATACAAACATAAGTTTACGGGTACAATTTCAATTCAAATATCATTCAAACATTCGCGGAGGGTTTTGACACTTTTTATTTGCATCATATTCATTAGACCGCGCCAAAAAAACGACAATTTGTTTTTCGCTTCACGTTCTCTATATCATTCCCAGTTCGGACAAAACATCCCCGATTTGAGTTCTGGAGACTTAGAATACCGTGTACCCCTTTTTGGATCACTTTTACTTTCGTTCCCAAAATATCGTGGATATTATCCAACCACATTTCGATATGAGAACTGAATGATCCAATTCCTATGAGGCAAGCTGCCATATGGGAGACAAATCCGTGGTGAAAGCATACGAATGCCTTTTACTCGGGCTATTGGACAAATTTTCACTAGTGAAGCCTGTAATTTCTTTTCGCAAAAAAAACAAAAATTCTAGAAATACTTCAGCGTAGATTCAACATATACATGTATAATTCAGCGAGTTGTAACCGGAAACGTACGAGCGGTGAAAGTACTCAATAATTGGTCGCCAATTGCCATATGATATACAAATATTCCAGGTAGACAGAAATTACAGGTTGCAAATCAATCGGCCTCCACGTGGCGTTTCCTGGAAATACTCGTAGTCGAGTAGCTAACAGATTGATTGATTGGGCGAAATCCCTTTTTCGGATTAAAAAAAAACTTTTTTTTTACGGAATCTTGTACTTAAAGGTCTGAAGTAAATGTGTGGTAAATTTCATGTCGAAATTTTTTAAATTGCTTTAGTATTAGCAGGGAAATAATATACAATATATAAAACTTAATATGTGTTATCATAAACTGTACTTGAAATTTCAAACGAGTTTTTCTCGACATAGCTTTTTGGCAATTGGTTGGCATGATATCTAAAAAAGTATTGACCGATCGGCATCAAATGTTTACTGCATAACGAGCATTGTTTTTTTATAAGCTACAAATCCTACCCCCGACCTAAGAAATTTTTTTTTCGACCCACCCTAATGTATATGGAGTGAAACACCGTTCGTTCTATTGTATCAGACCAACTGGAGGGTAAAAAACATGCCAACCATTGCCGGACGCACTCGCGCGGCGTCATGGTCGAGGACGGATGGCAAGCGTGTTTCTGCAGGAAACTTATTGAAAAAATGGTGCAATTGCCTGAATATATAACAAATACATGTGCAAAGCTCGAATCCAGTCCACCGAATAGTTTCGTCAATAAAAAATGTCAAATGAAGCCGTAATTTCACCTCAATAAAGCAGAATGCCCCCTCAAGTTTCGTTTAATTTCTTTCAATTCTTATATTTCCTACTTATTTTTTTATAATAACTACTTTTTGAAACTCGTCGAAAAAAACGGCGAAGTAGAATTACTTGGTTTGGTACGTAACATCACTGCCTATTCGGGAGCAAGCAGAACAAGTGATAACTTGTATAGTTACCTAGCGCGCGCGCGTCAGTATAGTTAGCGGTGCCGCTACGGCAGACGTGTTCTGCCGGACTCCTGCAGACGGCGCCTTAGTACGGTACACTAAACTCTCCACGCGGAGTTCCGTAAGGCTGGCTCTCTTTAGTACGAAGTATAGTTACTCAATGGTAGAACAACGAATTCAGACCTTCTGAATTCGTTGACGTAGAAGTAAGCGACACGAATACTGATCCACGGAAGTGTGTAGGCCAGTATACGTGAAGCGCGCTTGCACTTGTTTTAATTTCGCGATCGCCGGGAGTACCTCAGAAGGCCCCGAGCAAATAGTTTAAACAAGCTAAGTTGAATATGTGACTCCTAGAGGGAGATGAACGAAGAGGGGCTCTCGTAAAAACAAAAGGATGAAGGGGATTTATAATCCGCCGAATTCCCCACTCAAACAGACTTCCATATCCCTTGTACCTGATCACCCAGACGAAGTTGCTGGCATCGCGGAGGGGCTTCGGTTTCTCTGCCTGTCCAGATCTTTACCCGTAAAATCCTGCAAAATCTGAGTTGCTGGCATCGCGGAGTGACTTCGGTCTCGCTGCCTGTCCAAATCTCTGATTTTTCCCCTATTTTTTGGTTCGCATGCCGGCATCGCGGAGACGCTTAGGTTTCTCTGCCTGTCCGGAGTTATAACCACCTCAAAACACAATGTCCGAAGAACTGCCCAGCAGGAGCAATACTCTTTTCCCCCTAAATTCAATTGAATTCGCGAAATACTAAAAGTCAACGCATTGAGGTTGCATTAAATTCCCTCCTTGTGTCTAGAATCCGGGATATGGTTGTTCAAAAATTGCCCGATTTTACGCACACGCAGAGCGGTCTCGCGTACATGAGATTACCCCATGCAAAGGCTCACGGACGAGCCTTGCTGGAGATAACGTAGTCACCGGCGTAGACGTCTTGTTGTGGGATGTCACCCGCGAGAGCTGATTCGGCAGTAGATCAGCCCTTATAGGTGACATCTCACAACATTATGCCTACGCCGGTGGCTACGCAGCTCCAGCAATAACAAGGCTCGGGCTCGCTCGGAGACTGAGAAATTCGAATATTTCGACGCATGCTCTGATCGCGGCCACTTTCAGGTGAAACGCACGGTATAAGCGTGTCATGTGAGCGGAGTACTGCGTCCCACAGTAATTGCTGCACATGACAAGCATCAGAATGATTGATCTATTTGACGTAGCAGTGATCGCATCGAATGGTAATAAATGGGTATTCGAAACAAAACACACCATCAATGTTATTTTCAGTTCTGGCGTTGCATTGAAATTGCTGTATTGTAGTCATCTGAAGGTCAAGGACGGTTGGAGCGGTATCCAAATGTCAAAGGAAAATCGAAGCGGGTTTCCATATAGCGACGGGGCAAAATAACGTACCGTTGACAGGCCAACTTCGATGTTATAACAATTGGCAATCAGAAATCGAAATCGTCGTTCGAATAAATGTCAGGCTGATCAAATAAACGCATCGAAACAAAATACAAGCGCAAATAATGGTTTATATCCTCCCCGAACACCGTCCATAGTCAAAAGTCAGGCTTAAGACTGACTATCGTTGTTTACAAAACAAAGACCTTCAGTCAATAACCGAATATAATTCGGGGGTAAGTTCAGTAGGCGGATATAAATAAAACGAGCATCATCCGGCAATGTCGACATTTTTGACGAGGAGGATCATATGTGTGACGTTCATCTTATTTTTGCAGCACCAAATGTGAAAATCAAACATTGTCCATAAGTACAACAAAATCTTTAACGCATCAAATTAATAATACCGGCACAATTACGATTGACAAGGAGGGAACTCGTTGAATAATCGGTAATTGTAATCAGCAGAGATCGCGGAGATGAAAATGATTTCAATTCAAGATTTATGGCTGTACGAACTGCAGCCCAATCATGTCCAGGTCACCTGTCTAGCAATCATTTCTGAGCCAACTACAATCTATGCCCTTCGTCATACCAAGTATACTGATTCATGAAGTTTAACATTACCTTCTCTCATTTAAGCTGTAACGTGGCGTTTTCAGCCCCGTTACTACGGCACCCAAATCTCCCGGAATTTCCTCCCGTTTTTCGTTAATAATATAGAAAACTGCAGCACACCGAAACGAATCACCAAGGCTAAATTGAAATAAGAGATATTCCGTATGCTAAGCTAATTTTCGTTGTTGTTCCGAATATTCTCTTATGTGACCTGGGAAAATACCGACAAGTTGAGCCAGGACGACCTACGAGGACCTCCCGGGCCCTTTCCTCCAAGGGTACAACTCTGACGTCATCCGTGCCATTCAGAATACCGATGTGCACTCTCCCGCGGTGGACCGGACCACCAGCTGATGACAGCATCGCCAACATCTCCCGCCTCCTGATCTACCGAATGGCTACCGGCGTATAGGACCGCAAGACGACCCGTCTACGATCTCCCGCTAGACGATAGGTGCGTAAGACGCTCTGCTATCGACGAATGGATGCTACGGAAGGCGGCGTATAGGGTGGCATCAACCGAGTAGTGTCACCTCCCGTCCCGTAACTTACTGGCCAAGAGCCAGACCAAAATAACATCTACCGTTCCGGAACTGATCCTGTCACCGGGTAAAACTTGGTAACCTCCAGAAATGACGTTCTGCCTAGGAAGACATGTAGGAGCCGAGGCACAAGTGAGCCCAGGACTACATTCCGACTCCCGAGACGACATAGGATAGAGATGTTGCTCTTGAAGATGAGGACTCTAAGTGCCTGAGTCGACGCAGCCTTGGATGGCCTTCTGAACGCAGACAGCCAGCCGGTCAGTACTCAAAAGCGAGCGCGGCCGATGAGGAAGCATGGATGATGACGTCAGAGGAGAGGAGAGGCGCCGAATAGGCAAATTCATTTGTCACGCGAAGAATTGCGCCCTACACCTGTGGCCTAATTAGGAGAGGGAATCGCCAATCCGGACGATTTCCGAGTAAGAAGATCCTGGACACCGGCGCTCAACTCGTCCTACTCTGCGAGATACCGCTGTACCGACAGGACGTTTTTGGCTGGATCCTTCCTCACCAATTCAGATCTTCCTTCTCCGCTTTCCAAAACCTACCGTCTCTCTACCGTTTTTCACCTAACGCTACCGCTACCGTTGTATTTAGATTCATTCCCATCCGCCCTTTAGTTGCAGTATATTTAAATCTAGAGTCCGTTAGAATATTTGTATTAAGTTAGAGTCAGTGGGTGCCGAACTCCTTCGATAAGGTAAGGTTTTCCACCTTCCGAGAGAGGCACGAAGTAGCCACGTGGGGATTGAGAATTGCCTAAAGTATTACGTATTTTTGTTTTATTGTTTTGTAAGTCGGTGAGAACTAGCCCCACCGCAGTTTATTTTGTGTGTGAGTCAGTGGGTAAAAGGCCCACTGCATCCCGTTAATTTGATAAGTCGGTGGGAACGAGCCCCACCGCAATTTGGTACGGTCCGGTCCGTTACGTATTTCGGTTTTTGGGCAATTCTGTAATTCCTCCCGGTGCACCTCGTGGCCGAATTAAGTTACCGTACATTTTGTATTTCTGTTATCTGAGTTTTTAATTGGTCTTCTACCGTTCTCCCGTGCATTTGCTGCACGTGGCATCATTCAATACGTTCAGGAATTAAGTAAAATTTAAGTAATACGTTAAGGAAAGCCTTGGTGATATTTGGTGGTGCTGTATGGTATTTTGTTATAATTTATGTAATATTTTCTCCCGTATTAATTTGTCATTTCTTTGGGTAATTTGTTACCCCTACGGTAAATCTTGCGTTCCGTTACATTCCCGATCAATGTGGAAAATCTATTGTCTGTTACCGTAGAGTAGCCACGGAAAAGCGCTCCGTGTAAAACCGCGCCTTTTCTCCCGTTCGTAATGATCGCACATTCGGATAATTTGTAAAAGAATTAGTGAACTCCCGTAGGCCTTTCGAATATCGAAATTATAATTCTGTACTCCCGTAAATGACCTCCCGCTACCGTTAAACGAATTATATTTTGTTACTCTCGACCTATTGTAAATCTACCGATTCTGTATTTCCTACCGAATTTGTTAAAATACAGTCTCCCGAAATTACGAATTTGGTTTTACGTTATCGTTATTTTATTCGTGCCCGAATTGTTGTTGTGAATCCACGCCACTCTACCATTTATTTCGCTGTTGAACAGCCTGTGCCTAGCCAGCCACTCCGCCGGATCTGCATTCGTTTATTCTGTAAGTTTTTGTTATTTCGTTAAGTGACGCGACACGCGTCTGGCGCCCAACAATCTTTTCGTTCCGTTTTCCGTTTTCAGTTTCGTACAGATCGCGCCGAAGGCACGTGGGTTTTCCCGGGTCCAACCCGCCTGGGGGAAAATAAAAAACCTCTACGTCGCAAAGCATACCGATATTGAAGGACGTATCAGTTTCAATTCCAATACCACAAACCAAAAGTTCCTGCTTTCTCAAACAAATAAACTGAAGTTGAATTGAATCAAATGTATGAAGTTAAAAAATCTCTACGTTACCCTTTGGTATAATCTGCAGCCAGACTGAAACCTGGTCATCTGCTTTTTAGTTGTTTATAAGTCAACATTAATTGTTTTCTTTTAGTTCATACTCACTGTACTAATTCATTATGACTAACGCTCTCCTCTCACCCACAATCATACGGATTATGAAAGAAGTATCATCTTCTGTTTTGGTATCACAAATCGAGCTAACTGATGCGGCTCAATTGGACGCTTACTACCATCTTACCCAAAAGGAACTGATCTCTCCCTTGGTATGTTGTCAAACGTTTATAAGATGCAGCTTGGAATCCAAGATCCATTTCGTCAAACAAATGATCCGAGGATACTGCGCCTGGTGACTTGTAATATAATTGCACAAATACACCTAGTGAACCGAAAAACCGTGTAAGCCAATTCGCAAAATAGCAGCTATCAAGCCTTTATTCAAATTGGACACATGATCTGATGTATATAAACTCAACCTATAGAGTAACTAATCGTTAGAATAGAAACCCATAGTACTTCACGGAATCTTTTGATAATTGCTTAACTCAGATGTGGTAGTAGCGGAATGTTTCCTCACCCGATGATCATCCTACCACAATAGGATACTAAAGGATCCGTAATCAATACTGCAATATTCTTTGAGAACATACAAAAAGTTATGAAGTCCCACAGAAGGCACCTATGGTGCAAAAAAGTTTGCCAAGTACATCAAATGTTCAACAGTAACTACCATCAAAATATATCTAATTATTAATTAGAAGAATTCATGAATAATAGGAAACAAAGAATCCAAATCAATTACTGTGCCGAGTACATGGAACTTTGCTATACGAATAGAAATTCTCGAGAAGATTGGAATAAAAATAAAACAACCCCAATAATTATTTGAAAGATGTCGAAATTGGAAAGCAATTGATGAAAATCAATTCAATGAATCAAAAAACAATTTTGATGGTAGTTACTGTTGAACATTTGATGTACTTGGCGAACTGTTTTGCATCGTAGGTGCCTTTTGTGGGATAAAGCTATAGATATACGCCAGTAGAACTATGGATATGCACGTTCATGTCCGTTAAGATTACATTTGATAATACGATGATAATTTTTTTTTTTTTTTAAGTTTATATTATTTTTTCAACTGTTATTTTACTTTATGATTTATTGTTATTATAGCTGGTCAGCGCCAAATATCTGAGATGAAAAAAAATTTATTGTTGTTATTAAGATTAGTCAAAAAGTGTAATTGTCACACTGCGATCGACATTTTATTTAATGTCTATGCCTTATTCAAATTGTAGAGGTAAGTAAAACCATTGAGTAACTATACTTCGTAAGTATAGTTACTTAATGGTTTGGTAATTGACGAGTTTTTGTCGAACCCCAGTATGCCTGGCACTTTGAACATCGCGCGCACAACTCGCTAGAACATGGCGTCGCGTTTGCCAGTTGTAAGAAGGATTACATCTTGAGGGACTCCGTTGAGTGTAGATAGGAATAGAGGTGCGGAAGACGTGGTGGGGGTATGCTTATGTACTTTTCCTCATATACAAGAGCTTTGCCTCCCCACTAGTAGATGGCGCTGGCAAAAATTGCCCGATTTTACGCACACGCAGAGCGGTCTCGCGTACATGAGATTACCCCATGCAAAGGCTCACGGACGGCCCGAGCTTTCCCTCCCCACTACTTGGTGCGCTGCAGTCGGTCACTTACCGCATACGGGTCCCTGTAAATGATATGCACGCACACAATCGATTCTCGCTGGCGCGCGGCGTTCTGCGTTTTCAACTCAGAACCAGAGCAATCGAACAACTCAAAACACGTGATACGCTTACTGAGACTATTTTGCAATTTGCTGATTCTTTTTTGTGAAAACATATTATAGCAGTTGATATCCAGTGTCTATCGTACTTTATTATTGATTTCTGGAATCAGGATCATCGTTTGGATTATTTGACCAAGTGTAGTAGAATTTGTGAAATCATGCCGAAGCATAGGTGTTGTTATAAGGGGTGTCAGGGAAATTTGCAAGGGGATTCGGTTAGTTTCTTCAGATTCCCCGTAAAAGATGACGATAGGTATGTATATGTTGCACTTCAAACCCATAATTATATTTATTAAATCGTAGTCGGAAATAACAGGTGAGTTTCCGAAAATGATTCAACCCCATTACGCCTATTGTCAACTCGAATTTTTTTTTCTTTGATGCCTCCGATGGAATTATTAGTTTGACAAGAAAATTAAAAACTACAAATTAACAATATGAAATTTTTTATTTTTCTCTCAAAAGTAAAGGTCCAAGATCATATCTGCAACTACTTATCTTCATGCTCTGCTTTGTCTACCATCGCTTTATTTGATACTTGTTTCGTCAATCATATTATTTGTAACATTTTCGAAAATACGTCCTTTCGGCTTCAATTCTTATCAAAAACTTAAGAAAATTGAAGCTATGAAGTGGTTGTGACTTCACTTGTTGTTTACTGACTGTCAGTAAAGGGTCTCTAAGGTCCCCTATGAATTTAAAAGTCAAATAAAATCTAAATTTTATAAAATTTTTTTTAAAACCACGATAAAGAACGATTTTCAAAAACCAAATTTAAATAATCATATTTGGAATAAATATCGTTGACGCAAAAAATTAAAAATTATTTCTTGAAGAGAATAGCAATTATCAGAAATAGAAATAATAAATTAATTGTTTCATTCGCAAGTTTGCAAAATGGTCACTTTTTTGAGTTTTTAAATAGAAGTCTCAACAGCAGCACATTTAAGCTTTTGATCTTTAATCAATTGCGATAGTTCATTATTCTGCAAAAATAAGAAAATATACTTAGGTACAACAAAACTATTTAGATGCTTAATAAATTACGTATGAGAGTTTACTACCTTCCGCTTTAAGCATAAAGTCTTTCTCTTTTGGGAAATTAATTCACGTTTAAGCTTATCACATTGAATTTTTAAATTTTGGGTACTTTTATTATCTCGATTTCGGAGTTGACGCCAAAGAGTTCGGCAAGGTTGACATCGGATGATACCCTGATAATATCGTTGATTTTCATTTAACAATGAATTTTTACAACTAACTAAACACCTGTTGAAGATCCACTACAAACAAAAATTAAAAATATTAAAATATATACCACAATATTTAATGCTTTATCAATCTTAACGTGAAATTTTGATGATAAAGATTTAGGATCAGCATAAAATAAAAATATTTTTTGATTTTGTTTCTCCTCGACTCAAATTTTCACGTTGAGTATTTTCAGACTGCTATTAAATAAAATATAAAAGAAATGTGTAATTAGCTTTAATCTAAGAAAAAAAAAATTTACTTTGATAACTGAAGAAACAACTTACTTCATTAGGACCCGGAGCACTACTATAAGTTTCAACTTCGGGAGTTCTAGCGGCTGGAAGTACGTATGTACATACGTACGTATACGTACGTACGTAGTACGACATACATTATCAGGATCTATTTGCGAATTTGCATCTTCCACGAGATTTGGAATTCTATCAACTTTCGGAATGGCATTCGGCTTCAAAGTATATTTCTTTCGACTTGAAATATAACAATCTTGATTAAATATTGGTATCACATCTGTTTTAATGTGATCGTCCGAAAAATGTAACTCGCAAACAAATTTGTCTGGTGTCAAATTTTGATCTAATGCTAAGCTCCATTTGCGCAATTTATCGGCATCCTGTATGAAATTTTATGTTGAATATAATACAGCGACATTGTCTATAATAAATTGTTACGTCCGATCGGTTTAGTTTTGTTTGGGATGGATCTTACGTGAACAGGAGAGTGTGTGTCTCGATTTTTTGGGTCCAAGTGCTAGCACTTTTCACCTGGGACTCGAGACCAGTGCAAAGTTGGAAATAGCGGTGGTTAATAATAACACGGGAAATTTGAGGATGATGTTTTACTCGAAGAGGGATTTGGTTTTATATGCTTGTCTCCTCGGATCTGATTTATTGACTTGCTTATAATCGGGAAAATTAGGTTTAAACTCTACTGGTATTTTATATAAAAATCGAATTTACTCGTAAGAATCACTTGGTTCTTGAGATAACTACAGCCGGGTTAAGCGAGTTTCTCAATAGCCGCCTGATTCATAAGGAAAATCTAGAGGAAAACGAACATCAGCCGGTTAAAGCGAGTCCGTTTTGACACAGACTTTTCCTTTTGAATAAATTCGAAATTGGTAAAATTGAAGAATTAGTGATTGGAAACAAGGGTGAATTTTGAATGAATACGTGGTTATATTTCCAGAATAAAATATAAAATACAAAATTTATAACATAAAAATACTAACTAACAGTTGATCAAAGGAAAAAAAAACTCAAGTTAGAATCGGGAGTGGAATGAATTGGGGAAGTAAGAATTTTGGAAAGAGTGGAGAATGTATGAGAATAACACCTTGTTCGAATTGGTTTGGAATTGGAGAAGATGGTGCGAACTGCACTGGTGGACTTCCGATTCAACTTTTAGAAAACTAGACTGAAGTTAAGTTTTTGGTGGATGAGTTAAGTGAGTGAGTTTTGTCTGATACTTTTTAGTCTGTGACTGGAACTGTATTACTGAGACTGGAACTGAGACTGGAACTGAGACTATGTAACTGAACTGCGTAACTGAACTGGGCTGTCTGATCTTATTCTGTGATTTTTTGTTGAGTTCCAGTTTTTATACCAAGATTTTGAGGGCGGTGTTTTGTAAATTCCTACAATTGGTTGGAATTTTCTTTTGGGGGTTCTTCCAATCGTGTGTGTTTATCTATTTTGTTCGAAATGTGTAAAATATCCCATTGGTTGAGTTTTTCTCCCACTTGGGCCTGGTTATGCTGGGGTAGTTTTCTGGGGTACAAACACTTGAGTTTTATTACTATCCTCGGGAAATTGTTCGGTTTTTGAAAGTTTACTATTATTTAATGAACAAACTGGATTTTTACCAACTCCGGAATGGAAAATTCTTAGTGAATTTGAATCATTGATTTGTGTTTTTGAACGAACCTTCTATCATGTTTTTTACGGATTTTATATTATAAGATTGAAATTTGACTGAATTCTTTCAATTTAACAAGGGTAATGAGTGTCTGATAATGTTTTATTAACGCGGAGACGGTTTAAAATTGTTCATTAGTAAATGTTAAAAATTGGTTCTTAATAATTGAAGCAATATATGAAGCTAATGGAATATTTCGAACTCGGAGTGGTTTACAATATGAAGAAAAGGGTCTTGGCCTGAAAATGTGCGTGCGGACCAGGGATTTGTTTAGACTATTCTAGGGTTTTACGACCGACTCTCCAGATTCCACATCTGCAAGATCTCAGGTTCAAACGGTCATCTCTGGGACCTTTGTTTAGTTAAAACCTAGAGGATATTAAAAATTTTGAATTTAGGAGTCCCGTGGGACGTAACAAAATACAACTAATTATTCCAAATTGAATATTGTTACTAAAATTCTTATAAGTAAATTTATTAAATAATACAAAATCTATTATTTATAGGTTACTTGTGGAATTTTAAATAAAGAAGTCTGTCGAAGATTGGAGTCCTTATTTTTCTTACGCACTTTTTTTACCAAATTAAACAATCTAGAACAGCACAACACTTTACCATTTTTATTTAAATTTAATCCGAAAATAATTAAAAATTACATAAAATATATGAACATTTAGCGAATTTAACGTATTCTCAGAATTCATATTTTATTAATAAAAATATTGGGTTTCGTCGTTCCTGTAGAAGATCTCCTGAAGGTCCTTCACAAAAAGGTGTCTGGCGGTGAGGAAGATATCTCTGATCCAAATTATCTGAATTAAAAAAAACCAGAAGGATTACTTTTAAGATAGATGAATGCAGGTAATGATCGAAGAAATAGTCAAAATTTTGATTCTAGACAAATTGGCGGCTTCCCAACAAAAAAAATCTTGTTTGGCACGAAAATTTACACTTCAGTGACTTAACAAATCGAAATTTGGATCAGAAACTTTATTCCTTCGATCATTACCTGATAAAAGTATCTAAGAAGATCCTGTGAAAATTTCAAGTCAATCGGTCAAGCCGTTTCGGAGAAATATTCCTCACCGACTTTGAAAACATCGTTTCGATAAAAACGCATTTAAAGTTTTGGCTATTATTTAAACTAAGTTAAAAAAATTTTTTTCAAACTTATTGTTAGATCGAGTCGTCTACTCCAGGGCCATAAGATGAACCCTCTGCTTCATCGTTTGCTTCTAATATAGCCAATTGTTTTTGTGTACGTGACATTGTCCCCTCGCGCGTGCACTCTTCCACTCTTGCGTCAGCGTTGGGGATGCGCTTTGCGTCCTCTTTTTCGACGTAAGCATGGGCATTAGGTCCAAGCAATAGTCCCAGTGCGTTCATAAAATATAAAAGAGATGTTTTTCCTTCATTGAACATGCCGGCAGCAAGGTAGGCAGCAATTTCAACAATATTGGAATCACACGGAATTATTTTTGGAGGTCTTTTTCATATCAGCTGATTGTAACTTTCGTTATTGTTTTGCGTGAAACCACCAACGCATCTTTCTAATAATTTTTCATTGCTCAGATCTGTATAAATTGGAAGTATAGCTTCAGCAACATCAGGTGGTAAGGGTTGATAATCATGTTCGTAGCTTGATAATGTACCCAAGGCTCGCGCTTTCTGCCAAGAACACTTGTAAGCCATAATACACAGTCAATTTAGTGATGATTTTACTAGTCAGTTTACCCTTTCCACCAAGTACCTTTTTCTGTCGTCTCTTTCCATTTTTATCTTCAGTTTCAATTGTAGTTTTGTTCACACACTCCCTTAATCGTTTACTCATTTGCTTCTGAACATGGCCTATGCATTCTTTCTTCATTACTTCAATGTCACCATAAGGTGCAGCCTTTAAAATTCCTGAGTAAGTTTTGGAGTCACCATCTCCAATGTAGTTTCTGTAACGAACTCCAAGATTTCCTAATGAACGATTAAACATTTCAATGAGCGCATCAACTTCCATTTTTCCCGATGATTCAGCGTGATTAGCAAAACAAACCTCTTTATGCTCATCCCACCACTCTTCATATTCAACCATATCTTTTAAATTTTTCCAAGGTTCACAATGTTTATAATAAGAACTTTTTACACAAATATCAATAATTTGACCAGTATAATAGCCAATCAATTAAGTCACACCATATAGAGAACTAAACCCTCTCTTTTTCCAGGTACCATCTCCAGAGACTGTTGGGTCATTTTTATTTTCATTACCCTGGCTTTTCGACGTCGCTTCTTTTTCCTCAGTACAAGCTTTCTTTAGCAATTTTTCGTTAGTTATTTTGATACATTCGTGTATATTTTTCATTATCATGTCATATGTACTCTGTAGCATAAAAGCTGGGATATCCATTAATCCACAAAATTGAGTTACACCTTTTAAACCGATCCCAAGAGTTCTCATAACAAATAAAATTCTCCGATTTATTTCATAAGAATGTTTGACAAAGGCACATGAATTTACGCTACGACGATCACACTTATCACAGATGATAACAATTTTAAAACCAAGTCCCCGATGTGATGCTGTTTCAAATTTAACTGGTCCATTACACGACTTACATTGAACATATTCACTGATAGCCGCAAATACTGTAATAAAATTTATAATTCGATATTCAATCGAAGTATCGCGAGTCACTAGTATTTCGTCTTGGGCCCTGAATTTTTTTGCTGACGCACTGAAACTACTTTCATCATATTCCGCTGTTTTTGGATTATGAACAACTCTACGTTTATTCGGTCGTGATAACTGTGCACCGCTACGTCTTCTACTTTCTCTGCTGATTTTACGAGGCATTTTTATACGCAAAACGATGTACACGCTGAGAAGATGAACAGAATACTGGCACGACTTGAAAACGTGGCAGTTCGCTAAACTCATAAAATTGACTGCCTTGGTCCCTAAAACTTCTAATTATAGCTTCCAGGTATAAAATAACCATTTCATATTCTTATTCTAAGGAGAAAGTCATTGCGAGAAGCATGGACAAGGACATAAGGGTAATACAATAGACGAGCAGCTGCTACTCCGGGTTACGGTTCAGCAGAATGGTACTCTTTTACATATGTCGAGACGCAAGGCTGGCTTTGTCGGATTTTATACAGCTGTTCTGGCAGTGATAAATATCTATGATGCTTACGTCAAGCCGCCAAACTCACAGATGTTTTACTTGATGCCATACCAAATGAGTCAGGATCACTTGGAGCTATTTTTTTGTGCCGTCAGGGCACGAGGTGGTCGGTGTCCGAATCCTACAGCATCTCAATTCATTTCGGCTCTCACAAGGTTGCTAGTGCGTCATGATGTCCAGATGTCTACCGGTAATGTCCAACCCATGGATAATAGAAAAATTTTGACTATTTCTTCAGCTTGGTCAAAGGTAGCTCGGATTGATAGATATGATATCAGTGTTTACAATGCGATGGATAATCTTAGAGTTCAAAACAAATATGGTTTAGATACTCCAGAAGATACTCCTAATGTACTAGATGAATTTGTCATCTTTGCATGGTCTATACCGAGTAGCCTGAGTGAATTTTCCGAACAGACCGTCAGATACATTGTCGGGTTTATTGTTCCTACCATTCGTAAAAAGCTAAAATGTCCTGATTGTTTAAGTGCTTGTGAATCGATAGCTGCTTCAGATATGTCCGTTAATCGACACAATAAGATAGCTCTCATAGCATCTAAGAGTAGAGGTGGATTAATAGTACCTTCAGCTAGCGTTATAACAGTCTGCATTGTCGCCGAGAATTTTTTTAGAAAAGCTTGTAACGCAAACATGGGTAAACCTCCAATTGAACCGAACTTTCCTGCTGTTCTGGCATCTCTTGCATTTCGTGAATTATTTTCATCTAAGTACAATCTACTCGCAGATCTTACCGAGCATGTTACCGATATGTTTGTCACTGAAGAATTTTCACATCATCTCCATAAGCTGGTCAAACATATTGTCGTAGCTTATGTTGAACTTCGGCTTTATGCTCTAACGAAAAACTGTGCTCTATCTGTGACTGGTACAAACATACGCCATTTTTTGAGTCGACAGATCATTTGGGTGCATCAGTAGCCCAAATCAGTAGTAGTAGCTATATGTATAACTGAATCGGCAGACCATATTATTACCATTACAATTACATTCATCACGTTTATGTCATATATTATATTTTTGTGTAATTGAATTCTATAATTGCATATCTCAGCAGAATTTACAGTCAAATGCTTCTACTTGATTACCTGGTGTGATTGTACAAGGACCTTACTTTTGATTTCCCATGATTTTGCACTTCCTATTATTTTTATAATGCTCTCATGTCTGTCCAATTTTATAATTGCATGCTACTGAAACAAATTTCATGTAATTAGTTACCTGGTGTAATTGTGGAATGACTACTTTTAATTTTCTATGATTTTGTACTTCTTATTATTTTTATAATGCTGTCATGTCTGTTCAATTTTATAATTACATGCTACTGAACCAAATTGCTTCTATTATGTTAACTGGTGATTGTCTAAATACATTACTGTCAAATTTTCATGTTACTTTTATCAAATTTATAATACATTTTCAACATACTAACCCAATCGTTGTGATCCTAAAAGATTTGAACCCTACTTTGATAATAAGCATGTATATGGTGTTCTACAGTTTCAATTTGTTCTAATTCGACATATTCTTTTGATTCTGCACAGGTACAAATTTTATTATCGCTAAAGCATCTCAAGGCACTGGAACACAACAGGACAAACAATTGAAATTTCGGAAACAGTAATGAACATTGATCAAACCACATGTGATGAAACTCGTGAACTCCCGTTGCAGTAAAGATACTCGGTAGCAACGAATTCAGAGCTGAATTCGTTGTCGGTAGTGCGCCCGTTTTTTTGGAATGTACTTGGCGCAATCACTTGATGCGAGATTCTGACGAGTCTCTTGATGAATTACGCTTGAACTTTACAATTTACCAATTCCACTTACAACTGCGGAACAACTGTAACATACTTTTGTGGTTATTCATGAATCGATTTCCAGCCTTTTGAAAAATACTTCAATCTGTTATTAGAATTAAATTATTTCATTGATGGTGTTACATAATTTTGTTTGTACAATAATTGTCTCATTGTACGTACGTACGTACATACGTACGTACTATACTACTATGTATGTATAATAAGCACATTCAGTTTATACGGAAGCCCGGTGGGGACCGTTGAGTGTAGATAGGAATAGAGGTGCGGAAGACGTGGTGGGGGTATGCTTATGTACTTTTCCTTATATACAAGAGCTTTGCCTCCCCACTAGTAGATGGCGCTGACAAAAATTGCCCGATTTTACGCACACGCAGAGCGGTCTCGCGTACATGAGATTACCACATGCAAAGGCTCACGGACGGCCCGAGCTTTCCCTCCCCACTACTTGGTGCGCTGCAGTCGGTCACTTACCGCATACGGGTCCCTGTAAATGATATGCACGCACACAATCGATTCTCGCTGGCGCGCGGCGTTCCGCGATTTCAACTCATTGCCAGAATCAGAGCAATCGAGCAACTCACAAGGGGAGGTTGAGAACTCGTCGTCATCGATTTCGGCCAAATTCACAGTATATGTTGGGCTCGACTAGAACTTAAAGTGAGCCAAGTAAAAAGACGAGATGGCCAAGCGTTTTGCAGATATTATTGTTTAAACATTTTATGTGTAGTACACAAGCTTTTTAAGATTACGTGTGGAACAAATAATGGTCAGCGCAGCGGCAAGCGTTCGGATTCATAGCATGAGGCTCGTGGGTTCGATTCCGTGTGCGTGGGGTTTTTCTTTAGGTTTTTTTTTTTTTTCAATGTTTATCTCATTTACGTCGAAAATAAAATGAAATGATGTCAAATATGTAGTATCCACTCTGTTCCAGGCACAGAATCAATTTTACTGTCTGCCATTTTCGAAAGATTTGATTCTCGCTGGCGCACGGTGTTCCGATTTTGATCTTACGCGTCGATCGAGAAACTGGCAATTGTGTAGCTTGCGGGGTTGCGAAAAGCGCATACAGAAAGTAATCGAATTAGCACTAGGTGAATTTTTTTTATTTCCCAATTGTTACTGTCAAAATAAGAACTAAGTAATACAATATTATCTGCATCCTTAATTACATCATTCGAATGAAAAAGTAAGTTTCAATTTTTTAGTTCTGTCATTCGAATAAGAAATTTATTTTGAAACTCCTCAATCTTAATTTTTGAGTTAAAAACCCGTTTCTGATTTTTAATATTATGATTCGAATTCAAAATTACACATATCATTTTTCACTGAAAATTTAATTTCCAGTTTTAATTCGAAGTTTTGGAACTAATTAATTTGCAATTCTGGTCTCATAACTCGCAGTTTTCCAAATCACCCGTGAGGAACCCGCCATGTAAAATAAAGGGAAACGAATCTGTCGCAGTACCTCACGGGTGATTTGGAAAACTGCGAGTTATGAGACCAGAATTGCAAATTAATTAGTTCCAAAACTTCGAATTAAAACTGGAAATTAAATTTTCAGTGAAAAATGATATGTGTAATTTTGAATTCGAATCATAATATTAAAAATCAGAAACGGGTTTTTAACTCAAAAATTAAGATTGAGGAGTTTCAAAATAAATTTCTTATTCGAATGACAGAACTAAAAAATTGAAACTTACTTTTTCATTCGAATGATGTAATTAAGGATGCAGATAATATTGTATTACTTAGTTCTTATTTTGACAGTAACAATTGGGAAATAAAAAAAATTCACCTAGTGCTAATTCGATTACTTTCTGTATGCGCTTTTCGCAACCCCGCAAGCTACACAATTGCCAGTTTCTCGATCGACGCGTAAGATCAAAATCGGAACACCGTGCGCCAGCGAGAATCAAATCTTTCGAAAATGGCAGACAGTAAAATTGATTCTGTGCCTGGAACAGAGTGGATACTACATATTTGACATCATTTCATTTTATTTTCGACGTAAATGAGATAAACATTGAAAAAAAAAAAAAACCTAAAGAAAAACCCCACGCACACGGAATCGAACCCACGAGCCTCATGCTATGAATCCGAACGCTTGCCGCTGCGCTGACCATTATTTGTTCCACACGTAATCTTAAAAAGCTTGTGTACTACACATAAAATGTTTAAACAATAATATCTGCAAAACGCTTGGCCATCTCGTCTTTTTACTTGGCTCACTTTAAGTTCTAGTCGAGCCCAACATATACTGTGAATTTGGCCGAAATCGATGACGACGAGTTCTCAACCTCCCCTTGTGAGTTGCTCGATTGCTCTGATTCTGGCAATGAGTTGAAATCGCGGAACGCCGCGCGCCAGCGAGAATCGATTGTGTGCGTGCATATCATTTACAGGGACCCGTATGCGGTAAGTGACCGACTGCAGCGCACCAAGTAGTGGGGAGGGAAAGCTCGGGCCGTCCGTGAGCCTTTGCATGTGGTAATCTCATGTACGCGAGACCGCTCTGCGTGTGCGTAAAATCGGGCAATTTTTGTCAGCGCCATCTACTAGTGGGGAGGCAAAGCTCTTGTATATAAGGAAAAGTACATAAGCATACCCCCACCACGTCTTCCGCACCTCTATTCCTATCTACACTCAACGTGGGGACATCCAAGTGTATCACTCACTGTGTTCATAAACGTATCCTAAGTCGATTGAACGACCACAGCCGACCGACTCAGTCATTCGCAGTCATTCGATTTCCGGCAATCGCACGTGAATTGACGGAGGTCGATGCTGTTCACGGATAATAATATTCGGTTTAAACTATTAAAGGTAGGTCGTATTTTTTTCACGCAGGAGGAGACTAAAATCAATTTCAACTAGATTTTTAATATTATATTTTTTACCCTCTGGAAGCATGGTCAACGGGCATGGAGCCGAAACACGTGCTACCGACGCCATCAACGCATTTGCAGTCATTTGTGACCACGCCAGAATGGCATCTTCTGCAACTTTTTTGTTTCCTGAAGATATTTAAGGTATTTATACCCCCATGTGATAAATTTTAACATCAATATGTAAAAAAAATTCATGAATCATTTAATCAGGAGAAAGCAAAGTGCAATGCTCGCACCCGAACGCGTAATTTATGAATGATTCCCTTCCATCCTAATAAATTTTACTTTTCAACATAGCAAAGGTCAACGCGCATTATTCCGAAATCAAGGTATTGAAAGGTTTTTAAAAGTGGAGCAATGTATTTTATTCATACTTCTGATTTTTCTAATCTGTAGTCAACAAGCATTTGGAATTATGAGATTACTTTTTATTACCCTTTTCCTTTCTATTTTATTATTATTATTATTATTATTATTATTATTATTATTATTATTATTATTATTATTATTATTATTATTATTATTATTAATATTATTAATTTATTTTTGCAGATGGCTAACATCACGGTATTTGATGAGTTCAAAGAAATTGTTTTTACTCTTAATAGTCGCGGTAACTTGACCTTCATTTCCTTGCGACAATATTTTCCAAATGCTCAAGGTTTATGTTATTACGATGATGTTCATAACATACATGGCTTAACAGTTTCATCTGGGGAAATTATAATAAACCCTGAAGTAGATAAATATGAGGTCTTTATTACCAAAGGTATGAGTGTTTTCATTTTAACACTTTTACAGTTGAAGGTATGTATCAATAAGTCAAACTTGTTTCATGATTCAATATTACATTACAGACGATATTTCAACAATCAAATCCTCCGAACGTAAGAGACGCCGAGTTGATGAGATATTGCGTGAACTATGTAGCAGTAGAGGTAAAAGTTCCGGTAAACAAAATCAACATGAAAGTGAAGAGAAGAAGATTAAAATGGTGAGTTTGAGGG
The DNA here is from genome assembly GCF_917208135.1 of Athalia rosae. Lineage (NCBI taxonomy): Eukaryota > Metazoa > Arthropoda > Insecta > Hymenoptera > Athaliidae > Athalia > Athalia rosae. Next base: position 11,424,269 of record NC_064030.1, read on the forward strand.
CACAAAATATTGTAGATTGTCTTTATTACTTCCATTTACCTTTTCTCTTACCTTTTCTACTGTGAAAAACAGTCCGTGTAGTTGGTGACCACTTCAGAACAAAGTAAACTACGTATTCTATGATTTTACTCTATCTTATTTCTCTTTCTGAAATACCCCTTCTCTAACTTTCTTACTCCATCTTACCTACCAGTATCCGTGTCATCTTGGCTGATTCTGCTTTTGCTTCCACTTTTCTTTTACTCCAACTTCACCCCTTTGTTTCTGCGCTCATCGTAACGTACTCGACGTTCTGTGAGAACGTTATTTATTGTTCTTTTGTTACAGAATCATTCCACAAAGGTAACTCGCCATTTATCAAAACATCGAAGCATCCATGTAGGATGGCTGCATAAATTGGGACCTGATGGTAAATACCTCCAGATGAAGAAGCCTGTAGGTGGCATCAAGGAAATCACATTGCTCACTTCACAGAATTACTTAGTTGAAGATATAAAGGATTTGGCCATTCAGGCTTTTACAGTAAACAACAATTGCCCCAACCTTAAAAAGCTTCAGGTAAAACTTGGATTTTTCGATGGTACTGTGATCACAAAATTTCAAAAGCACGATGGTGAAGCTTGTGATTTATGGACCTATTGTAAAGTTAACGATCAAAAATATCATTTCTATCTTTTAACCATTGAAACTGAAATTGTCCAAGCTCTTGCTCAAAATGAAGATAAATTTGGCCGTGCAATTTTATTTAATAATGATAGTTCAACTAAGGATGATACAAACTTTGACACAGATTATTCATATGATCAAAGCAAAGAGAACAATGAATTATCAAATACCCATGATATTGAAGCACAGAAAACCACTTACGTCAATGATATCCAAATTTATTATCATTATATTCGACAGTCGAAATATTCAGGATCAGCATCAATCATGGAGGTTGATAAGAAAGATCTTTTTAATAGATACCAAAATAATTCTCACCATCAAGATCTTCTGTTTGGCGATTTTGACCCTACAGACTATGGCTTTCAAATAAGCAAGATAGTTAAAGATGATCGAGTTCTACTAGATATTCAGATAGGAGATGATTTAAAAAGAATATACTCGTTTCCTTCAGCCGCTCCTGAAGCTAATGAACATGGTATTTTACATAACATTGATGAAATCCAAGGGAAATATTACGGCAAGTTTGGTTTTGGCATTATTCCAAAATGCACTGATGAATGTAACCCTACTTTTACATGGTATAAGGACGGGAAGGTATTCAAATCAGGGAAATTTTTGTACTGGATCAATCATGATTTAAATATATTGGACAATGTGTTTAACAGTAAGTGGAGTTGTACTATAAGCTGTGAAAAATTGTCTTCAATGAAGTCAGATTCAGTTGATAATAATGAACATGCGAAAACTTCTATCATAAGTCCTTACCAAAATGTTTCAATGCCTATCATAAAACGGGATCAAATACAGTTAACTAGGACTATAATAGGAGCTGGTGCGCAAGGGACCGTTCGTAAAGGAATATGGCTTGCTACGAATGTTGCCATCAAAACGATAAAACTTTGTACATCAAATACAAAGAATTTGTTGAGAGAAATTGAGTTGTTGGACCGCATACGCCATCCAAACATCATACAAGTTTTGGGAATTTGTTTAGAAGCCAACCAATTTCATATTGTGATGGAATGTTTCGATAGTTTCTCATTGTCCGATATTATTTTTGAACAGTCCACTAAGGAAGAGTTTATTTCAACTACTGAAAAGAAAAATCAAATTGGAATTCAGATATGCCAGGCAATAACATATTTGCATAGTCAAGAAAATCCGATCATTCACAGGGATGTAAAGCCAGATAACATTTTAGTGAGTAAGGAATGTCTCGTTAAACTTTGTGACATGAGTTTAAGTAAATTTACCCAAATGTGTTCCGCAGTAAGAAGTACTGTGGGTACAAAATCTTTGAAAGGAACTCCGCTTTATATGGCACCCGAATTACTTCTTAAAAAAGGAGAAGCCACTATATATTCAGATATGTGGGCTTTGGGTTGTACGTTGATTGAGATGTATAGTGAGAAGTTTGTATGGGATTTGAATGATACTGATCTTAAAACAAGTTTGGAACAACAATTAACAAATGAAAAAGTACCTGATTTTAATGTAGTTCCTTTTCAACTCACAACTATAATCAAACAATGTTTTGATTACGAACCAAAGAAGAGACCACACGCCATCGATATCGTCAATGTTTATGAAAGCATCAACTAAAAATTGGTGATATTAGCCATCTTACCTAGTATTAGACTATGCTGACATTTATTTCGTATTTTCTATATCATATTTGTAATGCCTACAAACTTTTCAGTTGTTTACGCGCGTTCCTACTCTTTGTGATAATATAACCCTTTCTTTGTAGGGATCCACCACTTTGTATCAGTGGGTTGTCAGTAGCTGACTATACAAAAAAAAAGTTCAGTTTTTATTTTGTAAAAGATAATAATAATCTTATTATAGACGGTATAAGATTGCCTCGCAAGTATGTGAAGACTGATATTTTTCTACACCAGATCTTTGCGCTGTTCTTTGTGATAAAAGTTTCTGGATGTACTTTTAATTATCTAAGATTACTACGAATACCGTACTTACCTGATTATTGAAATATATTAAAACATATATTATTGAAAATAAATACTTTTCCTAATATTATATGTTTACTTTTAATTACCCTGATAATATAATCGAACGCGGAAATGAATAGGTAATATAGTGCATAAGTTGTGATAGGCACAGTAATCAGATTGAACTCGTTAATTTGGAAGTAAAAATTTATTATCAATCGTTACAAATCAAAAGCAGTATATTCATATGGGTTGGGTGTATTATATAATGCAAAACACTTTTTTACATTTCGGGATACATAAAGGATATCTGGAAGACCAAGAAGAAGACACAACCAGCAGATTTGTAGGACCTGAATCAAAAATGCAAAAAAAAAAGAAAGGAATTAGTGTACAAATTAAATACGTTACATTTTAATCTTATCAATCTACTCAATGTTCACAGCAAAAGCCAAAATCGTGTTAATTTTTCATCCGAAATTGTAACAATTTGTTTTGTCAAATGGCTTTAGTACGCTCGAGGGACTACTTTAACTTGACGTTGCAATTTGCAAGGATTAGAACTCCAACTCATTTTTCAGTTGCCTTAAAATACGATACATACAAAGAATTCACCTATCTACGTCAAATATAGTGAGCTCCAAAAATCTGATATACCTATACATATAGCATATTATACATCTGTTTTATATTTTCCGATTGTTTCGGTTAGATTGACATACAATCGTAGAGCTTCTTCAACATTATTCGGTGAAATGACATCCGGCATTATTAGTCTAACCAATTCTTCAGAAACTGGTTGAACAAGAATAGGCTTTGAGATAAACTTATTCAAACATGTCTCAATATCTTGTTCATGTATTTCTTTTTTGTAATCTTTGGTGCCATATTTCTCAGGGAGATAGAATAAACAGTTTGGCTTCCCTGGCAGAGCTTCTCTCGACTTCTGCTTTTGAATTCGGTGCACATTCCATTGTGTACGTATGCTATCCAAATCACGCTTTATAAGTGGTCCGAAGCAATAGCGTAAACTTTCTGTATGCAATCCATTAGAATCGTTGAAAATGTTCGAATCCCTCATGTCTTTGAACAATGATATCCAGAATCCAGCACCTTGACGCCTCAGTTGAGACCAGAAGCTTTCAATTCTTTGGTTGGATGTACTTTTACCTTTGATAAAGCTTCTGTCACCTGATAATTTGTCTTCATGATAGTATTTCTGGCTTATTATTTGACGCTGCTACTTCAAGCCACAAAACTTTTCGAGAAAAACCATCGATACATCCATGTATAGCGAAGCCAAAAGGCTTAAGTTTATCGTAACCATCGATATGCCACAAAAAATTGGGCCCAGGTACTTTATATTTGCGTCTTTGCAGTCTGTGCCGTAACCGCTGATCAATACCATCTGGATCCGCGATGTGCAATAACTTGAAAACTGTATTTCTTTTTACATTCAAACCATACATTTGTTTCAGTCTTTGCCATAAACTTTTGTATCCCAAAAGACACCCGCTTCCATCCAATTCCTCTAATATTGCAGCACAAATGTATTGTAAAGAGCTTTCTGAAATTCTTTTTCGCTTCAAGTTCAAAGTTTTCAAAATTCTTTTTAGGTGACGGAGAGAAATGGGTGTGTTGTGATGCTTATTCAAAAATTCAACTATTTCTGAATAAGTGAAACCATTCTCAAAATAATACTGGATATACTGTTCTCGCGACATTATTTTAAATTAGTAGTTAATTGATTAATAATTACTGTTACTCCCATAGAAAGTTGCACTAAAATTGTTGTTTAGGTTAGGCTTGAATTCAATATTGCAATTAAAGTGTGCAAAACTTATTGAGATGTAACTAAAAGATATTCATTTAATTACATGTATACGTATGTCTTACCTATTTGAAATCCTTGAAATTTGAAGTTCGGAGATCCAAGCCGCACACCAAATGAACACTGACAGCTGTCATTATCGATCGTAGATGCTCCATGCAAGTGACTGATGGCCGGTTTCTTCACCTCCGTATAAGTTCCCGATAACTTTATCCGGAAGATATCTCCCAGAATTGGTTTTCTTCACGTCTGTAAAGTCCGTATCCGGCAGATAAAGTTATCCGCTACCCGAAGTACCGTATATCTGGTAGATATTGGTTTCAGTGTCCCCTAGTAGGATTGTAACCAACTAACTACTCCGAAACTTTCTCTACATAACCCTAAACTGTTACAATATACTGCATAATTGCGTTGCTGATTGAATGTAAATAATAAAATAATCATGGATTTGTTGTTCGTGGATATCAATATATTTGAATCAGACGACGACGATGATGATGATGATGATGATTACAACTTTGTTGTCAGAAGACCCTATACAATAAGAAATAAGCCGAATAATATTCAAGTGTGGGATGACACGGAATTTTTTAACCGGTTTCGCTTGAAAAAGGAGACAGTGATACATTTATTGCATAGAGTAGAAGACCGATTGTTAATTATTCGGAACAAGTATGTAATGTCTTTGAATGATTTACTTATTTTATCTGAAAATACGATTACTGAAATCAGTTTATGATTAAGAATTTTCCACGTAATTTTAGATCAAGATCGTTGACACCGATCAATCAATTGTTGTTAGCATTGAGATTTTATGCTACGGGCAATTTTTTGCGTGCCTGTGGTGATTTCAGTGGAGTAAGCATTAGCACAGCTTCGCGTATCATTGCAAAAGTATCTTTGGCTATTGCTTCATTATCAGCTACAATGATCAATTTTCCTGAAACAAATAAGGAAATTCGAACAACCCAACGAGCATTTTATGAAATGTACAGATTTCCAAGGGTAATAGGATGTATTGATGGAACACATATTAGAATACAATCTCCTGGTAAGTCAACACTATGAACTGTACATTACGAATTGTAACGTAAAATATAACCTTATTCAACTCCAAACACTACCTACATTTACTGTGTTCACATTCATCTAACGAGCTAAATTAGGATTGTGCCCATTACACGAAACGATATTTCTGAATTTTTCAGGAGGTGAACATGCAGAGGAGTTTAGAAATCGAAAAGGATTTTTTTCTCTTAATACTCAGGTTGTTTGCGATCATAATATGAAAATTATAGACATTGTGGCAAGATGGCCAGGTTCTGTCCACGATGCGACAATATTTCAACATAGTCGACTGCGTCAAAGATTAGAGGCAGGCGAATTTCATTCGGGAATATTGCTTGGCGATAGTGGATATCCCATCAAGAAATATCTTCTCACGCCGGTCTTGCATCCTACCATTGTAGCTGAAGAACGATACAACAATGCTCACATACGAACAAGGAACATTGTTGAACGCGTTTTTGGGGTTTGGAAGCGTCGATTCCCAGTTTTGAGTTTAGGCATGCGAGTCAAAATGGAAACTGTACAGGACATAATCGTGGCTACAGCAGTTCTACACAACATTGCCAGGAATCAAAATGAAGAAGAACCTCCTGCATTTGTGGATATTCCGGACGAAGAAATTGGCGATGACAATGTGAATGAAGAAGCAGTTCCAGTGCAAGATAATAATATCAGACAAGCGCTCATCAATGATTATTTCTCGAGGTACATTTCATTGCAGACTTGTTCAAAGTATAAAATATTCATCTTTTATTAAACAAATTATATTTTATAAATTTTTGGAACATAAAGTCTTATTACTATTTTGTACGTAATGTCTTATAACTTCTTTGGCACGTTAGACAAACTTATATTTTGTTTTATAGATTACACAACTGAGACTCGATAATGGGTTCTCCTGCTGATGCAACGGAATTCGCAACAAATATCCATTAATAATTACTAAAAATAAATAAGACCAATTGTACATATGAAATAATAATCATGTATCTCATACATAAAATGTACACTACGAAGTGTACCTATGTTGTATAAATTATCAATGAAATATACTTACTCATCATCAACGAAATTTGCTTCAAGTTTCTGTTGTAGTAGTCGCTGTGTGATCTTTAAATTTTCGATTGTCAGTTTATTGATTTCTGACTTAGCGTGTATCTCTTGAATTATCATTTCTTTTTGCAATTCCAATATTTCTTTTTTCAACTGCAAGTTACCTTGCAGTTTCTGATCTTGATATGCATTTTTCCTCAAACGTTTATTTTTAAAGATAAACTTGCTGTCAGTTCCTGAAATGATTAATTATGGTTTGAAATTATTAATTTAAACATTGTGTACAATTTTATACCTATAGTCGGTGTATCATCTTTATCCAAATCCGCAACACTAATTTTTCTCTTGGAACCTTTCTTGTTCGGATTTGTTGATTGCTCTACAAATATAAAACAGGATTAATTATTTAGAAATAATTATAGAGAATTAACACAACATATCTACCTGCTTTTTCTGACGCTGCTTGGGGTATTTTTGAATTTCCAATTGTGCTCAAGTACTCTAGAAGATCTTTAGCAAACGATTTAATTAGAATTCATGTTGCCTAGTATCTATCAATATTTTCAAATACTAACCATCATTTTTGCCGTCTATCACCTCAATAATATTTTCGTCCGTCACAGTCGCTCCTAGCTCTATAAAAAACCATTATATTGTTACAAAGATTGTGAGCGCCAAAAATAATTCAGTGTTATAGATTACTAACCATCTCCTTCATCCTCTTGCGACATCCACTGTCTTAAACTACTTTGACCTGGCTCTGAAATAAAATAATATACTCATAATGTGACATATTCGCGTTACTTATATACGATTATAGGTATAGTTGTAATTATACCTGCATTGTCTTTGTCAAATCTCGATTGGAGACCCACCATGGTGTTCGGTGTCAATGATAAAATTTTCTCCTCGCTAGGAGTCAAAGTCACTGGGCACTGACCACCACCAGTTTTCGTCTGTTCGGTTTTAAGGAATGAGCATTTTTGTCGAATTCCTTTTTTAACGGTGTCATATTTTGCACGAATTCTTTTAGTGGAGCGAGGAAAATTTCCCGAAACCGCGTTAAATTCCTCACTAATTTTTTCCCAGGCCGCATTCTTATCTTTCCACGTGGTTGCGTCAGTTTTTTTGTTTTCTACAATATGCTTATATTTTAGAATAACGTCAATCAAAAGATCGATTTCAGTTTTCGTAAAATTAGCTCCTCTTTTTTCTTTATCCATTGGCCCTTTATTTTCAAAAAACAGTATCACAGATGTATGTATGTACGTACTTATGTAGTACGTAAACAATGAGAAACCTAACCTCACTTTGCTGACAGTGTATAGGAATCAAGTCCCCAGTTTTCAACCAATCGCAATATTAAAAGACTAGGGAAAGTATAGCCAGTATAGCTTCCGGCTACTACCATCAGCATCAAAAGTTAGTCGCATGAGGATTAGCTACCAACAGATACGTAACCATAGCTTTCAGTGAAGAAAACGGATTTTGAGTTATCTTACAGATATCTTTATCCGGAAGATAGCTATCGGGAAGGCGGCGCGGACATCTGAGTCCAATCTTCTAGTCGTAACATCACAATGGCGGCGATACCGTATCCAGTGTACTATACATATGTATGTATATCAGTGTTCCTAGTAACATTGAGTAACTATACTTCGTACCGTTTCGTACTAAGTATAGTTACTCAATGCTAGTAATGTATCTAGCCTTCGTGGGGACTCTAGTTGAAACCTTCGGAAAATCGTGAATATAACCTGCGAATTCTTTCATGACCATAGTCATAGACGTGAATGCGAGATAGATACGGAGTTGATCGAAAAAATTTTTTGCGATAGCGCACGCGTTTGCGTCTGACGATTTGACGTTTCGGGAAATTGATATGCCGGGAATATAGCGAGTCGGGAATTTGACGGTCGGGAGAATAACGATTCCGGAAAATGACACGTCCGGAAAAATGGGTGGTCGGGAATATAGCGATTTAAAAATTTCAACGGTTCGGGAAACGATGTAACATCTCTTTGGTGGTAGCTGCAATGTCCTTTTATGAAACGTCGACTCATAGATATAATTCAAGATAGAAATGATAGGTCAGAGAACAGATTCCTTACGACAAGAATTACGAGAAACTACCTGGCTGGAGAGAAAGTATCATCGTAATTTGGCATGGAACAAGAATCGTCCAGTTCTCGGTGAAATAATAGATAATGAATTCTACACGCCAGAATTTGTCAAGACAAAGGCCAAGGAGCTGAAAAAAAAGTCGTTGTCCATCAATGAATTTCAACAACTTCAAAATGCGTTTTTACAAGTATGTCAAATCACTAGATAGTCACATTTAACTTTTTGTCATCACATCTATGAACCTGTACTATGTAAATTACTGATATCTATAATTGTGCCATTACAGAGCAAAGAAAATATCAGTGCATTCTTTAGCATTGATAATATTTTGGACGCTTTAGTTCGTGAACTTTCTGGTAATAATCCTGAGTGTCAGCTAGCCGCGGCAAGTTGCTGCTGCAATTTGGCTCTGGGTAATACTAAAACTTGCACCGCGCTGGCTAAGGCAACCGTACCCTATCTGTTGGCGACTTCATCTAGTATCAATTTTAATCTCGTGGTAAATATGATGCTAAATCAAATTTCAAGGAATAAGACTCGGATCTGACTTGACATCGTTCAACACTCTTCAGGATATCTGCATCTGGACTATAGGAAACTTGGCTGCGGGAAGTGAAAAGGCTTTCAAAATACTATACGCCCAGGATTGTTCAAGGATCTTAGTTTCCCTGCTACAACGATGCGACCTTGTATTGTTGCCTTCGGTTATTTATGCTATTATGCATTTTACATATATTGGCTACAAATACATACAGTAAGCAAATTATTATGAATATGCACATACTGTACAAATTCAATAGCACATGGCATCAATGTTTGAGTTACTGCATCTGTTTTTAGAGATTCTGAGATGATCGATGTAACAAGGGCAATTATTCAGCGGTACACTCATTACCTTGACCCTAACATGATTTGGCTACTGGCGATATTATCCTCAAAAAGCACGTGCATTGAGTATATCCTCCCATTACTGCCTTCACTTGTTGAATGGCTACATGTTGCTGTTAAAACTGAGTCCTCTGACGTTCTTTACGTGAGTATAATTTGCCATAATTTTTGCTTTTCTAGTCCTTGTTTGACTTGGTAATTTTTGTTATCACGGAAATAATTCAAAATATGATAGAACAAATTTTCTATCTAATATATCGGTCGCAATATTAGTTACATTGAAATTCAATATAGACCACAGGTGTTGTCTGGATTCTGGGAAATATTGTTAGTGAAACATCAGGAGAAGCGGCAAATATTTTGCTAAATAATCGACAGTACAGCGATGGAGAAATGAAACTTCTTTTGGATAAGTTATTGCGGCATCAACATACCCATTTACGAAGAGAGACATTATGGCTTATAGGTAAAAAAAATAAAAATAAAAGACTCGTGAAAGTCTTTGAAATTTATTGCAAGAGCTGAGTGGGTCCAATATTGGTTTGACTTTTCCGCGAGTGATGTTTCTTTTTTGTTTGTCCCCACAGGAAATCTCTACAACCATTCCATACCACAGCTTGGTGGGCGAATACGAGCTCTAATTTTTGGATTGTCATCCTTGCGGATGGCTGCATTTTCTATTGGAGCCTCATTTTAAACTGTGAGTTTACTTCCATGAATTGTAATTGTCAATATTTAACGTTTTGCTGTTACTATACTATTCCGATTTACATGGTTCTTGCTGATAGTTACACCATGTTACAGTGTGTTATTTATTTGAAATATGTGATACTGAAAAGGTCATTGATAGACTATCAAATTAGTTTTAATTTTTTTTTCATTTCGAAATCGACATTAAATATCAATTCTAGCAATATATTTTTGGCTAACATCCATCTTAAAATTTACTACATGACACATGCCACTTTTAACACACTCAGAAAAACCATACTGATTTCGTAGTAAAATAGAAATAGATAATAAATAACCCAGTCTTTGAATCAAAAAGACCTCTACAACTGAACTTGTCAGTATAATATGATATTGCTAAAATAAAAGTTCAACTTTTATCACATCTAACGAATTAACATCTACACAAATCTAATCATCACTCGAAGTTATTCTACTGATTGAATATTGTAAATTTGGAAACAAAGCAAACCAAATGTTTGGCCCAATAAACGAGGCAACTAACTAACAAATACTACTGCAGGATAACTGTGCATACAAATCATTTGATATTATAAACATCTACTTGGAAATGTTTTTCTTTTTTTGCGGGAGAAGGGAGAGCGATGTCTAAAGCCTGTTGTACACGGTGCATTTTCTGTGCTGGATTGCCAGCTTAACGTGCCATACTAGTTGCCTGGCGTGACTTAATGGATACTTGCGAATCAGTTTCAACTTGGAGGTTATGAAAACTAGTGCATGATACAAGTAGTCGACCTGACCTTCTGGTTGGTCAACTTCAACCGACAGCAACAAAACATGTAAAGAAAATAGTGCAGGGCCTATTTTGAAAAACCAGTAAACTAGTAGCGTTGGGAGTAGATATTTTACTCCCGACGCTATTACGTAGTACAAACTGCTGTCTTGGATTCAATTGGATTTATCCATCCTGTAGCACGCATGGGTGCCTTCGTAGCTCCTTCGCAAGCAATCCGGCAAGAAAAACTGTACCACGTGCACCAGGCTTACAACGAAACTTACTCACATAATTTTTCGAAGTTTGCACTAAATTTGACAAACTTGCAATCAATTATAGTGATATTCATCCTGAAGAATTGCAACATCAAAATCTCAGTAATTCATTTTCACATCTATAAATCTTTTGACTGATCCTTGTGTACCGTTAGTCACATCTTCAACGCAGGGTACTCTTATAAAGTTGAAATATATACGCCCCATAACATCTGCCGTTGGGTGATATGCTTTCTTTAAGCAATGATAAAGCATCTCATCGCACACACAGTGGGACCTGAAATTTATCATGTCTTAATGATGATGCAGCACGTTTCACTCTGAATTTGAAACAGTTATTATCAAAGTTCAAAAGATTCATTTGAGTCCTAGAACACCGATAACCTACTTAGTATAGATGGAATTGTTGGTCAGATTATATCTACTTTTCTGAGCCCGAACTTTGACCGGGCAGAGATCGTGGCTACGACAGCACCTGCATTAGTAAGAAATAAAAGAACAGATGAGAAGACATGATCTGTCTGATCGAGTTTAACAGATAGTCTACATGCCCGCAATGTACCATCTTAGAATTATATTTTACTGATTAAATTAGCTAGCATGAAATATCCAGGTTTACCTGTCAATTCGAGCTTCTTGTCCTAAATCGTGGTAATTATCAGCAATATCTCCCGTGCCACACCACTTTGTTCCTATCAGAAACCAATATTTCGTTATCTTTCATTATAGTAGCAAGCAATTTCCTTCTCCAGATTTGAAAGTTGGAATATGTGTGGTGTCACTCACCAGGCAGAATCCCAAAAAGTAAACTGAGGGGGTTAACACCAGGCTTGCTTCCCCTATTTTTTGTATCAATTGGCAGAGTAGATATCGCATCTTCTTTCATATCTTCCAACATTTCGCATTGTCGCATCAATGTTGTCATTTCAATAAAGGATACCTGTTGCGGTTGAACCTCCGTTGATAGATTTTTTATGACCTCCATTGCTTCCAAAGGTTCACTACAAGGAAAATCATTTCATATACTCGTTTGCTTTGTCGTATGGTTAACATTTTTTCTAGCTTTATAGTTGCCTTGAGGCTCATTGCTGCTGTAACCATACATATATGGTTTTTTCATTGTGTCTAAAGTATAATAATTGTTGGACTTTGGGATAAGGTAAACATGCAGCTGTAGGTAGAACAAACTGTCATTCTGATGCAATTAGTAATTTTCAAAAGCGTGTTGCGGCTTATATTATTATAATTATACTCATGCAGCCGTCATAGATCATTTATATAAAATTCGAGCAATTACCATTTCTACCAATAAAGGCATTAACACACGCAGCTTTAAAACTTAATGAACTGATTTATTCAAATGAAAATGGTGTTTTAATTTCCGAACACTGGTTGCTCATTAATACAGGTGAATTCAAACGATCACGTGTAATATGATGAAAAATGAGAATGAAGGTAAAACAGACTTTTATGAGTCACCCTGTACAATTAAAAGTATAGTAAGGGATAATTTGTTATAATTGAAACGCGGCTACGCGCATAACAATCTGTGTAACTTTGAGAATCGAAAAATTAAGGACACTCACTAAACCTCGATGATGTCACAATTTTTCAACTGATTACTGTTACTAAGGTCGATTACTGCAACGGTTTGGTCGTGGAAATATGCGGCGCGAATTTCCTCGTCAGCTAACCTGACCTTCGGAATAACTCCGCGAAGACCCTTGTACGTGTTTCTGAATATAGTTGGCTGCTGCAAGGTCTGCACCGAACATGTTATCACCAATAAGAAAATCACAGCCAGTCCCATTTTCGAAGATCTGAAAATTTTCCACGAATTTTATTGCTCAACACCAAAACTGCTCGCATTTGCTATCAAAATTTTGAATAATTACGAAAGCTGTACAAGGATTCTGAAAACCTGCGTTTTCCTCATTGTGGCGATTTTTTTTCTAGTGTTTGGCGATCTTTCAACTATCGCGCTGAAAAGTTTAAATTTATTTTCATCGCCAAAATAGTAATAATTTTCACTCGTAAAATGTACTCTCCCTGTATTGTTATTCTTAACTTTAACAGTGACAATGAGTATAGAAAATACAAAACGGCCGAAGCACCGTCTCACCGTAGGATAATTTCAAAATAGTATTTCGAACGACGACTGATAGCAATTCGGAGCACGTTTCGTTAACTGGTATTCATTATTTTCTAATTATCAGTCTATCCCCTGAGGTTGCGATCCGCACAATCGCGGATAGTTCCTTCCAGTTGAATATCTCTTGACAGTTCTACACGCGCTGGTAACTTCGAGGACAGGTTTAGTTGTTGAAAGATTGGCCTGCTTTCACATTTTATTTTCTAGTTTATATCGAGAAAAAGTGTAGTCTTTTTCTCCCTCCTTCGGTGTCAGGTCTTCTTATATGCCGACGATTTATTAATTTATGTCCGTTTATTCCAAATTTGACACGACGAACATCGTAACTTCACTTACGTGAATTAAATAACTTGCAAAACGAATTTAATTGAGTAACCGACCCCGCGAAGCCACGTGAAACTTTCTTATATCATTATGTTCAAGTATCCGCTACCGCACGAGTGAAAGTATTATGGATGCGGATAATTCGCGGTATGTTGATCGTGTTATCCATTTTAGAATATATCGCAGTCAATGCGGAGTTCAACCAGACGAAGAATGGTAAAGACGCTGACGCGTTACCTGGACAATCGAATTCGGATAAATAAATGAGTTGAAATCGCCGCGTGCAGTATACCATTGGTATATCTCTTTCTCTTTACCTTCTTCGATTTTTTTCTCTATCTCTCTCTTTTTTTTATACCTCCATCTTTTACTCACTATCAATGCCTATGAGATAATGTAATACTCGATCTACCACATTGTCCGAAAGACCCACTTTTACAGACCGAAAGAAAGTGGGACACTAGCGTACGAGTGGCCCGCAGATCGTGGACAGACTACAGACATGAGTATACTAATGATGTATCAACGTACGTACGTACAACGGCTGTACTGTCACAGGTGACTTGATTATATATTAGCTGGTCCGTCCTCGCTTCTACATTAGCGAAATAAAATATTAATAATTATACCAGTATTATTATTTGTTCATCTACTAATGACTCACATTTTTGTAGCACGATAGTAGCACATTATTTTCACGTATATCCAACTATTTGGCCATCGCACGCCGATAAAGCAGCCAACCAGAGTTTTATCTTGCGACTTAATTCACAAATATTGAAATTTCGAACTGAAAATTACTATTACCAAATTGAATTGTAGCCTAAATACTCAGGGGTAGCATAGACATATTGAAGTGCAGCTTTTTAATAGTAAAAAATTATCTTTAAATCGTTTGATTGGTTCCAGAAATTACCTACTACATACGTCAAAAAAACCCTTTGTAATATTGGTGTCGATTGGAACCCTGTATAAAGATAGCAGAAATGTGAAGTTCAAAGGATACTGAAACTGAAGTTATTCACTATTCTCTATCGAACCCCTGAATAGAACCGCTAAAATCAAACTGTGCAGATTAAACAAATTGAAAATTTTTGGTAAAATTACATGCCAGCTGTGTATGTATATCCAACGACGAGCAGCTTTTCAAATGTACAGCATATCGCCAAAGTTGTAATAACAGAGGTCTGATTGATCCAGAACTTATTGTTGGTTCCTTTACCCCTACGAATAAATTAATAATGGGAATAGTTATAAACTCGTTCTCCGGAATTGGACCACCTAATTCGATAACAAATTTGCTTACGGAAAATTATTTATACATTGCAATGCCAAAGCTGACGAAGCTGATAAAAATTTGGAAAATATAAAAATGACGCATTATGTATAATAGGTATGTTATATTCCTCAAAATCGCATTACATAAAAACGAGCATCGAAAATTATATTGTTACGATTGCCAAAGAGGGCTATGAATGGCGCCAGCATTGGGCCATGCCTTCTCGGCCCCAGGTTTCATTTTTTAAGGATAAAAGGGACAGAGTGAGATTCTGAGGTAAAATATAGTGTACCATCAATTTTCTAGCACATCCGATGTTTCAGGAAATCGTACGGGCTGGTTAACATATTTTTTTCCAAAGTAACTCGTCACATATCAACGTTAATTGTGTGCCCTGTGGCGTGTACGTTATACCGCTCTACGGGCGGATATTATTTGAGATTGATATTTACATTTACGGGGCAAAATTTAGCAGTGACAGACCACAAAATTAAGGTTTCGAAACTCTATATTTTTATTATTTCTTAGGGTATATACTCATTGCTTATAGGAGATAAAAACGGCGTCTGTTGCGTCTGCAGAATGGAGGATGTGCCTGAGGAGCGACAAGCAGAAGTGACAATAGCAAAACCTGAATCCTTGATGAATCTGCGAGATTATGAAATACCTCCTATGGTGCAAAATACTGAATTTACGTGTTCGTTGTACATCTCACGTGCCAGCAGTAGCCAGAATGACCATAACCTTGAGGGTAAAGAGCTGCTGACAACCACTCTTGAGAAAGCAATACGCGCGGCAAATCCTTCTGCCGGATGGAACGTATCGAAGACTTCATGTGGTCTGATTGCTGCTTTTATGCAAGAATCTGATGTTGAAAAATTTCTGCAGCGTGGGGATCTTGCTCGAATGTTTGAAGGTCCTGTACAGGTTGGTAATTAACATCTAGAAGCACTAATTACTCCCTACCTTTAATTCTGTTTTTTTTAACTTGTAGGTAGCTCGCTTCTCTGCAAGAGATTCTCGATATCACCAAGCGGTTTTGCTTCGCGATGTGCCTTGGATAATTCCACTTCAAGACTTGAGTTCTGCATTATCAAAGCAAGGCATAGCCACGGGAAGTGTTGAACGTTTGCGCCAATACATCAGAGTTGAGGTAAAGTCAAGTATATTAGCGTTAGATTCAAAAGTCTGGTACAAAGCAATGTATACTTTCGGACATTTATCCAAATCAATTTTGGTTTATTAAACAGGTTCTCAATGCAGACCATTATGAACTGCTTTTACGTCAGGGCCTTGACTTTTTTGGAGCTGCCAGATTTAGTGCGGTACCGGAACGTTGGTGGCGAGGTGGAGGAGGCATCGGAGGGGTAACTCCACAAGCGACAGCTGGGGGAAATGCAGCAGGTTGTAATAATGTGGGATTACAATCTGCTCACCAAGGAGATGGTGTTCTGCAGTGCTACAGGTGCCAAGGTTTTTGGCATGTCGCTGCTAATTGTAGGCACTTACCAAGATGTATTCGCTGCGGTGAACCACACAGTGTGGAATTTTGTCCGCATCCTCGAAACAATCCCATCTGTTGCCATTGTGCGGGGCCTCACCATGCAGGTTAGAATACAGCACTTTAACTTTTTGTCAATGAAATGAACTTTATTTTCTAAAAATTAATTCAACAGGCTATCGGCAGTGCCCAGTTAGACTCCAACTTTTAAATGCAACACCCATCAGTATTACATTAAGTACTTCCCAGGCAGGTGGGGGGTTCAATCTCCATTCTTTGACCAAAAGTAATACTCCCCAAGAGCAGCAATCACAGCCTCAAATTGCACCAGGTCTATAAAATCTGGCTAATACCTCTCACAATGATTAATGCCAACCCCCTGATTCAATAATTGTGTTCCATGTATAAACCTCATAAAAATTAGTCTGATCTTATGGCGATGTCCCGTTAGGTAATGACTCGACGAGTAATAAGTTATTATAATTTTGTACATTCAATTTGAAGCGAAAATTAAGAGTAAACTAATTTACTCAGCAAATCATATTTTTGATCAATTATTTTATTGCAAAAAAAAAAAAAAAATGTGGAAGAAGCCTCGAACATTGTGAATGTGTAAAAGCGACTATACAAAGGTATATGTATGTATCCGTGATACTTTATTGAAATAAATGCGAATGTAAATATCATATTCATAAATGTAAACCAGATGTGTTTGTCATTTGAAACCACACGATTTTACTTTTTTCTTTCTAACACGTATCACTGCTTGTAAATGAAACCATGTAATTTAATTTAGAAAGATTTAATAATATTTGCTCAAGTATGTAATCATACCTATTATTCTGTACATCTTTAATTTTCAATTTAGTTTCTCGTGACATACATTATAAATTTTTGTGTGATTTTTTTTTTATCCTGGTAGAATAATGCACAGGTGTTACTTTGATAGAAAAGTCAAAACTACGTCAAAGGATTCACGTCTTCTTTCAGGACATTGAAACTGAAGATAATTTTTTTTCAATTTTCAATATACAAATAAATGTGCTATTGATATTTTTAATCAAATTAAAGAGCTTCTGCGAAACTTTTTCGCTGGGTAGAATTTTACCAAAAATTAGAAGATTTAAGTTCACTTGAAATATCCTCAGAGTTCGTCTACTTCGGGATTCTAATATTCTTTCTAACGAACGTGAAAAGTCAACAAGGTTTCTAATGTCCTCAAAAAAATAGTCGCAATCTCGTAAATCTAGATTATCACAAAGAATATATTCAGGTATTAAAAGCAATCCTCACAACTTAAAAAGATCAGATTACTACAAATATTTTAGGATGACTTGGGATTGCGAACGGTAGTTTTGGGTGATTAGTAATAGTGATCAAACATACTGGACCGTATCCTAACTTGGGAAACTTCACATCGCAATTATACACACACATAAGTATAATAGATAACAGCGAGGCAGTCGAAGATATGTTAATATGTGGAAAGTCCGTATCCCTATACAAGTAATAAGATCATAAATCTGTAAACTTTAAGATCGTTCGCAAGCCGAGACTGTTGATAAATACAATATTACAACCAATATGCATATACGCATTGATAGTAAATGGATCGGTTCAAGAATACCTGTAATATGATTGAGTACACATTATGAGGTGGGAAGAGGGAGGGGAGAATTGAAATATATCTTATTAATTATATCAACGAAAAGGGATGGCACGCAGTATGAAAATTTTTAATGACAGTAGAAAAACTTAGAAAATAAATAGTAAAACTTAAACCATTATGCGATGTTTTTTGTTCGTGTATCTTATACTTAACATTAAAATCAATAGTCCAGTTAAATTAGACGAATTCGGGGCCAAATGATGGAATAATTCAAACTAAGCTGGATTTTGGTGCACATCCTTATTGATTGTTCTGAAACATCCGAAAAGTACCCTTGATGTGACCTTGAGCTTCGCGAGATATAAGGCCTAAGAGGAACAAAAATTAGGCTTTTCACTTATATCTTCTTTTCTATCAACTTTGGACGTTGGACACTAGATAGTGAAATTAAAGAGCACAAAATTCTGTACAACAAATAATTTTTGTACTTCTTTCGTAGGATCAACCGTTTAGGCGTAATGTAGGCAATAAAAGCGCCTCAACTTTAATAGGTGGTGTGGAATAGAGACGTACTCCGCATTGAACTCACACTTTTGATGCCTACATTACGCCTAAACGGTTTATTCTACGAAAAAAATACAAGAATTCTTTTTTGTACAGAATTGTGCGATCTTCATTTTCACTGTGTAGTGTCCAAACGTCTGAAGTCGATAGAAAGAGAAATATAAGTGAAAAACCAAATTTTTGTCCCTTTTAGGCCTTATATCTCGCGAAGCTCAAGGTCAAATCAAGAGTACTTTTCGGACGTTGTTTCAGAACACACAATAAGGGTGTACACTAAAATTTAGATCACTTTGAATTATCCCGGCATTTGGCTCCAAATTCGTCTAATTTGACTGGGCTACAAGTTGTATTGGTTTATCTAATAGTAATGATTTGCTTTTTGATACTCGTGCTAATGAATTAGTATAATATTTACGTCTCTTGTTAATTATTACAGGGTACTTATTTCACATGAGTTCAAAAATATTGAGCAAGCTGCCTGCGAACGTTTTGAAAATAAATATTGACTGTAATCAAATAACAATCCGTCGTGCTAACAGGTATTCATGGACCTAATAATGTATAAAATAAACTATTCATCGAGCTATTTATTGGCCTAAATTTGCAAAAGATACAAGAGTACTCCCAGTCCTACTCTATCTGGACTTGCGATTTCTGTACCGAAATAAAAACCACGGGTGCTTCTAGCTTTTGGTGCGCGGCTTATAAAACAACAAAAACATAATAAAAGTAAGATAATAACCTCAAGGCTAATTAAATGATATGTCAAAAAGATAAAATAAAAATGATTGCTTTCGTGATTATAAAACGAAGGGGTCACTCTTGTATTTACTGTGAAATGTGCTTTTGTAACAATGACTTTCATCGATCTATCCGCAGTACATCACTTCATAAATTCTGCTTTGGCTTGAATGACGCCCTGCTTGAGATAATAGTCAATTGGGCAAATGTTTAATGATACTGGACACCAACTGTGGTATCACAGTGAGAAGACTGCTTGTATTACTTCCCTAATTGGCTGAGGTCCTTTTTGCAGGTCGATAGGTGGATCGTCACATTGGGCGTGCTCGTCCCTCAGTACTTTCCAACGATTAAAGGTATCTGTATAATCTGATACCTTTTGGTTCTCATTCAATTTTGCATATACATTCAAGAGACCACGATAATCATACTCGAGTCCGCTGTAGCTCTCCCCGAAGAGTTTCAAACCTGAAACATAGGAAACTATATCAGCACGCAGTTGGATAGTTTTATGCAAAATTCAACTGCAGATTGCCTTACTAATTGCTATACTACGGTGATAGAGTTTTTCGGCATCCTTGTATCGATTCATATGGAAATTATAGAGTGATGCTAAATGTCCTATGCTCAGCCCAACTTCATAGTCCTCTGATCCTAATAGCTCTTCTTTAATGCTAATGGCTTTGAGGTGCATAGCTTCGGCTGCCTAAAATCATTATTTTTTCAATTCTTCTCAGTTTCAAGAAGCCTTTAATCGATGAATATTATCAAAATCTATAGAAATATGTTGTATATCGAAGTGGGTGAATTGTGAATCTGAAATATTTTTACCTGAAATTTGCGCATACTTTGATATAATCTACCCAAGTTTCCGTAATGCTTGGCTGTTTGTACGTTCCTTTCGCCAAAAGCTGTTTTAGCCAATTGAAGAGCAGATAAATGTAGACATTCCGATTGGGAGAGGAGATCTTGATCAGAATGATCACTTGGCCTATTATCCAAGGCGATCTCTTCTAGAATTAGCGCCTTGACTCTCTTTGCACTCGCCAACATCAAGTGTTCCCCAGGTAGTAGTTTTTCCATGATGTTGATTGCCGTTATTGCATGATCACTAGAAACATCGTACTCCATATACTGCTTGTTCAATTATAGATCTGATCATCAACATTAGCGAATCATGTTGCCCTGCAATATCAACACGCATTTATTGGTCTATACACATGTATAACTCACCATGCCTGTTGAAAGTTACCGGAACTGTAGTCATGTACGTATAACCCGTATGCCAGATCTTCATGCGCGATGGCGACAAGTAGGTTCGTTTTTCCAAATATAGTTTTCTTAATTTCTAGAGCAGTCTGAACAAGAAACCATATATTATAATTCAAAATAATCAAGTAGCAAGAAATGTGGAATCCTTGACTTTTTTGAGGTTATGTGAAAGACAGCTGAGCACTTAGTAACTCCACTATATTTTCAATTGGATCACATTCGCTTACCTTTTGCACAGATACACTGTTGATTACGCTGTCATAATTTAACAAATAAAATCCATAGTCTGTGAGGACGTCGCTATATTTTGGATGATTTATGTCGAAAACTTCTCTGGCAAGGTATACAGCTTGTCTGATTAGAAGACCAGCTTTTTGGAACTCGCGTTTGACAACACAAGATTTGGCAGCTTGCCGTAAAACATCTATAATGAAACGAGCAGGAAGAGATGGCGTCAATTGTTTGAGAGCTTCCATGCTCCACCTGCAGAACACAGAACAATTTTTTAATCACACGGATCTACTCGACCACCCAAGTTTATAACAATGCTTCGATTTACAAGTTTCTCAATGATATGTATAATAACCCCATTTAATTTACCTATAGGCTTGGTCATATTCGCTTCGAATGAAATAGAGGACACTGAACTCTGCGTAAAGAGCGGCGTGATTAGTACCATCGCAACCTGCTAACTTCAATTTTTCAACGATTTCAACAGCTAGTTCACGGGTTTCTGCTGCTCCACGAAATTCACAGTAGGCTGCTTGTGCATGTAACAATCTATGTTTTTTCAAAATCATTTATCAACCTCTCTCAATTTGGTGTTAGCTCTAGTAATGAACCGATCGTTTTAGAAGATACTTTATGCACTCAAGACTGTGACCATGATATTTTATGAAGTTTGTTAAAAATATCATGGTCACAGTCTCGTCATTCATTATCTTTGATCAACACCAAAACTGACAAGACCATTTTTAGAAGCAACGAGCAATAAATTTAGTTTTTATGTGCAAAGTTTGATGATGCTTAAAATAGGTATATACAAAGTTACTTACTTGTGACAACAATCCAGTGTTCGGCACCAGTTCTGTGGATTTGGTCTAGCACTTGTGCAGAGTTTTTTACAAGCTAACAGCACTTTTTGACTTTTTGCATACCAGCCAGCATCGCTGAGAAAACCTCCAAGTCTGAGGCCTAAATTGATCACTTTTCTATGAGTTACCGGATCACCCAAGCAACGCATTTCGTATTCCCTCACCAGTTCCTTGTCCACACGAGTATCATGATCCATAAGGGCCTGTTGCAATAGCAATCATTTCAAAACTAGCCCATTTTTTTATTCTCTTTTATCGCTAAACTGCCGAACATAGACAAACTGGCATAGAGTGAAGTCGTTAACTATTAATGAACCTGAAAAATCTGTAGAAGATGAATCCGGCGGCTTGTGACCTTTAGTAGTCTGGAAAAGGTATCCAACTGACACAGTTCCACACCAAGTAAGCATAGTCGTTTTTCTTTATACAACTGTAATAATAAACAACAAAAATATACTTGTAGTAGTAAAGAGTTGCTCTAATTTCCCAAGATTGTATCAAGTTCGACTTTTGGACCTTGATTCTTTTGAGTCAATTTGCAAGTTTGAAGCTGATATTAATGAGAACCGTACTAACGTAATCAGAAGAAATGTCTTTCGAGTACAGAATGAGAGAAATCATTGGCAGAAATATCTAAATGTGCTTTAAAGATTGTCTACAGATACTTCGTAACACTTTCAGACTAGATCAAACTCATAAAAATTATAGAATTGTCGGAGGCATATTGACACCATGTAATGAGATCTGAATTATTTGACGTTTGTCTGATTACAAATAGTTCATTTGCTGAGGCAAACCGATTACCTGGTTACCAGAGAGGCTTAGTATTCAAGTCTTACTATGCTTTAGTATTATGATACGCATGTAGATTGAGTCCATTTGATGAAGCCAATGAAATGATAGTCTCAGGAGTCGGTTTTAGAAATCCGAGAACGTGAATTAGATAAAGTCATAAAACTAAGCTCGTGACACAGACTGTAATAATGCTCGTAACAAATTTAGATTCCTGCGCGCAGCGTCAAACTGGCGATTAATCTTTTTTATAATATTCGAGACAGAAGTATCATTGCGAGAATTTGGATTAATAATGAGTAACGAAAACGTTCAGTATTTACCTGGTAATAGAGATCGAACAATACGTTTTCTGGAAGATATGGCAGATAATTTTTTAAACTCAAAAATTTTTCAGCTACCGCAGAAACACTCAACTTGTATAAACTGTCAGTGCTAAACACTGGCGAATTCTGAATATCGGCCATTTTAGTACACGGCCTTCGTACTGACGTTTATGAACGTAGTATGTATGTATACTCGATCTGCTCGATTAGTGAATATGATCGTTGCGAATCGCATATTAAGATTCAGGGATTTAAAAAGCACACTTATTTATCGTTTCAATCAAATTATTCAGACACCCATCCACGATCACCAAATCGACTCGCAACGAGGTTCTCACTTGCCTTGTCTTGCACAAACTTCTTAAACGTTGAATCAGACAAACCGAGTACAATTACCGTTTCAGTCAACGGCAATACGTACAACTGTGAGACGGCCAACCGTGGGTAATAATTGTAAGTTCGCCGAAGGGCACAGAGGGTATGACGCGGCGATAGCGTTTGGTGTCCTATCTTACCGGACGTATCGATAAAAAAGATCATAATAGAAGCAGCGTAGCCCAAAATGAGCCTAGAGCAAGCTATTTTAACGGATTCACAATCAGACCCATAAAGAAGGATTAGGTATAATTGATGATTTTTTGCATAAATATATAATCTGGTATTCAAGATGGTTGCATTCTATTTAAATGCCCATTTTTACATAATTTATTGCAAATTTATCGGCGAAATAAGTTTACGAAATTTGATAAAGGTATCAGTATAAGTTCAATATATAATTTTTTGAAATTTGGTAATATTTAATTGTAAGTTCAATTCCAATTTTTTATTTTATTTTATTTTTAAATTTGATCCGATTTATTTTTTTCTTTTGAATTTTGTCTTCAAATTTGATTAACATATTTTTTTCCATTCTCTTTCAGATTTTATGTTCATTTATTTGATAATTCCAGTCCTCTATAGTACTCTTGTATACAGGTATGTATGTACATACATACAACAAACCGTGTTCATAAGTGGAGCATGTAAACATTGCGCGATTTGATTTAGGTTCTCGCAAAATATCCCTAGTCGAATTTACAGCAGCGCCACAGCAGAGGTTGGGGGATCGCATCGACCGGCCACGACTGTTATGATCCACGGCGTGTTTACCGAAATATAAGAATCTATCTGTCGATAATATCGTAGAAACCACGACTGATGTTGTTATTTTGATCAGGAAAATAATACGGTGAATTAAATAGGATAGGATGATCTCCGTTGATGACAGAGTAAACACTTGCCATTGATGCATTCGAAATGAGTGTTGAAAGAAAAGGACAATAAACGAGACGCATAATAATGACGGATAATAATTGCATGCTAACTTCTAACTCCTTCAGACTGCCAACGCGTCTCGTTCATCGTTAAATCATCGTTGAATGGCTGTGTCAGTTTTGTGAGGTGACAACGCCGTGGATCATAACAGATCGCACCTCCGTGAAGTTGGCGCCTGATTGAAATATTTTAATTTTATTATTGTATCAAAAAATTGCTCCTTAATTGCTCCTCTGGAATACGTTATTTTTCCTAATTGCTCCAGCGCCGTTTGGTCGTAAAAAAACTAAAAATTTTCCGGAATTTTTTTTTTTCTAGATTTATTTCCGAAGCCCGAATCTCCGCTTGAGGAGGGCCTATAGTGTTTTCAGCTATACTAAAAAATTGCTTCCAATTTGCTCCCAATTTGCTCCCAATTGCTCCGTACTTGTTGTTGGCTTTTTCGTTGTAATTTTGCATAAAAAATATAAAACTTCGTTCCACGGTAAAATTCGGTCTGCGCATGTGTCAACTAATGTATTGTCAGTTGCGACGTCACTCGCCAACTTCAGAGCGGTGGGTTGTGGCTTCCCACTCACGTTTCGCGCTGAAAATTACACCGAATTTGGTTTTTCATATCAGCTGCAGTCTAAGAAATTTAACGATGTGAAAAATAACTAGATTCCGGATCTCCGGGTCTGAATGAAATTGCGGAGCATGGGGCGCCAACCTAAGGACATCACAATTTATCAACTATCATAATCGGTCCACTTGTCCAACAATTTGAAAAGAACTCACCAAGGGATTCCCGAGATTCAAACTCATGTGGTAAAAACAAATGCCGTCCGCCAATACCATAACCAACTCTAAGACGACGTATAAAGTCTAATAAATGTGGCGAAATTTTCCATCATGAGTGCGTGGGCTGCAATATCGAATAAAGAAATACTTGAGGTTCTAAAAGATTATCAAATATTGAATGAAGCCGGTAAAGTTAAGTCGAAACGTGATCCTACTTGGAAAACAATTTGTGCTACGTGGAAGAATCGTAAAAGAAGCATGAAACCAGTAGCGTTATATTTTTATATGTTACAAAATAGAAACAATGCCCTAAATGATTATAAGAAAACTCGTGAAAATACAAGTCTCAATACCAATGAAAGCACTTATTATGATAATGACGATTGCAGTGACCAAGTGTGCGACTCAAGCGACAGCAGCAGTGACTCTGATGAATATATTGTATTTGAACAAAATAAGAATCATCCAGCAATAAAAGCAAACATGTCTTTTTGTGTAGTCTTTGAACAGAAAGAGTGGTCGAAAATCGGACCACATACAAAAATTGATACAAAGGGGCAGTCGTATTATGCTCTCAAAAAGGGTTGGTCACATGCATTAGCAGAGCATATTTGGCAAGAACAAAAATTACCATGTGCTTTTAGTTTCAAGAGTGCTAAGATACGCTGCAGCAACGAGGATTCTACAATGCAGAATATCAAAGTAAATGGTATCTGCAAAGATGAATTGTGCAGAGCTGTAATTTATGGAGAGTGCAAACTGAATCCAGAAAAAGAACACGGCCCTGTTACATTTCATATTCAAACGCTAAATACTAAAAAAATACCACATCAAAAAAGAAGACATGTGCTAGGTTTGTGACAGAATTTCTTATCGATATGGAAAAATCACTTTTGGAATTGAACACTTCGGTTTTGAGGATGTAAGGGCCACAAAGTCTGGTGAAGTTTGTTATCATCAACCCTTTTTTTTTATAGCCTAAATTTGTGCAATTGAGATGTTTTTGTTCCACTCAATTAAATTCGCTGATTCAATTACTCTCTTGAGTCAGTCTATGAATTTGTTCTTTTATCTTACATTTGAAGTTTTTTTTCATTCAGACCTTTGACACAAGAGACAAGGTAGTAATTTTCAATTTTCCCAACTTTAAGCGTTTCATTGCGGTAAAAATTTGTTAAAATCAAATGTTTCAACAATGTTGGTTTAAATATAACTACATGACTGTTTTAACAATCTAATCAATCGATGCTAGGGTCGGCTCACCCAAGTGAAGAGGCACCGTGGAAAATTATAGAACATAAATAGTTCAATATAAATACAATATCCAAAGAAGTGTTATCTAAAAATAGAAATAACAGGGATATTTCTCACAGGTGCCCAAAGGGCCAATTTGAAATCGCAGCTGCTAAACAAGAAACCAGTTGTAGTGAAGCGCCAATTAGTTGAAGAATATATGAACTATGGTGATGAAATATCTCCTCTGATTCCTAGCGATGGAGTTCTGAAAAAAATTCGACAAGAAGCTAAAGATGAAGAACTTGGAGTCACTCACTCCAATATATGGGAATCCTTTGAAAATTTGTACACCCATGTTGAATTTTCTAAGGCAATACGACAATTAGGATTCCAGAAATTTTTTCTTTTTTACTGGACACCTGAACAAATTGACATTTACAATGATTTGATAAAACTCAATCCTATTGTATCTATAGATGCGACAGGGAGTATTGCTAAAAAAATTATGCGAGCTGGTAACTATCTTAGTGGGCATATATTTTTGTATGTCATAGTAACTTACATAGGTAATATAATAGTACCTGTGTGCCAACTACTATCAGAAAAGCACGATACACTCTTTCTTCAATATTGGATTTCTGAGTTTTTTAAATCAGGAGCTTCTATCCCGAAGGAGATTGTCACTGATATGTCTGCTGCATTACAGAATGCAGTGAGCCTTGCTACGAATAATATGAATTATAAGACTTATTTGTCAACATGTTATCTCATCTTAATTGGCAAATCACAAAAATTGCCAAAATGCTTTATAGGAGTAGATATTGCACATTTAATGAACTGCGCAGCTAGGCTGAAAAGCTTATCTCAAGTTGGTCCTGCTATCAAAGATTTTTATTTAAGATGTATAGGCTTCATAAGTACTATTAATGATTTCCCGAATTTCAAATCAGCTGCAACAGCAATATTTACTGTGGCTCAGAATAGGAGTAAATGCACTGATAAGGTATTATGGCTTATCAAAAGACTTGAAACTTTCAAATTTGATGATGATCTTCAGTACAAAGAGGTGAAAAAATACAAGCCATGCTCAAATAATGCTAATGATTGCGCCGATCATACGCAGTGCAATATAGAAATAAAAGATTCGGATACTGAGGACTCTATTTCAAATTTTATCAACAACATTATTCAGGAAACATGTTTTAATGCGGATAGCAGCAACATCAGTTCTAGTAATTTCGAAGATAATAATTTTTATTGCTGTCCAACCGCAGTTAGAGACTTGAAACGCTTGTTGTCCCAATTCCCTGCTTGGACAAATATAATGAGAAAACATTACAATTCACCAAACAAAATTGCTACCTCTGCCAGATCTGAAGCATACTTTTGTGACTTTAAATCATCAGTATTAGATGATCGAAAGCCTTGTCGAAGTGACAAACTATTCATCAAACATGTGAGGTCAATTGATAGTGTCACCAAATTAGCACGAGCTACCTATAATAATCAAAAAGAACTACAACAATTCGGTCAGAAGCAACAAAAAATGGGTCAGAAACTACCGAAAGCAAACAAAAATGTAGAAGAACGTAGAATCTTATGCGCTAAAGAAAATTGGAGAAATAAAGCATCGGACGAACATACTTATACGTATCTAGATAATATTTCCATGGATTCTTACACAAAGTTTGCGGTTGCAAATACTATTGACACAGTCGCTGTTGTATCAATGGATCACACCTATTCAATAACGAAAAATAACATTTCAACTGACAATTCGTCGATGATACCTGGAAAAGAAAGCAACTGCTTATCAGAAAAACCTTCACTAACTAGTACGGATGCCAAGGGCAACAGCGAAATTCTAATAAACTTCAATTCTCAAATATTTGATGAAAATGGAAATTTGTCAGCTAATAATTCTTTTGTAACGAGAAAGACTTTGGAGGGTAGCTTGGAACATAATATTATTTCAATTGACGATTTTTCCACAATATCTGGTAAAGAACATGAACGCTTGTTGACGAAGCCTCCGTTTGATAGCACTATTAACAACACAAACGAACAAATTTTTACATGCCTACAGGACTCAGTGATCGTAGATGAAAATAAGAATTTCACAGTAAATAGTTCTTTTGTGAGGAACAAAACTTTCAAAGACAGCTCAGATGACAATGAAGTTATTTTAATTCATGATTTGTTCACAATATCTGGCAATGAAGAAAATCACTTATCTCGAAGACTTTCACTTAATAGTCCTAATGGCGATCACAAAGACGAAATTTCAAATAATCTAGACTCCTTGATCATGGATGGAAATGTAAATTTTGCAGAAAATAGTTTTCTTGGATCAAATACGACTTTGGAAAATAGCTTGAACTTAGCTCCAATTGCAAGTTCGACAGTGAAAAGCTTACAGAATATTTCATTGATTGCAAATTCGGAAAACAACTTCTCTATTATTATAGAACCTGAAGTACCGATAGAAGACCGAGTAGCTGAAAATCAGAAACTGTTAGAAAGAAACAATCATCATTTACGAAAACGAGGAAAGTATGTGAGTGCATGCCCTGATGTTAGAATAGTACACCAAAAACCAAAGGGAACAAAAATATCAAAGAAAATTATCTTCAATGGTCACAGGTTGCCACCACGAATCATATTGGGAAGTAAAATAGCATTGAGAAACACCTGTGCTTTTGACAGTGTAATAGAAGTAGTCACAACAGCTTTTAGAAATACACAGAAATTCGAAGATTTCGTCACTGCATCTCTAAAATCAAATCATCCAAATTGTTTCTTATCAGCTATGATTACCTTTGCACGAAATGGTCCGATAGATTTATTTTACAGTCAAAGAGCTAAGATTTTGCATTCAATATGTGCGACTGAAAACTACACAATGGACTGCCAAATGAATGTTTGTAGTCTATTCCACCATATGATGAATAATTATGATGCAACTGTTGAAAGCGAAATTTGCAGCAATCAAATTTGTAAAGCGAAAAAATCAAGAAATAAACCTGTAATCAATATTGGGGCACGTGAAATTTGGAATGCTGGTATTCAATGTTTAGAAAAATGCGTTATAAGCTCTATAAGTCAACGTACAGTTTACTGTAGAAATTGCAAACAAACTACAGCTCAACTAGTAATCAAAGTTGGACCGTACTTATGTATTAATACCGAAAATATATATGAAGGATCGATTGCATCATTTTCCGCTGGTAAACAGAATGAAGAATACTCCAGCAATCTGAAAGAAATTCCTACGACTATTGATATTAGGGGTGAAAATTACGTTTTGTGTGGAGCAATAAGATTCATTTCACCACAGAAGGACGGTGGCATTGGTCATTATATTGCTTATACCAGAACCATAAACAATACATGGAGAGAAATTGATGACTTACGAAATACTGCTAAGTATTTTGAAAATATACTTCCGGATATCAAAATAGCTCTTTTGTTGTACGCACATGTTTAATCTCATTAGCTGTTAGGTTTGTGAAGAAATGAAAGAAAAAACAAAAAATTTTTGGTCGTATGCCTTACCGTGTGAAGTTAAAAACTAAAGGTGCTCTCTGGACGGCTTTGTGTATTTTTTTTTGTCTTTTGTACTCAACTTGGGAAATGACTACAAAAATATCATTATTATCTCACTTCATTATAAAGATGTAACAACTTTATGGCTGTCATTTTCCAGTATTTTTCAGGGCTTTTACAAAGGCTAGATTACATAAGCTCTAGCAGTTATTTAAAAAAATATATCAATAACGTATGTACCTGATAAGTCTTGTAAGAATTACAAAACAGAATATACTACGTATCATCATCTACACACGTCCGTATGCAACATTACAAAAAAATGTTACTGTGATAATAAAAATAACTGTTAAAAAATTGATATAAATTTGCTACCCACCCTTTAATTTATGTTTTTTTCAGATTTTATTGGCATTTGCTGTCTACTTTCATCAGGTTTTTTTTTTTTTACTATTTTACATCCGTGACAATAAGGTGTCACTTATTCTAAATTGGGACTGGAAACTATGAAAATAAATTGATAATCTGAGAATAAGATCGTAACACGAATTCGGTAATAATAGGTAAGGTGTATGCGAAAGGTAATAATAGCTGGGGTGGAGAGAGCAGCATACATACCGATAGTAGATCTTGCAGCGAGAAAAATAAATACTAGACCACACACAATATTAGTTTTCCTGTTGATTTATTATTGAATTTTTTAAAAGTAAGTGTTCATGCAGAAACAATAAATTAAAATTTACGAAATTTTCTTACATTATTATTTATCGATTTATAGGTGTAGTGTTGGGGATAATAACTTCAGAATTAGAAATATGTTACAAAATTTTTTTGCACTTATAATGTCTCATAGATCATTCATCGCAGAACAGGTCTATCTAGTGCAAATGACATTTCAACTGGTAGTCTTTTCGGTTCCATTATGGTGTGTCAATGGGCTGTCGCTGAATACTGAATGTGTGCAGCCGAACACGTACTGCATGAATCTCCAGTTTCTTCAGGATGTAACTATAGCAAGCTCAAGAACTCTGGAATGAAGCACGTGGTGGTGTTTTAATGTACAATAATCCAAATTTCATGAGGTTTTGTAATGATAATGTTATCATACCTATATTGGTTTTGTAATCATCTTGTTCCACACGGTCTTGCACTGTGACAGGTGTCTGAAAAAAATATTGTTATTTTGATTGTATTTGCATCAGTGTAATTAAAAAATAGTATATTGTGCACCAAGGGAGGAAAGTAGATTTTTGCTCATGAGTAAAACTACTTTTTGCTCCCTCTCTACAGGTAGCAAAATAAGCCTTTCCGTTCATGTGTGGAAAAAAAAAGTTTTCCCTGCTTGTTGATGAACCATGTTATTCATTCTCACTGTGACACTTATTACTCTAGTTTTTTGACTTTTTCCGATTATGGGTAGGGTACATTCATACTTTGAAGTAGATGATAGAAATGTCAGAACGTGTTGGTGACTTTTTTTCTTCAGTAAGTTTTTACACTCTATTCGAGGGTATGTGTCAAAGATATCATTACGAATATGGATAAAAAGTTGCAAAGGACCCCGCACAAACCTCATGGGAATTGGGTTTTGGCAGAATTTGTCAACTTATGTATACACCACTCCTCACGTATAAAGCAATTTGTTGAAAAATATTCATTTTCAGATAAAAATCACTACATTGAATACTAACAAGAAAGGCCACATTGACTGGTTAAACAAATTGCTTCATACTTGAAGAGTAGTGTATAGACTAGTTGAAAAATTCTGCCGAAATCCAATTCCCATAAGATTTGGAGCTTTTATGCTCCATAGGAGTCAAAATACTGAATATAGAGCATCGTGGCCATGGCGACTTTTGTTCAAAATGACAAAGCTAAAATTTACAAAAAATTCAGATAATTCTGCCGAAACCCAATTCGAATTCCCAAAAGGTTTGTGCAGGGTCCTCTCTATCTAAATTATTGCAGCTTTTGAAACTTCTTGCATACACAGCCGCATAAATAAATGAATACATTCATACACAGGTACACATAGATACACTGAGAGAAGGATATGCAAAATTTGGTTATATTTTGTAATTACTAGATGGATCCACTGCCAGTACAAAGGCTAGTATGATATACATGAATTATTTTTCAATAATTATACTAATGCATAGTCTCCTCAGTATCATTCATTAGTATAATTATTGGAAAAAATTCACGTATATCATACTAGCCCTTATACTGGCAGTCTAGTAATATACAAAATAAAACCAATTTTTGCATATTTTTCTCTCAGTATACATACTTATTGCGTGCAAGAGGCAAAAGTTTATAATTCTGAGGCAACAAAATCATGAAAAATTTCACCCAATATTATTTTTTGATAATTTTGTTGCTTGATGTTCATAAACTTCAGCCTAATTTGGTGTTCGTGTGATAAAACTTCTTTTAAAACAAGACAACTTTGGGTAATCCGAAGATCATTCACCTGAAGACGATGTCATGTATATCCAAATGACGAATCAGCCTGTAAGAGAAAAAAAGGGCCAATGAAGTCATAATAGTACAGAGGCGGTAAACGTAACCTAACGTAGCCTGACAGGATTGCAAGTTGATTTGCTCTATTAGCGTCGTAATTGAATAAAAAGAATATGAAATTTGTGATTGCTTAGAAATATCCAATCGGTGAATAATTTTTGATATAATTAATCCATCAGAAATTCGAGTAAACTAATCACACTGATAAAATTTCGATAATCTAAATTGAGCCAACCACCACAAATCTCCGAATTACATGGCAGCCTCCTATGCCTCGTAAGATCTTAATCCTTTTTGCTTCATGCGTGACTGGGCCTAAACCACCTAGCAACTCCAAATAAAGAATGGAAGCCTGTAAAAAAAAAAATGAGTCAACAATGAAATTGAAATGTCACACAACTTACCAAACCTAACCTAATCTGACCCGACATCGGTTCTGTTTCATTCGCGCGGAAATTGATCGAAAATACACATAAAATTAGTAATCAAATCGTTCAGAAGTTTGTCATCCACAAATTATACCTTCGATATTGATAAATTTTTTGGACAAATTGATCGGATCCTCAACTTAACCTGTAACTTAATCGAGCGGTCGCTAATGCTGACGCAAGTAGAAAATAGATTCACATCGCTGCCGCGCCCTTGTCGAGCCAAGTATTAACCCTTTCTGCTGTATGGATTATTAAAAAATTTTCTTATATTTCGATATTATAATTGGAAAATTTCTTAGACTGCAGCTGATATGAAAAACCAAATTCGGTGTAATTTTCAGCGCGAAACGTGAGTGGGAAGCCACAACCCACCGCTCTGAAGTTGGCGAGTGACGTCGCAACTGACAATACATTAGTTGACACATGCGCAGACCGAATTTTACCGTGGAACGAAGTTTTATATTTTTTATGCAAAATTACAACGAAAAAGCCAACAACAAGTACGGAGCAATTGGGAGCAAATTGGGAGCAAATTGGAAGCAATTTTTTAGTATAGCTGAAAACACTATAGGCCCTCCTCAAGCGGAGATTCGGGCTTCGGAAATAAATCTAGAAAAAAAAAAATTCCGGAAAATTTTTAGTTTTTTTACGACCAAACGGCGCTGGAGCAATTAGGAAAAATAACGTATTCCAGAGGAGCAATTAAGGAGCAATTTTTTGATACAATAATAAAATTAAAATATTTCAATCAGGCGCCAACTTCACGGAGGTACAGATCGCGGCCGGCCGATGCGAGTCGAGCGGCGCCGGATCCCCGGACCTCTGCTGTGGCGCTGCTGTAAATTCGACTAGTGATATTTTGCGTGAACCTAAATCAAATCGCGCAATGTTTACATCCTCCACTTACGAACACGGTTTATGTACATACGTACATACTTGGCACAATAATTGATTTGGATTCTTTTTTCTCCGAAGATTTTCATTTCACGGTTATTCTTGAGGAAAGACTTTTCGATGGCGATTGATTTGGATGAATTAATGTACTTGGCGAAGTTTTTTGCACCCGAGGTGCTTTTTTGGGATTTCACGACTTTTTGAAGATATTTTTTTTCTCGACATAGGACTGCATAGGAGTAAATATAACCACTATCTCCAAATTTTGTTTGAATTTCGGCAAAAATAATTTTTTTCGTGCACATCTTCCGAATTAATTTGAGTTATTCATTTTTCCAGTACAGCCAGGCGTCACGCATTTCGTGCACATACTCGGTATAATACAAATGATTGATTTGGATCATTTATTCTCCAATGAATTTAATTTACGGTTATTCTTGCGAAATGACTATTTATAGTGGCGATTGATTTGTAAAAATTAACGTACTTGGCGACGTATTATGCACCTGACGTGCTTTGTTGGAATAATCATTTGAGAAACTGAGAAGGCTGTTACAAGGGCGTGCGTCGCACAACCCACATTCCAGTAATGACGAGCCCGCCACTTTTATGGTGTCTCCATCAGGTTGGATTTTCCAACAGACGACACGCAGTCAGCGCGGCACAAGAGCGCTATTATTTGGAGGGTCAATGAAAAAAAGTTGCTGTGCGGTGGTAATTGATAGTCCGCCCGTTCCTTCCGATGTACGTACATACATACGTATGTACTTGGCGCGAGATCTACCGAGACTCTTGATGTAGCCGAGTAGGATTGGAAAGGAACTTTCAAGTTTGTGGCGTGCCGGAAGAACTGATTTCTTTCGTTAATTTACACAGGAAGAGCCAAAAGACTTGTTGACGTCAGTTTACCTGTGGGAGTAGGATCCTTCTATTCGTCGAATTTGGACAGAAACTGATATTGATATGCTTGTGGTGAAAAGGAGGGTGTTAATTGTGTTGATTCAGTACAGTAGATACATTAGAGAGGCACTGATTATGATTAACTCATAAACAAGTTCAGGGAAGGTAGGTTGGATCTTGTCAACTGCAGCTTGTTATAACGAGACGCATCAGCGGAAGACTTCCATATTGACGAGTCTTCCTCTCTCTGATGTCATTACTGATTTTATAGCCAAGTAGGATTGGAGGGGGAACCCTCAAGTAAATGGCGTGCCAGGATGGGAAGCGTCCTTTTGTAAACTTCGGACGGTAATGTTGTATCGTTCGGTGTTGGTTTGCCTGTGAGAATAGAAATTCTCGTTTGTGTCGTTGAAACAGAAACTGCTGTATTTTTCGATATCGGTATGCTGGTGGAATAGGAGGAAATACTGGTTGTTTTGATTTGATACTGTACAAAATTAATGATTGACTCACACCCATGCTGTTTGTTACTCATGTGATTGCTTCCCGAATTCGACGAACTTGACCACCCTGCATAAAAATTTCACGACCCAATCACTCCCGGTAACGATTACAGATGATTCTACGAGCTTTCTCTTCATAACCTCATAAGCAGTCAGCGAGCTGGCGAGTGAATCAAAGAGGTATACCTCCTCGAGTGAACACCCGGCATTTCGATTATAGATCTAATAGACAAACATATTGCACTATTCGGAGTTTTATCTACGATCATTAATGTTCATTTACGGAACTGAGAGAGCTGTCATAAGGGCATGTAACGCATGTAACGCATGTGACATACGTACGTACATACTACACTCAACGGTTCACCTAGCCCCCCCCCGCCACCACGAAACGTATAAAAAACCAGCAAAAATCGGAGATAAAGCATTAATTGAGCACTTTCGACTATCACGAAAAAAAATTTTTGCATTACTTCCGATTGAGAGAAAATATTCATTGCCGGTGGGGGGGGGGGGGGGGGGGGAATACTGAATAATGCACTAATTATGCACCATCAGGAGAGATGGTTCGCAAATTTTGTCATGCCATCGATCCACCCGTACCGTTTCAGCGGACTAAAAAATCAATTCCTTTTTTTTTAATTCCCTGGTTGGGTGGATCGAAGATAGGGCCTTAGAACACGAAGCGAATCGGAATCAAAAAATATCCACATTATGCATGAATCATGCACTACTCGATCTGGTAAGTTGCGATTTTTGCACCCTTACAGTTACGATGAAAAAAAATACATTGTGAGCGTCTCAAAAATAGGTGATTTTTGGAAAGTTTCCCAGAGAAATCTAATAAAGCGATTTCTCAGAAATTTTGAGGCTGTATTTCTAAAAATTTCAAATACATAGACAAATTTGTTGCAAACAACATTTTTGAATATTTCGAAAGTTATTGTATATCTCTTGCTGCAGTGATTGCGCTCTTCACAGTGCCTAGACTCAAACAAAGGTGGTAAATTAGAATATATTTTCCATAAAATCACCCAGAATAGAATAACAATTTGAATCTGAAGAAATAGCAGAGCTTCGAAAAAAAAAGTCAAACTTTCGCTCGGAAAGAGAAAAGGCTGGCCAAAATGAAAATTTTCGTGCGATCAAAGAACTGAAGGGTCATTTTATATAGAGAATTAAGTACAAAAAAAAAAAAAGAAAGAAAACAGGTCGATCAAATAATTTGTTTCCGAGTTACAACTGCAACAAATTTGAAAAATGTAGTTTTGAGACAAACGCGTTCAAAGTTTTAAATACCACTTTCATAGTCCTAAACTTATAATGTAGTAAGGATGGTAAAAGGAGGTGGGCGGCAACGGATCCACATGCAGGGGGGCGATAATAACGAATCTTTTCAGTTTCTTATATTTATTCGCCTAAAATAGCGTCGTCACAGAACTAAGTATTCGCGTCCCTTGTTTAAACTTAACTAACTTTTCGCCGTCCGGGTACCCTACTATTCCCCGGACGGGGTCTAATCCCTATTTACGAATCATAGCATGTATACGAGCATGTGCTGGAATCGAAGATGATACCGGCCGTCTACAATAACTATAGCTCAAAAACTTTTTAGGATACATATGTACTTAAAATTTCAGTATGTAATTTGTAAAAGTGTAAACTATCGGAAAATGCAAAAAAAAATATCCATTTCGAATATTTCACATTACATTTATTTACTTGATGCAATATTTATTTATCTAGCAATTCTTATTGCTATGGACCTTTATTCTTATTGTTTGAGTTCCATTACTTCGTTTATTTCGCCCGTTCACTACATTTTAAACCCACTTTAATCTTTCACCAACTATTAATTATTACCTCGATTTTTACCGCTCGCGCCATTTCTTACGATATACTACAATGTAGTTTATCTGAAACGCTATGGAATCCCTCGACGAAGTTCTTGCTCATTGAATCACGATTCTTCTAACCAACGCCGCCCGCGCACAACAAACACTTAATAAAAACAGCGCTCCTGAATCATGAAAGGATATTATTGTAAATTATCAAGTGATATCTAAGAATTGTGCCAAGTCGACTGAAATCGCGCAGGAAATCACTAAAGGAAGTGAACAATTTATTTCACCAGGTGCTCTCCACACAATTGCAAAAAAAAATAGATACGGTATATTTCATCTGCCAGATAAGTTAAATTTCTGAACTCCATGTTTGATAATAATTCTGTACTTCCCTAAATCATTTGACGAGTCGTACTCAATATGTGTGTGAACTTATACCGCTTTTTCAAAATTTCTGACAGTTCCGTTTGCATCTGGACAGTTTTACAGTTCTCAATAAATAACAAAAATGGTTCTGTCGATTTTTTCCAAAAGTCGACGATGGAAAAATATGCGGGCCCAGCATACCGTGGTACCCCATTTCATTGTCAGAAAAAAAATAATTTTCTCTGCACAGATCGATAACCATAACTCAGCACAATTATCATGTTTGAACATTTCGAAAATGCTGAAGTCAAGTTCGTGGGAATTTCGAAATGATCAGAACTGTAGAACTCTTCGACAATTATCGATCTGTCCAAACGGAAGTTTTTTCCCAAAATAAGGTGCCACTGAATGTTGGCACCGCATATTTTCCTATCGCTGACTTTTGCGGCAAGTCGACGACACCATTATTTTTATCTATTAAGAACTGTGGAATTATTCGGGGTGCCATCTGAATCGTCAGAAATTCTTCAAATTCAAGAACAATTAGTGCCAGGTTCACCCACATACACTACAGGCAGAAAATTTGGGTACACCTATCGAAATTTCTTGCCGCACTAAAAGTTAAATAGCGGACTCAAAAAAAAAGATAATCAGGTGTTTGAAGCGGTGTTTCGAAGAGGATGGATTTAGCTTCATTTCTGTATTTTTTTTTTTCAAATTACGATTTTTTTGGTCCCGGTACGAATTTTCCAATGTGTCCTTTTTTCAGAAAGTTTTCGCTCTCCGAAAATTGGCCGCATATCCATGGAAAAAATTTTGTCAACTTTGTTTTCGAGAAATTAAAAGGGGGTGTCAAGTGCTTCATTTTTTTCAAGTTTCCTGTGAATTTTTTTTGCACAGTTATTGCATTATTTTGCGAAAAAAGACAAATTTTATAAATTGCAGCGTAATTGAAGAACTATGGGGCTTAGAAGAAAATGTCAAAGGAGTGAAAAGTAGAACGGGCTCACACTAGGATGGCTGGAATTTTTTCGGAAATTGTGCCGGAATTTTTTTTCACAGTTTTATTCGGGACTCTGATGATTGGAGGGGCACCATTTGAGAATCATGGGGTTTAGGACAATTCATCACACCACAGTAGATATCACTTTTTCGAAGTTGGAATTAGATAGTTTGATCACTTGCAAACAATATAACAGACCGGAGAGAACCAGAAAACATATTCCATTTAGAAAATATTTCGTATTGGAACCTGGTAAATGGCAACGTGTCATAACCGAAAAGTTATGGGGAACGAATAAAATCACATGTGGCTATCAATTCAAACGAAACAAAATATAAAACAGTACAATCGAAGTGACCGGAAAATGTGCTTTCGGGTCCGTTATTGATGGTAAAATTCACGACTACAACTTGGTGAATTTGTTGCTCCGCGAAACGACCGAAGGATCCAGCATTTGTCGGAAACGTCCTCTGCGAAATCCTAAACGAGAAGAGATTGTACGAGTACTATGTGAAAGAAACATGGCAGCTGAAATTTA
The DNA here is from genome assembly GCF_917208135.1 of Athalia rosae. NCBI lineage: Eukaryota > Metazoa > Arthropoda > Insecta > Hymenoptera > Athaliidae > Athalia > Athalia rosae. The sequence goes on from NC_064030.1 coordinate 11,463,126, forward strand.
CAGAAGTGACAGGGCTAAAGAATTGATGAACGTCCACGATGCTGACAATGAGCCTCCGCACTTGTATGCTGTCAAAACACTCAGGGCTGCTAAAAAAGAATACATAGACGCTCAATGCTTTAATACGAACCCGATAGTATCACTTGAGTACGCACAGCAGGCCAGTAGTTACCGAATTCCATCTACGGTATTTGGCATGGTCTGAGTCTATTCTTCGTGCATTATTGGACTAATCACCAGCTTAACTTGTGCAGACAATACTGCATTCAAGAAAATTCAATTCTGGCTATAGACGCTACTGGGACAGTAGTTCGTAGGATCTCAAAGCCATCCAAGACCCTATCCAAACACACATATCTATACTTGATAGTCATTAATAGCTTTGGACATGAGAAAATATCTTTGTTACATTATGCACTATGTCTGCATGGGATGGGTGAACAATAAGTTGTCAACACATGGTACAATGATCAGCTGCTTTTGGTTGAGTATATAAAGTATTGCTGCTCATAGCTAGCTCCAAACATCCACTGAACATACATGGTACTAGATGTATGTCCATAGAACCCTAGAGGTCTCTCTCATAAGCTGATACAACAATCTTTTGCTCAGATGCTCACGGAATCGCAGACGACGAACTCCATAAAATTTTGGCTGTCCGAATGGATTCGGACAAGAGCCCCAATACCTAAAGAAATGACTTGCGATTCGTCAATTGCCTCGTTGCCGGCCTTGGTCCAAACATTTACCACCTGCAAGACTATGACAACTAGGCAGAGAGCCTTTGGGGTGAGCATCTCGGTCGCGCTACATACGCATCGACGTGGTTCATTAATTGATCAAGGGCTACGCTAACTTTCTAAGTTTGCAAAATCGACGTGTGAAGAAATGTTATTCAGCTTGTTTAGGTAAACTGATCTTGGCTACCTCGTTGGATCAAGCTGAAGAAATTCTGACCGCGATAATCACTATCGCCAAAAGCGAGACCGAAGGAAGCCTCCACAACGGAGAATCCACGTTGTGCGGAAAGCAGAAAATCAAAATGAAAATGATCCTTACGAACATCGAACCCCAGGGAGATCGATACAACCAGTCGATTCTCGAGGAAAAAGACAACGTGAACCTCGGAGTGTCCAGTGATAAAAATAGTTGGCAGATCTGGGCTGAAAATGAAAAGGAAAGCTTGATTAAAACAATTGATGACACCGTATACAAGAAACAACGATATGTAACGCCAACTGCCAACCAAGGACAAAACCGTTTGAACTCATACAACTTCTAAAATCCGATGTACTGGAAAAAGATTTCCCAACGACTGTTGAAAACAATTTTCGAATTTAAAAATCGAAAATTTGCGGGTCAAACTGTCCAGGAACAGCGACTACAAATATTAGTCACGTTGCTAAGAAACATTATTAACAAAGTTACTAGACGCATAAACTTACGATTAATAATTAGGTCAAAAATCTCTTAACTGTTCGTCTTTCGTTATCTCGTCATACACCTCAGAAAATATGGAATTAGTACGCATTGCGAACGGAGGATTTTATCGCGTGGGCTAGCCAACCATCTTGACACCTGCAATAATAAATCTGATCACACAATTATCGCTCACGCCATTTGGTCTGATTTGTTCTACTACTTCCGAATTTTTAAAAAATAGACGAATCGCAACACTGAAATTATAAAGGAGCCATAAACTGGGAGAACTCGAATTAGCCAAGAAAGCTTATTGTGACCAAATAACCACATTGAATCTAGACTCGAGCTGTATTTAATTTCGATGAATCATTGTTTAAATCCTACTGATTGTATTGGGTGTTTGTTTCAGGGTCATTCTTGATTTTCGAGATTTACGACTCTTTGAACAGAACCGCTGATTTCGAGTTGTCCAAAATTCCGACGGAAATAAAGATGTCGTTTATGCAACAAGCATATTCGTTAAAATGTTTAGTCCGTTACATATCATCAGCGGTCAATCGAAGATTGATTGACGGCGAAACAGCTACAGGCGGTCATTTTACACTCTATATTTCGCTACGATATATCTAATGCTTGCGATCAAATAGACTCAAGGCAGAGCTCAAATTTAATTCCATAGACCTAATGACCCATCATCGACGTCGCACTTTTCAAAGTAAGAATGTGGTACTGACTTATTAGAATTTCTTGAAATACAATACAGCGTTATTATGAACTTGTTCGATCAATTCCAACTTTCAATTCGATTTTTTGAATATGAATGTTCCCACCAAATATACATATGTATGTGGCATCTGGATCGTTGAATGTAGATAGGAATAGAGGTGCGGAAGACGTGGTGGGGGTATGCTTAAGTACTTTTCCTTATACGCATACAAAAAGTAATCGAATTAGCACTAGGTGAATTTTTTTTATTTCGTCTTGTAATTCTAACACATCGATTTCAATTTTCAATTCCGTATTTATTAATTGATAAGTGAAATGAACGGTTCTATTTTCAAGTCCCGCATTGAAAAATAGTTCTTCCATTTCTAATTCCTAATATCATTTACAGCAGCGGTGCCCAACCTACGGCCCGCGGGCCGGATCCGGCCCGCGAAGAAGCTCAATCCGGCCCGCGAGCTCCTAGTCGTATATTCGTAAATTATTGCCCAAATACCGCGTATTTTTTAAATTTATTAAAGTATTTTCTGTGAATTTTATTAATTACAATATTTCTGATATTGTTATATGTATTTTATGATTTACATTAAATTCTAAAAATAAATTAAAAAACGCAAAATTTTCATAAAATTTATAAATATTTAAAAAAAATGATTCACCACAAACATATTCGTGAATTCATTTAAAATGTTGAATTTTTTTCAAAGATGTTACTAAGATATGTAATTATAAAGAATCCGGCCCGCGAAATCGTATGTCATGATGAATCCGGCCCACGGACAAAAAAAGATTGGGCAACCCTGATTTACAGGGACCCGTATGCGTGTAAGTGACCGACTGCAGCGCACCAAGTAGTGGGGAGGGAAAGCTCGGGCCGTCCGTGAGCCTTTGCATCAACGAATTCGTCTGAATTCGTTGCTTTGCATGGGGTAATCTCATGTACGCGAGACCGCTCTGCGTGGCGTGAAATCGGGCAATTTTTGTCAGCGCCATCTATTAGTGGGGAGGCAAAGCTCTTGTATATAAGGAAAAGTACATAAGTATACCCCCACCACGTCTTCCGCACCTCTATTCCTATCTACACTCAACGCTACACTCAACGCTTCGAATACGCCCGTTGTATCACGTGGTACTCTTTCGTTTTTAAAAGCGACGCGCTACGGCGTCTCAGACTTTTAGCATTGTAGTGCATACTATTCCTATTTTTTTTCCTATCGTTTAATTATCAGCCGAAATATTATGGTGCTCTCTTGTTGCATTTGCAAAATCGAAAGTGGCCAATTTCCTGGCATCAGTTTTTACACGTAAGTAAATTCTAGCTTACCTAACTGATTATTTATAAGATATCCGGCTTTGTTCCGAACAGCAATCAGCCATGGTAGATAAATAAGGGTCATTCCATTCGGAATCGCCAAATTTCAGAATAGTTCAGTCGAATTAAGCAGAAAATGGCGTCTATATTAATGTGGAAGAACATAGGCTGGCCGATTTTTTCAAATTTTCTTTAGACCAGTAGAAAGCTACTCTCAAAAGTCTAACATTTTTTTCGAACGGGTTTGGCCGCAAAAAATTCTTGAAAATTGAAAAACCCATATTTCGCAATATAACTTTTTTTCTTTAAACTTTTCGGAAAAAGTTTTCGTACAAAAGTTGTTCGTCGTAAAGAGATCTAAACTATTTCAAAATTTTATAAAAATTAGTTTACTTGTAAATTGCAAGCAAACACGGAAATTTTTTTTTCCGATTTTTTCGAATAACTTGATCAATAATCAACTTGTGGTATTGTAACTGATGGAGCCGTAACTTCAATCCTTTTCCCAGAGAATAGTCGAAGATTCGCTCACCTAGGTTTCATAGTTTAGCAACAATACGCGACAAGGCAAAATCCGCGAATTGCCCATACAAACGATCGTCACACGGTGCCAAAAAATCACGAAGGTAGCGTTCTATGAGTACTTTCTAGATACAAAAAAAAAATATTTTCATCCATAAAAACTGACTTTTTCTGCGATTTAAAAATTTTTGCTCTTAAACAAATAGAGATATCTCTGATAATTGAATCCAAATTCGAATGGATCTTAATAGATTCTTATTGATCTTTCTTTATTGAGTATTTTGGAAAAAAAAACTTGAACTTGTTAATTAGAACCGAAGATAACAGTATCTTAGATGTTGGGTGATATTTATTGCTGTAATTAATATTAAGAAACGAAAAAAATTTCAAAATTCGTCAAATACTCCAAGGAATATCCCCATGAATTTTTTCAACATCGTCAAGGTATTTTAAAATAAATAAAAAAATTCATATGTATTAATTCGAAATATTGCTATAAATTATCTGAAAATCATATTCAATGTTTTTATAAAAATGAAAACAAATATTATCCCCGTAAATTAAGACTTATTTATTAGGACAAATGAGTCCTAATTTGTATTTACATTTAAGACCTAATATGTGGCAGTTTTCTTCTGTAATGGTTTTCGGAAATTATTTACAAGTGGGGTCCATGCTATTTTTAGCCATAAAAAATCGAAAAATTAACATTGTATCATATCGTGTTGTGAAGCATTGTCGTACCACTTTCTCAGTAAATTTGGCAATGAATTTTTTTTTAATAAAACTCTAGAGTTCAGTGTTTACTTGAGTGTTAAACGCCATTTTCTGCTCTGACAGTCAATGTTTTTACGCGAGATAGTCCCTATACACTAGAGACAAGTGCGCGTCCGACTTCAACTACACACTACAACTAGATCTTCCTCACCGTAGCTCGCTACACGAAACATAGGCTCGCGCGCGTTTCAGTATAGTATAGAGTTCAGTGGTCCTTACATCTGTGGCGCATTCAACCTGTGCATTCAACGGTCATATATTGTACCGCTATATCAAACTAGTACAATTTGCCGTATGTTGTAGGAACGGTCTGAAAGAAATAACAAAAATGGGCAAGATAGCTAAGCGCTCAAAAATCATTCCCGATGAATCAGGTATAGTTCCCAAAGTCAAGAAGTTGGTCAACAATCCCGGAGTGAGTAAAGCAAATTCAAAAGTTAACCTCAAAGGCGCACGTGGTCCGTTAATGAAACAGCTAGAAAATAAATCCGACGTTTTTGAAAATACGACCTTCATAGGAAATGGGAAAGTCTTAAAAGCTAAGAAAAATATTTCCAAACAATCAAAAAAAAACGTCAATCTAAAACCGAATTCTCAAGTGGCACCGCAATCTATTACTAAGGCCCACGAAACCAATCCTACATCTGAAAATGTCATTAGCACGTTGCTCTCTAAAACTAAAGTTGTTATGCCACAAGCACCACTCAGAGACCAAAATGACGCGAATATTAAACAAATTTTGGATAGAAAAGTCTTGAAACGCAAATCAGGTTCAGAAAGTACATCCAAAACGTTGGAGAAGAAAAAAGATCCACCTTCCGAGACTTCACTTAAAAAGCCAACAGTGAAGGTAACTCCCAGTTCAAATTCATGATAAGTAATACTTTGAACTTTTTGCGACATGCGCACATATTTTCATCTCAAATCAATGAGATTGGTTTTTTTATACAGAAGTTGCTTGGCATTCAAATAAAAAAAGTGCAAAAAAATAAAGACTCGAAAACCGAGATAACTGAAGAAAAAGCGCAACTCAACAACCAGGACCAGAATACTGAACATCCGAAGAATGCATCGCTCGATGAGGAACAAGTAGCTAAGGGTATAGCTGCTGTATTGAAACTTGCCGAATTGCAGACTGGTAGCAAGAAAAAACTGTTTGATGAAGAACCCCAACCAATATTTTTGCAAGTATCTTGCATCAAAGTGCCAAAAGTACCAAGAAGACAGTTAAGAATGTGAGAATATTATATTGAAATATTTATTTTCTCTACTAGAGTTTATGCAAATCTATTTAACTAAAAACAATATGTAACCATTCTAGTCTGTTGCCGAATACCCTGGTGAGAGATAACGACGATGTAGTATTGTTTGTAAAGGATCTGAGAAAAGGTAGAATTACGGATTTTGAACCAACCATTGAACACTATCAAGAGTTATTGCGCAAAAACGGTTGCACACAAATCAAGGATGTGATACCGTTGACTCAAGTGAAAACTGAATTCGATCAGTTTGAATTGAAAAGGAAACTGCTGTCGAGCTACGATTACTTTTTAACAGAAGGTAAAATTGCCGGACATTTGTCGCATCTTTTGGGTAAAAATTTCATAAATAGACGCAAACTGCCAACATCTATCAAATTGGATAGCGAGAATTTAAAAGAGGTGATAGATATTGCGTTGAGGAAAACCATTATGCCATTACATTCGAATGGTAGCAGTCACATTGTGCAGGTTGCACATACAGCGATGAAGCCGGATGATATAGCGAGCAATGTTGTAAGGACCTGCAAGACGCTCGCTCATGAATACCCAGGTGGATGGTCTAACATCCGAACTTTAATTCTAAAAACACCGTCCAGTTTGGCAGTTCCGATATATGTGACACTGAGTGAGTTCAAACATTGATTTTTGATGAGACTGGTCTAATTTATAAATTTCAAACCTTTGCTCTCCGTATTTACACTGTCGTTTTCTTAATTATTGCTCTGCAGAGAGCAAGAATAAGGTAAAGGTACCAGTTATTATTCCCAAGAGACCCAACGCACACCGAATTGTGACGGGTGAATTGAGCACCGTACCTGGGCATGTCGGTGTTATTGTTAAGCCAGATGGTACAGTTACAACATTCAAAACTAAAAAAGAGCATGCTGAAGTAAGTCCCATTCCAAACGTTTATAATTAGGCTTTCTAGCAATAATTACGCATTCTTATCTATGATTATATTTTGGATCCAATTCATGATCGTCATGATTCAAATATTCCGATGAGATTATTGTATTTGAATGAGAGGTTAACCAGCCATTACATCATTTATACTCATAGTTGTGATGTTCGTTTTGGGTTTACAGAATGCTGATCAACCAAGTGCAAAGAAAGTAAAATTGGTGAGTAGCGTCACAGGTAGATAAATAATGAAACAGATTTATTCAAGTCGCTAGTGAAATGCTTGCCGACTCAAAATAATATGTTCATCTACTCATTTTACAGAACAACCTGGGAACAAAGAAAACTAAGCGTAATAAAAAGGTAGGCCATCAGTCATGTTTTGGTGAAAAATAGCCAAGGACCTCAAATCCCTTCGTCATCAATGATTATAAATTGGATCCAATTCATGAGTGCCATGATTCCAAATCGTTACTGAGATAAAAATTTACCCTTAACGTTGATCCCGATTGATTAACTTTGAACTAAACATATATTAATTATTTTTAGAATTCCGCTGCAAGTGGAGGAGTCGATAAAGATCTCGGCGTGACAGTAAGTATTCGGCAGAAATACAACTTTTTTGAATTATTTTCACCAATGATTATAAAAATGGATCCAATTCATGATTGCAGTGATTTCAAACTCTATTCATGAGAATTATATCATTCATTGCAATTTTATCAGTTCTCCGTAAACAGAAGATGAACGAAGTTGATTTTTTCTTACAGGAAACTTCTGAACGATCAAGTGCCCCAAAGAATCAAGATACTGAGAAGTCAAAATTGACCGAAAGGAAAAATTCTGAAGGTTCAGAAGACGAAATTGAAGCGGCTGAACGAGCGTATCTTAGTCAATTGCACGAAGAAAGCGTCACCACGACGTATACCAGAGAGAAGTCATTGGCTAAAAAAAAATCAAACATTGTAAAGAAAATAAAATCAAAGGCGTAATCTCGTCTCACATCTTATCGAGATTTTAAAACAATACAACCATTCTTAGTAATTAATAATTTGAAATACATAATTTCGAAGTTCATAAATAGCAACAAATTTACTTTCGACCTCACTTGATACTCTGTGATGATGTTAATGCCTACGTGGTCTTGTGACCAACGGTGTGGAGTACGAATTCATTCAGACCGCAACTCCGTTGTGGTTAGGGGTGCGTAATACGCAATTGTTGCTATAAATTGTTTCTTCAATTAATGTGCCTCGTTTGATTGTCTGAATGCCTTTTTGGGCATACCGCCTGGTCAAGGATCTTGAAAACAGGTTTGGCAATCATTCCGACTGGTTACCGGTTCATTATTAATAAAAATAAAAATAAGTATGTTCAGTGTTTGACAGGTTAGAAATTGTGGTCCATGGCGGCCATATTGAGTCGTAGCTTTGTGGGAGGGGGATCTTGTAAAAAGATACTGCAGTACATTGGTACAGATCGACATTTAGCCTCACAAGATATTGGCAAGAAGAAAATGGTGAGAGAGCTTTCAAATTAATAAATTCGCTGTATATTTTCGGAAAGACAGTTTTCTACAAAAATAATCATTTTGCGTTTCATTATTTCGAATCGTACGATAAAACAGTTGTCGCGATTCTTGCAACAATATGTCAGTATACCGTTATGGAATTAAATGTTGTTAACTGTTGCAATGCGATTAGTACAAATTTAATAGAAATTTAACGTGTTTATTTTGAATCGTATATATTTTTCTTTTCGTTTCTTGTACAAACCTATTGATTATGGAGTACCGTTGCAACAAGTGGTACGCGCGCTGTAGTCGTAATCAATATTTCGCAATTGATATGAAAAATGAAAAAAAAAGCAAAAGGTCTTGAGCACTTTTCCGCAACAGGTAGTTTTGGTATCAAGCGTAATTTTCACCGCCTCTTTGGCGTTCAATCATTTCACAGTGTTTCTAATCGGTTGGTTGCTTTTTATTTTTTTACTTTTCGCGCGATCTCGAGGTCTCGGTCGCACGTAATTATCCTAATAAGCGTGACCCTAGACCCCGATTACCCGAAATAATATAAAAGATATCAGTATTTTAATTAAATTATTCTTGCGTAGCTTGCTCACGATGCTTTTTTTGTTTCATTCACCAAAATATTATCTACTCTAGGCAAAACTTACAGAACAAGAAAGGAAGTCGGATTTGATTCCCTTGTTCGATAATGGATGGACATCAAAATTTGATAGTCGAGATGCAATTTACAAAGAATTTCTCTTCAAGGACTTTAATGAGGTAATTTGACATTTTTTTTAATACATACCGCAAAGATTCATACCTAAATCAAATACATTTCTTTTATTTTAGGCCTTCGGATTCATGGTAAGAGTTGCACTGCAAGCTGAAAAAATGGATCATCACCCAGAATGGTTTAACGTATATAATAAAGTGGAGATAACGTTATCTTCTCACGATGTGAACGGGTTGTCTAAGAGGGATGTTAAACTAGCAAAATTCATTGATATTGTGGCTAAATCATTCAATGAATAAAAACTTCGGGTAAATCGAATCTCATGGCTGCACAACCGATTGTTACAGATTGTCGATTGATTTGTTTGAATAACTGTTGTAAAAATATTTGTTACAAGGTTACATCGTATGTAGATTACGTTGCACGGATGAATGGTATATTATGTATTCCTTAAAATCAAAGAGATCAGCATATTTGGAGGTATTGGAAACGTGAATTTGAGGCGAAAATATACCAGAATCGTTGACGCTTGAAATTATTGTAATTTGGCTCCAGCTTTCTTATCTCTTTTCTCACTTGAAAATACCTACAGAAGCTCACAATCAGAGCATAGAAGGAGAGAGCAAGCTCGGAACATTCGACTCATCATCTCATTGGCCCGTTCTAGTAGATCTCATCATACAGCCAGCGAACGCCTCTACGTGCTTTTCCATTCCATCAGAGCTAAGAAGAGATTCGTCGACTCGTGCGCTGCCTATTTGTCATCTGTTTCAACAATCATTTTGCGGGTTTACGGCAACGCACGCCACTGCAGGCTGTCAGTGGTTGTGAGACGGAGCATAGAACACAGAGGTGTGGTAATAAGTTGCAATCATTGCAATAAATTGACGACCGTTCGTGTGCTAAAGTAGTAGGCTCTGTACTGTGACAGTTGAACGAGGTGTGGGGAGTTCCGGTGGGATCATTTAACCCGTTACTTTGAGGCACAACTTTTCGCTACAGATAATTAATGAACGACAGGATGAGTAGTTTTGTAAGGAACTGTGGCGTTGCTAATACTAATAGCTATAACTGGAAAAATCTTTCATAATCGGTTGTAAAATATCATGTTGGTCCTGCTGCTGCTGCTGCTTTGACGGTGACGATTGCATAGCCGTGCAGAACATCGAACGAACGTTAGGGAGCGCAGAAAGTAGAAGGTGGGTTGGCCTGCCAAACCTAACTGTAAATTTAGTTACGAATGTGTGAGTGTTCGTGAGTGTGTCAATATATTTCATACACCTTTGTAACCATATATAGATTCCAATTTAGTTTGGGCAGTTTCTGTTCGTTCCTAAAACGTATCTGTATGAAAGTTTGATTGTTTCCTTTTATTCTTCAGCTGGTTATTGTCTCGGTTTTTCCACAGCTCTTTAACAAGCCTTAGAAATTGCATGGCCGCGTAGCAATTTGATTTCTGTAAAAATGTAGGAACATCTGCAAGCATTTATATCCACTTTGGATTTCCTACATAGAAGTTTGAACTCTTGGTACTTGAAACTTATACTGAAAATTTAATGGACCAAAGTGTTTTAAAGGGGTTCATTGATACTACTACCAAACCTTTGAGAAGTGAGAATAAATTTATATTACAGAATAAAGCGTAAGACCTATAACGCATTTCCCGCTATTCGTAATTCTTTTATAATCTTAACACACATTAGACACATTCTCATGCGTCCAATGGAATAAATCTCAAGCAATATTGTCAACACGATGACAGTCCTGCTTTCTTGATCTGTAAAAAAAGGTTCACTTTTTCTCCGGCTCAACGAGTCTTTGGCTGAGGCTTAGTTGGGAGTAGTAAATGACGATCGGTAAAGTATATTTGTATTCATTTTGCAGTGGATTGGACACAAGTTATCATGGAGGGACCAGAGGTCACATTCCTATTTCAATTTGGTTTGACGCGCGACACTGTAACGGTCGAAGCGAGTGCCTTAACGCTGAAGGCTCTGAAAGACTTTGCTTGTGATTTTGTGAACGTTAAATGTCCCGATCATGGGTTGAGTCGTCTAAATGAAAGGCTGCTACTTTTCAAACATGATTACAACTCTACCAACATTCTTCAGCGTATTACAAATGCAACCGAAGTTGTAGATGAAACTTTGGTGGAAATAGTACTGACTGGTAAGTCTCTATGCTGATAAGATCTCGCGCTAGTCCATCTACCTGAATATTTGATGACGAAATTTTATTCATTTACAACTGGTTCTGTTCTATATTTTAGCACAAGTGCCAAGCGAAGAAGTTCCGATACGACCTCATGCTTTGACCGTTCATTCATACAAAGCTCCAACTTTTTGTGACTTTTGTGGTGAAATGCTTTTTGGCCTGGTTCGTCAAGGACTAAAATGTGAAGGTAAGGTATGGATAGTTGATTTTTGAAACATTTTTCACAAGAAACTTCAATTTTTTCAGGATGTGGAATGAACTATCACAAAAGATGTGTGACCAAAATTCCTAACAATTGTTCAAATGATGAAAATCAGAGAAGACGTAGCTCCACATTCCTAAATGTTCCGAGATCTCCGAGCCAAGGATCAACGAGCAGTTTGGCTAGTGCCAGTGATGACAATAACACAAATCTCAGTACAAGCACTACTTCGCACGCAAGCCTGAGTAATAGCACGCTTGTGAGTATTTCCACACGCTCAGTGTTTTGATTCAGTCTTTCCCAAGTTTTTTGGATGTACATATTGTTATGCCAGATTTTGTTTTTAACTAATAGTAACCATATCTGGTGGTAATTATTCGATACTAATTTTGATATCTCCCTGGTTTTGTCTAGGTAAAGAGGTACATACTATTACACGCAGGCGACTGCGACCAGCGTCGCGCGACAAAAATCGTCCGCCGACACAAATTTTGTTGCGAGCATGTAATACGCTAGTCTTGCCGCACTAATGTTCGTCCAGGACCAATTTTTTTGCGACGCGTGTGACAAAAAATTGGTTTGGCTACGACGGAAGTGCATCCCTAATCCATTCAATTTCAGCGAATCAGCAGATGCTTGTCGCAGTCGCATGCGTGTAATGGTTACCTTAACACAAAGAATGTGACCAATCCAGGATCTCCCAATTTCAGCTTTCCCACAAAACCTTATCATTCGTCTTATTTACAGTTCAAAAAAAGCTTCTGCAATATTTATTGTGATTGAAGAACAAAGTTTCTGTTTAGATAAGAATAAAAGAGTGTGAGATAATATGTATATATTGCCTTTTCCTGTCTTCTAGGTAATTCCTAATATATTGGCAGCTAAGCAATCTTCGCGCTCGCCATCATTAGGGGGACGTCCAGTCTGGGTAGAGCGCGAACTCGCATCCCGTATCAAAATACCGCATACATTTGTTGTGCATACTTATACTCGGCCCACGGTTTGCGGGCTTTGTAAAAAACTGCTGCGTGGGTTGTTCAAACAGGGCTTACAATGCAAGGATTGTCAGTACAATGCTCATAAAAAATGCATTGACAAAATTCCTAAGGATTGTACCGGTGAGAGTCCAAGGGATAATGCAGGTGATCAGAGTCTACCTAACTTTTTTTTGCACAAAAACAACTTTGTCGCTGATATTAAAAAGTAAATAACTTCTTCTCATTAGGTGGTGAGTATCCGGATAGCGGCGTTGGCAGTGAACCGGAGGGTCGATCTGACGGTCGAAGCGAAGAAGGGGATGCTGACAGTGATACAGAATCTTCGTTGCCGCCTCCACATTCTTCATATACTACAGACTTCAGCAACCACCACAATGGAGGGTGCAATTCCGTGAGTTGAATATTGCTTGATAACGGCTCAAATAAATCTACCTGTGAAGACTTCTCAAAATTATAGGCTACTTACATTAAAACGTGTCTATTGGTAAACGTTCCGTCATACTTTCATAGGATCTTGTACCAAGTCATGAGGACATCTCATCTGACGAATACCAAAAGATTAGACCCTCCAGGTGAGGATTTAACCATTATAATAATAATTATTTCTAATTACGTTTGTTTCATTCTTCTATTTGAATCTTTCTTGAATTTCTCATTGATTCTATCTTTTTCTAAGAAAAAATGATGTTCTAGCTCCTCACCGAGTAACAACATTCCACTTATGCGAATAGTGCAAAGTGTTAAACATACGAAACGGCGTGGTTCCAAAGTTCTCAAGGAAGGATGGATGGTACATTTTACGAGTCGTGATCCAATGGTGAGCTAAAATTAGTTACGTGACACAATGTCGAACAGCTTGATAACACGTAATTACGAAAAACTGACAAATAAGTTGTCCATGTTCAGTAAAATATGATTTGAGATCTTCAATACGATAAACCTGGAGCTTCATAATGGATTATATTTTCAGAGGAAACGGCATTATTGGAGACTGGATACAAAAGCTATTACATTGTTTCAAAGCGATAGTGGTTCAAAGTATTACAAAGAGATACCACTAGCAGAAATCTTGGTGATCGATACCGCCAGAACAACACATTCCAGTAAGTTACTTGACCGTAATTAACTTTTCTGATTTCCCATTATCTTTACGTCATTTATGAAGACAAATCCCACACAATTGAACAAAATAATGAAACATCAAAATTACGAAACGTAATATGAAATATAGTTTTTAGAACATCTCTATTTTACTTTTTTCCATTTAAATTTTGGTTTTCTATTTATGTGGGCTTTTGGCATCGCAAGGAGTACAAATTTTTCTGAATTATGCCAAGCTATCGGTTGGCGTAAAAAAAAAGATTGTTGAAAAAATGATAGACACGCTGGTCTCTTTCATTTTTGATCCACAACTCTGTTTGTTCAATTTCATGAGACCAGCTCTTATAGCAGAAACAGCACTTTTGCAGATTACACCTTTCCGGTTATCAACCCTTGATATGACAAATATGGGCAAATATGGGCATGACACCAGATCTAACGTGCTCTATTTCAGATTCGATGCATTGTTTCGAGTTAAGAACTGCAAACATCGATTACTACGTTGGCGAAGACCCACTTTATGGAGGGGGCACTGGACAATTACCTCCACCAGAGAGTGGCGTCGGTGCACATTTGGCCAGATCATGGGAAACAAGCATTCGGCAAGCTTTGATGCCGGTAACATCGGCGGCATCAAGTGAGTACACTGTGGATGAATTATTTGAACAATTTCCAAGGGCACTGGTTGATATTGGGAAATTGACATTCGTTGCTCTTGTGCTTGCAGGCCAAGAACAATCAACAGAGCCAGAGGAATGTGTCACCGATATGTCACAGTTATATCAAATTTGTCCTGATGAGGTTCTAGGGTCTGGTCAATTTGGTATAGTTTACGGAGGAACATATCGCAAAACGGGTCGAGCAGTAGCAATTAAAGTGATTGACAAGTTACGATTCCCAACTAAGCAAGAGGCACAACTTAAAAATGAAGTTGCAATACTGCAGAATCTATCTCATAGCGGAGTCGTGAATCTAGAAAGGATGTTTGAAACACCGGAACGAATATTTGTAGTGATGGAAAAATTAAAAGGAGATATGCTCGAGATGATTTTGAATTCCGAAAGAGGACGTCTCAGTGAACGTATCACAAAATTTTTAATAACGCAAATTCTAATCGCATTGAAACATTTACATAGCAAGAATATTGTCCACTGCGATTTGAAACCAGAGAATGTTTTACTAAGCAGTAACAGTGATTTCACTCAAGTGAAGCTCTGTGATTTTGGATTCGCAAGGATAATTGGAGAAAAAAGTTTCAGAAGAAGTGTTGTCGGTACTCCAGCTTACTTGGCTCCAGAAGTATTAAGAAATAAAGGTTACAATAGATCCTTAGATATGTGGAGTGTCGGCGTTATTGTTTATGTATCACTTAGCGGTACATTTCCATTTAACGAAGATGAGGACATCAATGAGCAGATTCAGAATGCAGCTTTTATGTACCCGCCAACTACTTGGCGGGAAATATCCTCCGATGGTGAGTTTTCTTTATCAGCACACGAGTGACTTACATACATCTCCTATTATTGCATATCTCGGATACAATTACATAATGAGATACATGATTACCTGTATACCGTGAATCTGCTGCTTGTCAATTATTTAAAAATTAATGACCACTTACAGCGATCGATCTGATCAATAATTTGCTACAAGTTAAACAACGGAAGCGGTACACGGTCGACAAAAGTTTACAACACGTCTGGCTGCAGGTAAGATGAGTTCTCTCTTCAGAAAAATTTGATCTCCAAACTCGTATTTGGTATAATTTTCACGTCTGTGTCGTTTCAGGATTATCAAACTTGGTGTGATCTCAGAGAGCTCGAAGCGCAGGTTGGTTGCCGTTATTTGACTCACGAAAGCGATGACGCACGTTGGATTTCGTACGCTAATCAACAACGGACATGACAAAACTTTTCTCCTAACGTGACTATTGAATCACCAACTTCAACATCGACATTGCATAAAGGTTGGGCTCGGAGCGCTCGAGCTACCTTGAAGCGTTTTATTCGCACCTGACAAAGCAGAGATATTTGAACTGCATTACGTTTGGAATGTCTTCAATGTTTGCTCTCAAAGTTCATTCATTCAAAAAATATCACACGTATTCCAGAAGCATTTCTTGCAAGCTCACTCGTAGTTCATTTGCAACATTACTGATAATCACACTTTCTATTCATTCCTACCATATTAATGGATATTTTAGTAGTATGTATTAATGCATGTATCTGTTTGAATCAATTATAATCATATACCTGAAAGTAACAGCTGAGCGGTGGCTAGAGAACAGTTTATATCTTGCTCATGAAACAAAATCGGCGTTGATTACGATATCAATATTTTTGCTCTCATCATTTCATTTGCGATAAATCGGTCGATAGCCAGCGGTACAGAAGCTCTGGATTACGATTTTTCCATTAGTTCGATCGATCGGTGCATTTTTTAGCATCGATCGTTGCATTTTTTTTGGATTGGGTGATACAGGTCACCTATATTATGAAACCAATGGCACTGATGAAAATATGATAATAGTTCGATAGTTAGACCACATTTTGGATAAATTTGAACAAAAATTTTTTTTGAAAAAAAGTTGTAACAATGACAGACGGTGACACCTCTATTTATTTTAAAATCACCATGAGCGCGAATCATCATTCTCAGATGTTATGATAATTTTAAGAATCTCTAAGTTGTGACCTGGTTGTGGGATCTGATTAATTTTAATTCGCTTAGTGTAATTTTCAACAACTGTTCAATCAGTCTAGAAATTCTGAGAAAATTTAGTACCATCTTCTGGATTGATTGTACACAATATTATTACTACGTTTATCAATAATTCTTGTTTGATGCATTATATATTTTATTTGATGCTCAGAGTACACTAAAGATACGCGAAGCTTCCCAGGAGTTGGTGGAGTAATTTATGCGTAGGAGTAACTTACGAATCACTACATTCTGCAGAACGTTCAAATCATTGCTCAAGGGGACGTTTGAGAAATCCAATAGACTCCTATAGGACTTTGGAAGGCTCAGACATTCATAAACTTTTATTTTTTAACATCTGTTGCTTGAGTGATAAACTACATACTTCGTTGCTGAAAAGCATCACATCGCCTCGGCTGATGTAAAATATGTATTGTGGAGATCTAGCGATCTGAAATCCTCCCTGAATTTATCGAATTCAACCAAACTCCTGAGTTTATGAACAAAAAAAAAAATTTATTCCCTGAATTTCAGCCTATTTAAAGGTGTACATAACCCATTATCTTCTGCTTGTTATGATGACGAATAAAGTTTCTAGATTTTGTCTTTACTCGAAAGCGATTGTAGTTGAGAAAACAACAGGTCCTGGTACGCTATCTTTTTCATCATTAATGAACGTATATTCGATACTTGGATTTTTTTTTGTCACATATGCGTGATTTTTCCAGGCGATGAAGATATGAAACTGAATTATTTATGCCCGGTATTCAATTGCAGTGTTGAAGGATCGTGTTTTTTGAATTTCCGTTCGTATCTTCTCTCAAATAAATTGGCGATCTGAGAATCCTCATTATGCTATACAGAGACTGCAGCAGGTAAAATGATTATGTACAATAGCATGATGTAGTTCTTAACGGACACGATAAATAAGCATTGATAAATTTATATCCTAGTTGAGTTTTTGACAATTTTTCTTCGTTACATTAATAACTTTACACGTATTTTCATATTAGTCGAATGCTTATACTCAGCATGAAATATGTATGTATGTATGTATGTATGTATTATTATTATATTATTTTAAATTTATTTATATTCATTTTTTATCAACATTCACATTCTGAATATCTAAGAGATCACATCCACCGATTTTCAAATATTCTCACCATCGTAGACTAAAAATTCAAGCGCGATTATGTATGGTGAAAGTTGGGGATTCCAAATAAATTTTATCACAAATCGTTGCGGAAAATTTTGTTGAATAACCATGTGAAATTGATCATTTTTAATAATTCGGATATCCATTTAAGCTTAAGTCCGAAACAACTGCTTGCTTACACAAGACTGCTCTCGCCATCCAGATACATGTAAATAGTTATTCGTGAAAGATTTCGTTAGACGGAAGAGGCCGTTGATTTTTTGATACAAAAATGAAATTGGTGCTTTGACTTGATGAATGAAGTCTTGTCCAACTTTTCAATAACTTTTCTGGCTTTAAATTAGCTTTAGAGATTTCGAAGCAAAAGTATGTATTTGCAATCTATGAAACTTAATAGACTTGTTCAAGGAAGATAATGGATATATTTGCTCTCCATTCACCTTCTTCAATTAAGTATCTCGAGTAAAGTAATTCGTAATTTCACGATAATATTTGCCTGACAAAAAATGTCTTTTGAGAGTGAGTAAGATTTTTAAGTAAGCAAAGATTTACCTTGTCAGGGATCGCTGATACTGCCGAACTAATATACCAATTATTCCTATATATAAAAGCAAGAAGGCGTGCATACATTTGTATGCCACCACGTATTATAGGCACGAAAGTTTCAAACGCTGAATTCCTGTAGTCACCTCTTAAGAGGTGTTAGTGTTTACGGTGATTGAATTCTATTAGTCTTCCAAAGTTGTTACTTATTACATAGAAATAGCTCTTCATGAAAATTATTTTTGTTTTTGATAGTATACATTGTATTCTGCGATGGATTCGATTACGTAATACTCACGCTTTAGAGAATAATTTTTCTCAGAAGTTTGGCACTGTGTTACAGTCTTCTAAATTATCTGCAATATTTATAATTGAAATCCCTAAGCCATGTCTTTATGTTATCTGATATGCTGGCTATAAATAAATCATACACTAAATTGCTGTAGTTGCATAAGGATTAAGACTTATTAAGAGGCTATCTGGAATGCTCCGACAGCTTTAAAAAACGTGACTTGTAATTTACTTGTACTACTATTTTTCAATGGTTGTTGTATGAAATTTTTGAGAAACGATACATGAGTCTGGTATAAATCGGCCAAGTCCTTCACTCTTTCTGAATTTTGAAAATATTTCTACTCATACCGAAAAGGAATCACGTTTTAAAAACGATGAGTGCATCTCCAAAATAGCCTCTAAACACGTGCAAGGGCCTAATGATTAATTAGAGAGAGCAGATCGAGCAATATCCAATTGTATTATTGCCTCGTTTCTATAGATGATGATACATTTGTCTTAATTATATCGAACATTAGCCTAGAAACGAAATAAATAATTCACCGTGCTACAATAAATAATGCGTATTGCTGAATTTACAGTACTACCAGAAGGTTGTTCATGAATCAAATTTGAAAAATACATGGAAAGAATAACGAAAATAAATTTGAAATAATATTGAGTAAATACACAGTTTAAGCAAATATGTAATCATTTATGTAATTCTGTAAGGGCACAAGATATAAATAAATTGTTTTATACTCTCAATCACCGAAGTTTACAGGATTGGTGAGAAGGGATGGAAGATTTTTGCAGGCTGTCATAGTAATTGCACGAACATAGTGTCGGTACTTTGGTCATAATAACAGGAAGTGGACAGTGCTCTGCTTGAAATAATTACTCTGGTTCCTCGTCCTTGCATCCATGATCATAAGAGATTTAGTTCAACTTTGGTTTTTAAACAAATATCACTCGGATGATATTCACACAAGGAAAACTAAACAGTTGATTGCTATTAATTATTGACTCAGTGCTAATGAACCTGATGCAAATTCTCTAATTCCAACATGAAACTTTGGGTCACAATGATGTTGGAGTACCAATTGATTTTTATCATCATTGGTAAATTATTTGCAAGTGGGGAGTGGATAGAAATGCCGCAATTTTCTGATGAATCGAAAGTTTATAAATTATCTGTGCAGGGGCAGAACTTTTTGCAAAAAAAACTCCTAAAATATGGCCAGAAAACTATACCTGACTATGATTTCAAAAGGGTTGCCCAACTCTTGAATGATTTTGAAACCGTAAACGGCAATACCAGCAGAGAAATTACATTCCAGAAAAGTGAAAGTACCATCTCTTTGTCGGAATCTGATAATTTTGCTCTTGTAAACCTATCGGAGGAGTTACCGGTTGGTCACACAAACAGTGTCGATGATCCGGTGAACATCTCAGCTTCAAATCCTAAAGAGAGCTTGGAATTAGTCAAAGTTATCAATAGTGGTATAGAGTCGTCTACTACTGAATCACCTTCCACATTGGAATCACCTACAGATGTATTTACAAGTATTTCAACAACGGCACAACCAATAGTACCAGCAACACCAATTCGGCAGATTTTTTTTGACAAAAAACAGTATATCAATGAGACTAAAGATGATTTAGCATTCCAGGATTACTTACCAATGGGCATGTTAAGAAAGGTTCATCAAAATCTTAACTCTCAGCCTGATAATATAAATGGGAAAATGCGGTTTTTGAAAAAATTTGAAACAGAATTGATCGTGGATATTGGTGACTATCTTCAGTGTCAAGAATTTTTTGATGATCCATGAAATGGTTTTTGTTATTGAACCGTTATTGTGAAAATTTGTTCCAGAGGCACGACTCAGTACGGCATTAGCTCCGATCAGACAAAAAAGAGGAGCTCATGATCACTGGGATCATGATGATGAAATTGGTTTCCCATCTTTAGAAGGAGCTCTAATGGCAATTTCATTTCTAACTTTTGCAGTCTACTTGATACGGCTAGTTATGGTTAGATATTGTATCTTTTCAGATGACTATTATTTAATATGGACAAGAACATCTACAGTTTAATGGTTCATAAAATCTTTATTTGTCCGCAGTTGCTATTTCGTAATGCAAACAATACTACAGCTGGTCAAGCCACAATATTATTTGGCAGAAAGCGTAGATCGGATAGTGAGATGGACACACTAGCTGACAAAACGGAAGAGATACTGAAATACCTGAACAGTTTTAAAAACAACTAGTTATTACTTGTCTATTTTTATTTCTATCTTCTCAGAATTATGAATAAATGTTCATTCAAGCCCAATATATATTGTGATTACAAGATTATGTTAGCATACATGCAACGTATAATATTCATACACTTTTAGATAATTCATTCTGCGTTATTAGGTCTATAAGGTAATCTCCAACAGCTACAGACTTATCACATTATCTGTGATAAGTCTGTAGCTTCTATTCGATTTTGGTTATGGAGATAAGTTATGGTGAAAGTTCAGGTTCAGATCATGTTCAGACCAGCTGTCAGAAACTCATGAGGAATTCCATTATTTATAGAACGTAAGAGTAGTAACAAAAAGATATCTACGGCACTCAGGTAAAGTTAGTTTTTTCAACCTTGTAATGAATTCGTTGCTCCGAATCTACTATCAAGAGGATACAATTTTTTCATCAACAGATCATGGATGTTCCAACAATTGACAAAGCACTAGCTTTGCATCCAAGAACGCACGATGGTTATGTTGAATATGGAACTGCTGGTTTTAGAACAAGGTATGTCACATATGGATTGATATTATTTTTCACTTTTTGTTTTTGTTTTGATATCAACCAAAGATTAATTAACGTATGTATGGGTTTTCACGTATAACCTATCAGCGATGGCTTGATGCCTATAATGATTGATGACATATGGAATTCACAGATCTCACATGCTGGAACATGTTATGTTTAGAATGGGACTCTTGGCAGTATTAAGATCAAAACTAAAACGAGGTTAGCTTTTAGTATGGGTCTATAATGTAATGGGCCGATACTGTGAATAACATGTTTATTGCAGCAGAATCTGGAGTGATTTCATCTTGATTTTCAGCTGCAATTGGTTTGATGATAACTGCAAGCCATAACGAAGAGCATGACAATGGAGTTAAAATAGTGGATCCAGCTGGTGAGATGCTAGAAGCATCTTGGGAACAGATCGCGACTGAATTAGCCAATGTTGAAGACAGTGCAGTGATATTGACACTGCAAGAAATTGTCGAATCTCAAAATATTGATATCAATACTCCCGCAACAGTGATCATTGGAAGAGATACTAGATCCAGTAGCCCTATTCTAGCTACTGCAGCTGAAGATGGAGTCCAAGCTTTGAAAGGCATTGTGCAGGATTTTGGTACAATTACTACTCCGCAACTGCACTACCTAGTAGTTTGCATAAATACAAAAGGAAGTTATGGAGCTCCAACGCTACAAGGTTACTATGAGAAACTCACTAGCGCCTTCAAAAAAATTAGAGGTAGCTCCGTAAAGAATGGAAAATACATCCCTCGACTTATATTGGATGCTGCAAACGGGGTAGGTGCTATTGCAGTTGAAGAATTCAAAAAATATCTGGACTCTTCCATCAGTATTGAACTTCATAATAATGGAAATGGAAAGTTAAACTACATGGTAAGTTTTGGCAAATGGTGCAGAGGATTTCCTTTTTGGTATTCACAGACTACGACACAAATTTATACGGCGACGATATGATTTTTTTAATATTATTATTCCAACAGTGCGGGGCTGATTTTGTTAAAGTACAACAGGCTCAGCCATTAAACGTGCCTCTAAAACCCAATATGAGGTGTGTTAGTATCGATGGTGATGCAGATAGAGTCATCTATTATTACACCGATGAACAGGATAAGTTTCATTTACTGGATGGGGACAGAATAGCCACTTTGATAGCAAGTTATTTCAAAGAATTACTGCTAGAAAGCGGGCTGAGCTTACACCTTGGCTTGGTACAAACGGCTTATGCGAACGGAGGTTCAACAGATTATATATCTAACGTTCTGGTTTGTTCAGTTTATTGGCAAGATTGCAAATAATCTATTCACGTCTATTGTACGTACGTACTTGGTAGATTAAATTAAATATTGATTATAGAAAGTTCCAGTCGTTTGTGTACCAACGGGTGTGAAACATTTGCATCATGAAGCTGCGTACTTTGATATTGGGGTATACTTTGAGGCAAATGGTCACGGAACTGTTACCTTCAAGAGTACGGCGTTAGAAAAGATACGCAATACTCTTCAGGATTCAAGGTGATCTATCAGTTGAATTAACAAAAAAAAACAATTATGCCACCCTTGCTACAAATAATATGGATTGCAGTCTACCAGAAAGTGCACGAAATGCGGTAGCGAAGCTTTTGAATACAATCCAAGTAATAAATCAAACTGTGGGTGACGCCCTTAGTGATATGCTCCTAGTAGAAACTATTCTACATACGAAGGGGTGGGATCTCACGGAGTGGGAGAAATCTTATAAAGACCTTCCGAATAGACAGTCGAAAGTAAAAGTTGCTGATCGTACCATATTTCATACAGCTGATGCTGAAAGAAAATGTGTGGAGCCTATTGGGTTGCAGGAAAGAATTGATCAGTTAGTGGCACAGTATCCTAAAAGTCGATCGTTTGTGAGGTAAATTTCAATTATTGATTTATTAGGCTGCAGTAATAATGTGAAACATAATATTGGTATTTCTTTTTCACAGGCCTTCTGGTACAGAAGACGTTGTAAGAGTTTATGCAGAAGCTGGAGATGTGGTCGCAGCACAAAAACTGGCTGCTGAGGTATCGCTGGCAGTTTATGAATTGGGTGGTGGAATTGGACCTGAACCAGCAATGCCAAGCTAAAGTGCAGATGGTTTATGGCAAACATTCGAATGATTTATAAACTTGTTAATACTTACATATATGAATTAATTGAGGGACCATGGGATGTTATACCTGTACATTCAATTATATTTTTGTCATATTAAGAATTGAACCCTCGCAATATAACTAAATATTGTTAATTTAGTGAAAAATATCAGTACCACTTTTCAAACACGGTGAAAAAGTGATCACCAGAGAAGCAGCGCTAGCATGAAAGTTCAGTTTCAATCATGGAACACTGAGTTCTCTTAATTATTTTGATTGTGTTTGCTTGTCCCTATTTTTGTCCCTTGAGGGTCTCTACTTACCGGTAATCATGGACCGTCCATGCCGGTAACATCAGCACTCACCCAGCGGCTAACGCGAAACTAAGATTCAGAAAGAAGCCAACATTCGTATGTTATTCGATGGTTCTACCGCCAATAATATATCCACTCATCGCTCATACAGGTTTGGTATCAACCGACGGGTTGATAGTATCCACGTAGGGTACAAGCACGGAGGTACGAGGGTACAAAATCGAGAGCGCCAAAGGTACGCAATAGCAAGAGTGGAGTGTAGTCAGCCAAGAAGATCAAAGTAGTTGTGTTGCTAGTCGCCGTTCGCTAGGCGTTTAGTCGGTTTCGGTCCTCGGTCGCGTCAGCAGCCGGAATCCTGTAAAGGTGTACTCTACTCGAGGTTTTTTTAATGAAAACAATCATGTTCATTTCAAAGGATAATTAATTTCGTCATACCGCTTGAATATTCGTTTGAATGTTGTTGAAAAATCAATTATTCGTTAATCACATCGCAGTTGTACTGAAATAATTTTTGAGATAGCGTACGCGATTTTTATAAAATTATTTAATTCTAAGTATTCGATTTTCTTCTGATAAACATGAATAATACGTTTAATTTGTTAAAAATTAAGTCAATCACGCTGAAATTCTTGGCGTAGTTCAAACAGCATAGCAGAGACACAAATAAACTAACTAAACCTTGTTCTTAAACGCAATTATCTCACCATGAGCCGGTAAGTTTGATACGGATCGAGAGGCTACGATTTCTACTCTAGAGGTACAAATATTTAAACTCAATTGGACGGCGTTGAGCAATAACATAGTCGACATTCTTTCAAATAATCGTACGTTCGATATATTTTGATTATACGGATCGCGCTTCACATTTTGTCAATAGTTCGAAAAAAAAATCTCTTTTATTTTTGTCATTGAAGACGTTGATGCTTATACTTGTACATCGGCGACGTTTGTATAAAAAAAAAACGACGAAAAGGCAATGAGGATTTTATGTGCCGTTGTACGTAGGAGAATTCGAAATTTAAGGACATCTAAAGTACGAACCGTTACGGGTGCGTCCTTCGACCCTATACACTAGTGATCTGAATTTCATTAAGCTTGTATACGTATAAGAATCTTGTAGAAAACGGTCGTTTTATTGCTAAGCCAGGAAAACAGACGGTATGAAATATCTATGAATGAAAATACGGAGGCTAACAAAAACGGTGAGACGTGTTTATGTAAATTTGATAATATAACCTATTATTTATATCGTACATGAATTAACGGAAGACGTGCAACTGAAAGAGATGACTATACAAAATAGACGTTTTTCTCACTGCTGTGCGAAAGCTTACGGAGATTATAAGCTGCAGCTGTAACACTCAATGTCGGAGTAAAAATTTCGAAATTCTGGAAATATTCTTGTTTCTCGAATCCAATGATGTCTCCATTTACTTTATATTAGCAAAGTTAGGGTATCTTGTAAGTTTAATATATCTATGCTTGTACAAATACTCCTAGATTTCATGAAAAAAAATTTTGCTCACTGTTCGCGTTATCTATCAAGTCACGTGATCGAGGTTTTTACATTCCCATTCAAGGTTGACAAGAATTACATGACCTTCTTCGCTTATCGATAATGATAAATTCAAATTAAACTACTCACTTTCTTCTTGGAGAAACATCAATCCTTCGATATGGAAGCCTGTAAAAAAATTGTCAGACGTTGGGCCTTCTCAAATACTTACCAATTCACTTCGTCCTAAATTCCCGAAGTATAATAAGAGGGAAGCGACATAGGGTGGTAGCATGTGATAGAGCTGGTAGTGATGGCAGTATAAGCTCGATCTGGTGTATAAGGGAACAAAAAAAGAGAGAACAGACGGGAATGGGTTCCATTTTCATCTGACCACTTCTCTACCTATTCGACCTCTTCTATTTCTTCCGGGAAAGCATATATATATTTCTGAATTATTTATATGAACTTATCCTTTATGCTACGAATGGGTAACTCCGTGTGAAATCGACCACTTTGAAACCCGACCCCTTTCGATTTTACTGAAACTTTCAAAAAAATTTTTTTCAATCGTACCAAAGACATTTCTGAGATTTTTTTCCAATTGTTTCACCCAACCCAAAAACAGTAAAAAAAATGCCTTCTTTCAAATAGTCATAACTTATTAAAAAAATTGACTAAGCGGGACGCTTTTTTTCAAATTTTTTGTTTATAAACGTACTTTCCAACAAAAAAATACATATAAAATTTCAGATGTAATTTTTTAATTTTTTCCAGAAAAACCGTCGATTTTTTTTAAATCCGATACTTTCAACTTTCTCGTTTTTCTGAAAGAAAAACTTCAATTCATTTTAGAAAATACAAAATTTTCATGAAAAAAATATTAAAGTTTGAGAACGACCCAAAAAACTTTTTTATTTTATCGAGAAGGCCCTAGAAAAAAAATTCAGCCCGGTACGTGGGTCGTGGGAAAATTCACATACTAAGTTCAAGTTTTTTTTTTTTTTTAACGAAAAAATTGCATGTGTCGGATTTAAAAAAATGGATGGTTTCTCGAAAAAGTGAAAAATGTCATAGCTTTTTACATCCGTTTTTTTTTATGTTTATCGCTTAGAAGTACGTTTAAAAACAAAAAATTTCGAAAAATAACGTCCCGGTTAGTCCATTTTTAAGGAAGTTGGACAGATTTTGGGAATTATTGAAGTCATATGTTTTGAATCGATTAAATATGATTAAATATTTTTTACGTCTACCGAGCATAAGACTAAGTTTACATATACATGTATGTATACCGAGTGCAAGCATTCGAACAAAAGCTATACTCATAAAGTATTTTGAAATATTCTACGAGTAGTTAGAAATTTCAGTTGTAAAGTATTGAATTATTCTTAGTTTCTTTTACGGATATCTGCCATTTTAAAAATTCGAAATAAAATACCAATCGATTGTTCACGCGATTCTATTTTATACAGGTTTGTTCTCCGTGGGGTCTCAATAGAATCTAATTTATAGACTTATTTCTCAGTATTAGTATAGCGGGGGGCCTTATGACGTTTTCGTCTAGGCCCCCCAGAATACGAAAATTTACAAAATAGAACTGCTTGAAACCAGTGATAATTTCTTTCAAAATTTGAAAAAGTGACGAATCTCCGTGAAAAAATCTTTGAAGAATCGAATCTTTCAGGAGAATCGATACGTTAGTTCTTCAACGATCGGTAAAACTTTTCAAAACAGTTTTTTGTTCTATTGTTTGATTGAGTTTTCGCGAACATTTTTTGTTATGAATGGCACCCGAGATATTTTCTCAAAGTGGACTATATCTTCGGTTTCGTCTTGAAACCTCCAATGTTAATGAAAATTGTAAATTGTGAATAAATAGAAATATCTGACAAATCGTGTCGAAATAATAGGAAACAGCTAAAAAAAAGAATGACGAAAGTAAAAGGGGCTGACAATGAGACTGGAAAATGTTTGGATCGTTTCATGAAGTACAATTTCAAAAAATCCCGAAATCTGGTCGATGTTTTCTAGTATTTTTAATAAAGGTATATTTTTTGGGACTACACCATGCTGGGTGAAACGCGTGAGTGAAATATCCCATAAATTTGTACATCGGGTGTAAAATTTGCGTCCGAGGGAAAAATTTCAATCATTGCATGAATTGGGTTGTAAGTTCCTGATATATCTCTTGGGCAAAAAGTATGTATAGGGAGAGACAAAATATTTCAGCATCGATCTGCCACGTGAATTGGCAGCTCAAAATTAGTGATGGTCTGTGAAAATTTTTAGCGGCGGAATTAAGGGTATCCCAGCGACCCCCACCACTGCTTATATTTTTCCATGGTTGTGTGACGTCTGTGTGAACGCAATCGCATATGAAAAATCACTCCTCGGTAAAACAACAGATCACTCTGAAACTGCTTGGGAAAACTCATTGCAGCGTGGTGAAGGGGGCTCTGGTCAACTACGAACGAACAAAATTGGTTTGAATAAATAATTGATTCATTTTTGCGAGGTTGCGAATCAGCTGTCACTGATACCAACTCGCAGCACATGGAAGCGAACCACAGTGATATCATAGATAATGTTCAATATATCTATGGTGATATGAAAAACGCACAATTTACGGAAAAGGCACCGAATAACGGACCAGAGCCCTCTGTACGCTACTCCTGTCGACCGTTTGGAAAAAATAGAGACGCAGATTATTGCCATTTGACGACTTGAAAGCGAATATGCGAGCCGAGCATGTGGTACCGGGGCACGGCCATGTTAACACTCACATTCGCCCGTTTACAACTGGATCTACGCCGATTCGGCGTTGACTGAAGATTGCTATCAGTCAACGGATTCGGGGTTCGGGCTCGGCGCTGGGACAGGCTTAAAGTTGATCTTGTTCAAACTCAAGGTGAAAATCTGTCATTGGCCTCAAAAAATCTACTCGCCCTTAGGATCAACAGCTTCAGAACTCAATCCCCATGGGTCACCAATAAAGCTGTTAACCTGGAAAACAAATGACGAAATCAATTTGAATCGAAACACGATCATTTTCAACGGTTGACCTACGGTACAATTGAAACGTTTGGTTTTCCTAATCAGTAGAATCTTTCGAAGTCATACAAAAGTCTGATCTGGAATCTCATGGTCAATGTCAATTTTTCCGGGATTGTGTTCAGGAGAGACTTTTACCAATCTCGAATTGGAGAACCTCTCGGCAGAGCGACGACATAACGGTTAATCCACCCTGTACATACGAAAATACCGTGTCGAAAATTCGTAGGAAGAATGGGAAGAAATTCCGCATCGATTTACCGTCGTTTCATTCCAAGCTCATCGCTGGAATGTGTTTAATGAAATTAGTGAATCTTGCGTAACACTGTAAGGTACTCGCCCCGCGAAAAACTGATGTCAACTATCCGTTTTCATCTTATATCAATAAATGTTGAGAATGTTTTTGGCGTAAAGGTTTCGTCAGGTGCCACATAGTCAGCTTCAATTGAGAGGTGGATTTTTCAGCGTTTCTTCAAATTCTTCAAGAGTTCTATGGTGGGATTATTCTGTTGAAAAATACGCTTAGATCCAGACATGTAACGAGCATGATGCACATCGAATTCTTATCCCTTTCAACCGATGATTTTTCTACTCTAGCTTCGTTTGCGGCAGAATCCATGGTGTCTTAGACTCCTTACAGCTCACTATTTAACAGTGTTCGAGTAGTGCTTCCAAGTGATTATTTTGTCCCAGATATATCCCATGATTTCTTCTTATGTTCATTCGATCTGGAGAATACTTCTATTCTTCCATGTCTTGAAATTCGAATATTCGTTTTAGATCGTACCAGATTTTAGACTTCCAATTTCTCTGTCGTCGTTACCAGCTAGTATTATATCGTCAACATAATCAACGGAACTAGTAATTCCAATTACTTTGGTTTTCACGTAACGTTGAGGATCGTACTTTGATTGCTCTAGCTCTTGACTTTTGGTGAATTCGTTAATTTTTTTATTCCAAAGGCATCGTGCCTGTTTGATCCGGTATGAAGCTCTATTCAATTCGCATACCAGATCATCAGTTTGCTTCAATCCTTCAGGATATTTCATGGGGATATGTTTCTCATTGTTTTCATGCGAGGAGACGAATTTTATCTCAATATGCCGAACTTGTAGATTTTCATGGTTTATTATTGCAACTATTGTCGATGGTTGTCAGTCTGGTAACTGGGGCATATATTTTTTTTATAGTCCAAGTCTTTTGTCGGCATAAATCCAAAGGACCAAGGGTTTGGCCACATTTTCGAGTATTCTTTCGTTTTCATCAATTCTTAGATTGAATATTGAATATGCATCTGCTGCTTTCTTCTTGTTCAACTAACATCTATGCTTTTTGGGTTCTAACGCATGTATTTTTATCTTAACTATTTACAACCAACGTCTATAATCTGTTATAGTTTTTACTTTTTCTGGGCTATTTGGTACTCCATCGATAAATCATTCGAAATTGTAGACTAATTCGACACCGGATACAAAAAATAGCACATTTCAGATTCACCAGAAATATCTTAGCAAAATTTAAGCAAACTTGAATAAGGCCAACAGTTTATGTCCAGCCCAACTTAGCAAATTAGTGTAGAAAAATGACGCGCCATCACTTCGTCAGGTAGCTCAAACTTCTGATTCAGCCCAAGATTAGCAAAGATCTGTGGAAATTTGTAGCTACAAAGTTGAGCTTGACCTTAAAAGAACTGAAGGACGATTTTTTTTAATGGCAAAAGACCCTCAATCTCGAAAAACAAAAATTAAGTAGTCAACAGTAACTAAAAAATAACGATACATTTGCGGCTCACATTCCCTTTCCTTCTTGACAAATGAAATTTTTTCATGCAATACAAAATTTAGACCCTGACTTCCAAGGTCGACATCAATTCTGAGGATCAAATTCTTTTTAGCTCTTAAGCGATCTCGAGCTGAAAAAAAAAGCCCCGAAAAATTGGAAATGCATCAACTTTATTCACCCTTTATGATACCACACTGAGATCAAGTTTTTTAATAGAAATAAATGAAATTCAAATCGATTCACCATGCGTTCAATCCATTAACCAATCGAAATTTTCCGATATACCGGTCAATCGGAATTTACTATTTCGCGAGAGAAAAGCAAATGGGCACAGCTTTCGAATCGGCCTGAAACATGCTTGTTTCCATTCTCATTACGAAAAGTGCTCTTTTTCATTCAGGAATCCGTTCCAATCGAAATTTGTAACGCGTTGTTCTTCGTATTGGGCTGTGAAATAATCTATCTCGTAGTCTGCTAGGTGTAAGGTTTTTCGCCTTACTCGTTGATTTGTCTGATTGCGTCTGCAATTCTGTTTGATTCACTTTGTTTCTACCCGTCTCTTTCCGGTTGATTTGGTTCCGCTTCATCCCTTTGCGGTTCATCCGGTTTTTGTTCATGCTATTTTTGTGTCTTGGATTTTAATCGTTCTTCTGAAATTCTTTCGTACTTTTTATTTCAGTTTTTTTCTTCTTTTTTTTCATGTTCTATTCTGTTGATATTGTATATTCACAACTGTTTTGGCCTCAATGAATGTGATATCTTTCGCCAAACGATGATGTTATCTTCCTGCTAACGACGTTCCATAGACGATATTCATTACAAGTACATCTAATCATTATTATGTATATTCCATTTACCTCGAGGATCGAATTTTTTGTTTACTTTTTATTTCAAATGTGTTTGTTATATCAAGCAATCTAATATGCCAAGTCTTCCGATTCGGGTCTTCTTCCATAAAATATGTCGGCTCGAGTTACATTAATTTTTAAGTGCTGACTATCGGCTTCCAGGTTATGTTCTACAAAGCATACCTGAGTTCTCTTCATTTGATTCGGAAATTATTTTCAGTTTCCATTCAAGCCTTCCGCTACCTCGTTTAGCTTGCAGGTGTGAAAAATGGTATTTCGTACTAGATTTTATTGGGCATTGCAAAAATCTTGAGGATAATTTGACAGATATTCTCTTCCGTTATCCCGGCACAGACCTGACAACCTGATTTCAATTTGCGCGGTCACAGTAGCTTCGAATCTTTTGGCCTATTTGAACACTTTACAATTATGTTTTGATAGAAAAACAGCAATAATTATTTCATGTATCAATATATCAGTACCGGTGGATAATCATCCACAAAAACTACAAAATAGTTTCTGTTTTCATGTCTCCGTGAGTTTATTCATTCAATAGTTTCATTGAAATAGATTGATATGTGTTAATTAAACCAAATTGGATCAGAAGTTTTGCAGTGAGCGTCAAGGGTATTTGACGGCTACCTTTATGCCGACGGCAATCTTCAACGTTGTATAGTTTATGCCGTTGGATACCAATGGAGATGCACTAATTACTGATTCAAAGGGAATTTGTCTATTCGAAGCTGAGCAGAGCCCTCTGTATCATTTGCAGAAGTACATTCTCATGGAGATTCCGAGCACTCCGGTGTTTCGCACCGGTTGTGGGCGCATTTTGGAATATAAATGCTGCCATATGCTGAAGCCTTTTTTATGTGGGTTACATACCCCTGGAATTTTTAGAAATTGATTTTTTTTTTTAGATTTCTGATTTCTTTGCCAGACTAAAATGTTCTTGAGATATTCCGACGTGGGAAACACGCGCCAAAAAAAAAAAAGACCAGAAAAAGAATATCAAGAGATACCTTTAGACGAAATACTTTCACGGTTTCCCAATCAAATAGTATACTCCTAAGATTGATGAAGAAATTCAAAAACATTTCGTTCCACTAAAAAGTTGTAGCATGCAATCACAATTAATTTGTAGATCAGAAATTGCATACTCAAGTTTGAAACATTCTAAGTTTGAAAACCAAAAAAACCTACCGACTACAAATATCTAATATAATATTTTTCAAGATTATTTCTTATTTTTGGAGATCGGATCATTTTTGGTAGAGTTATTGTGCCGACAAAGGGGCGTCCCCTTTTGGTCAGCAGTTCAATGGTACCAATGTTAAAAAAAGAAATTTTTGTCAAACTTTTTCACTATAATTTGAAGACTAATATAATGATTCAATAATCAAGATTCTCTTATGTCTTTAATTTGAGAACCTTTAAAATATTTTTTAAAATACACATACTTTTCGCAGCGCCCAGGATTATGTGTCCCCTTGAGAGTGAAAATGCGTTGTCGCGGACATAGGTTGCCTACTGCTGTTGAAGCAAACGTTTTTTCACGAATATGGTTTTAGTTTCAGATGAAACAATAATCACGCAATAAGGAAGTAGGACAAGGCCCGGAGCGTCAAGAAATAAAATATGGGAAAAGGCGACAAGAAAAGTGCAGCACAGCGTTCGGACGGTGAGTCATCTTCGGTCGCAATTTCTACACGTGTTCAGAACATAAATTACACCGAGTTCGAGTTCGAATTTTCGATTCGCGATACTCTTCGGACTTGCATACCGATTGTAAGATGGTCAACTGACCATAATTCACCGAAAATATCTGATCTAAACTCATGTGCAATGAAGAACCTTCTAGATTCTCGTTGAATCATACTAGAGGTACAAGCGAAATACTTGAATCTCTTGAGATAAAAGGTCATGATGAAAATCCAACGAGAAAAGTAAAAACGCAAAAAAATACTTCGAACCGGTCGAATAAATGTCAAACTACAGAAATACAATTGAATCATCAAAGAGGCCTATAGGAAATTTTCATTTCATAGCTCCCTGTCGAAGCTTCTGGGAAAACATATGTCCGCCGTATTGAAATTAGCATATTGTGCATGAAGGGCGAAGAATTCGGGCGGTCAGTTCTAATTTGAAATTTAAGAGTCGAGTTGAAGTCAACTTCGAACTTCACGGGTTCAAGTGCTGGGTAGAACGAAACGTGTCGTAGCTCTCTGAAGTCTGATAATCGGAGGAGTCGTGAACCGTAAAGGTATGATCGTTTTTTTTTATCTTCAGTTCAAAGAATATCAAGATCTATTTTGTGGATACAAATTTGCACCCGTCGAGCGTCGCGAAGCCAATTAGTGGATACAGCAATCGACCATCTTGGGCTTGCTCAAAAACGATTCCGGCCATGGAGACGCTAGCACGTGGAAAAATTTTCATTTGCATTATCTGAACTCTGAGAAAATTCATGAAGAATATACCCCAAACAAGCACCTCGGGTGCAAAAAACTTCGCCATAAGTACATTAATTCATCCAAATCCATCGCTATCAAGAAGTCAATCCTCAAAAATAACCGTGAAATAAAATTCTTCGGCGAAAAAAAGATCGAAATCAATTAATGTGCCAAATACGTACATTCCTGTTCGTTACTCTGCATTATGCATAAAAGTACTGTAGAAAAGACTGGCATTATTGTGAATGTAAGATCTGAGAAAAAAAGGAACAAAAAAATAATAATCAAATTCGAAAAAAAAAAATTCAAAAGAAAAAAAAGAAAATAGATCAAATTTGAAAAAAAAATAAAATAAAAAATTGGAGGTTGTGGGACTTGGCGGGCTATTCAGGATTAAGCAATCCAGAATACTTTCACAGTAATATCACACTAGCCCGCCAAAGACCACTACCTCCAATTTTTGGAGTACCTCCGCGTTTTGGGGCCTCCAACATATTGTAGCTCAGGGCCTTCGTACACCTTAATCCTGGCCTGACTCTTGTCAGTGATAAAAGTATATCGAAAAGTCTGCTATTGGTGGAAAGTAAAACTAATAAAAAAAAGAGAAACAGCAAATATTATCCGATACAAAGTAAATTCGTCGATTGTACCAGCTGCAGAAGATACGGTTATAGATTCTACTTTTCTAAGGTACGTAATTTTTTTCGCACGGGTATTCTAAGCCGGGCTCTTATAGGTATACATGAAAGACCAGAGTGAACCGAAGCCGCCAAGTATAGAGGACGTCTTAGGTTTTCAAGATGTAACAATATTTCGCGAACCTCTTCACACTTGCCTTTTAGATAGACAATGAGACGCGAGTTTAACAAAAGACGGAGCTTTGCGGGCTTGCACGCTCGCGTGCCCTTATAACGACGACGGATACGCGCGCACATTTCTACATCTTCCACCTACATCTAGAGCGCGTCGATTCATGCATCGTATAATGAAAATAAGTGGTAGAAAAGACAAGGGTATATTGGTCTACCGGATAAATTGGACTATTCCCAATACATATAGAAGGTACCTTAATTGCCCTATAATTTCCTATA
This sequence comes from Athalia rosae, assembly GCF_917208135.1. NCBI lineage: Eukaryota > Metazoa > Arthropoda > Insecta > Hymenoptera > Athaliidae > Athalia > Athalia rosae. The sequence goes on from NC_064030.1 coordinate 11,497,454, forward strand.
GAATGGTCCAGTCAACGGTCCGATGCATCTATCCGTCCAATGTACCCTTCTATGTGCTTAGTGGTAAAAAAAAGTGAAGTTTTGAAAAAATTTGAGAAGAAAATATTGAAAAAAAAAAAATTCAGAATTCCAAGACGAATTCGAAGATCTGATAATCCTGTCAGAAGGTGTAGATCGTAACAAAACACGATCACGAAGCAAGGCGGAGACTTTCGAAAGTAAAATGATCGAACAACATTCAAGATAAGTCGGATTTGATAAAAACTTTTTCAGACAAAAGATCTTGAAGGACAAAGAATCGTGAGCGAGAAAAAAGAAATTCGAAATGAAGAAGTGCCCACTTTACTCTGCTCTCCCTTCCGTGTAGGCAGGTCTGTTTGATCGGTAGTGCCTGTAGGTATGGAAGTCGAGACAATTTCACCCAGTTTTTCAGGTCGTTGTTCACTGTCGTCTACCAGTACGCCATGGCTATGCGGACTACGGTTATAGTTATTTGTGTGGCGTTTCGTGCGGGGTCCGAACCTCGCCCTCGGTCGAGCCCGTGATCGTTTTTTAAAATTCTTTTAATTCTCTAAGCATTCGGTTTATTTTTTCGAATGAAACGCAATGTTGGCCGGGGAGTTGAAAAATCTGCAACAATTTTCTGGTATAGTATCTTTTATCTCCAAGTTCGTCGGAGCTTTCAGGGACTCATTTAGACTTCTTCCCTCGAATTTAAAAAATTCAAAAAGATACTTCAACAGATTTTTTGAATTTCCCAAATTTCGAAAGATTTCTATTTGCCGAGTCCAGAATATTAGGACCAATAACGATGACCTGTGATTGAAACTTCTTATTAAAACTTGTCACTTTTTAACATTTGCGACTTCAACGTAACGATGCTATTCAGAGTCACGTGTGATTTGGCTTGCAAGCTCTGTTAATGCTTTCCTTCATTTTTGTTCAGAAGTTTCATAAATTATTCCCCTTGCTTACCACGATGTGTTCTTTCTTTGGTATAGTAAAACATAATCCCGTCCGTAAGAGAAGACATAAAAAAAAACCCTAACGAAATGAATTGAAGACATGTTTACCACATTTTCAAAATCAATAGTAGCACCACTTTCAATGTCACGTAAAAATTTTGGAGCAAAAATTCATTTTCATCGTAGAAGTTTCAAATCTGGTAGTTGTTGGTTATGTTATGGATTAGTTTCTCTTCAATTTCGAATACACGCACTTTACAGCGAATGGCACGGAGCGAATAGTCGAAAAAATATCACGATTGTTTTCGATTGGTCGTTCGGAATTATCCCGACGCTTTCTGACCCTACGGTATTGCTATGGGAGTCACGTAAATGTATACCCAATGGACTCGACCGTGCTCCTCAGATTTTGTTGGCTTGATTCATGATCGATAATTTGCTTCATTCCTGTTATTGGTTTTATTTTCTTTCCAAAATTACTTACCGCGTGGCGAATCAGGGATTTATTAGTCTACAGTGTTACGTTGTTATCAGAATTCATTCGAGTAAGAGTACTACTGATTCTGTCCCTATGTTCGTTCTGAATTTCATTTATGTAATGTGTTTTTATACTTGTTGAAATACTGGTGTCAAAGACCGAACATTTCAAAGATTCATCTTCACTTGTACGTACGCTTTTTAGACGAATCCCAATGCAACGTCAGACCGAGCAACACGTTGGCGATAAGAACCACCGGCCGTGCCAGAAAATGATCATAATAATTTGTACCTACATTCAAGTCTATTAAGATAATGAAATTCTTGAATCCATATGCTTAACGTACGTGTTACAACATGTGTAAATAATAATTTTCTATAGTTTTGAAACTTATATAACTGCTGACTGAATGGTGGTACGGTGCGTAGAGATGTCGAGGGCTAAAGACAAGAAAGACGCAAGCCACTTGATTCGACTTTTAATTAATTTTTATCCATAGGGACGTGTTCTACGTGAAATTGAAAAAATGAAAATACATCAGAATTAAAGTAGCACAAGTGAAGTTTGGTTCTAAAGAAAAATTCAGAACAATCCGATTTTAGCTGTTCATTTTTTTGTTCGAATCTTATGAACCATTGGCCAGAAGGGTTGAAAAGAATGAAGTAAAAAGGAAATTGAGTATCCGCGAAGTTTTTTTTGTTACATCTCATTTTGGGAGAGGAAAATCTTTGCTACTCGAATTTTCAAACGACGCTCAGTTGATTCTTGACTCGAGAAATTTTTCCACGTAACTTTTCGGGCAGCTATAGTCTGTGAATGGCTTTTATTCGTCACGACCGAAATCAAAGAGCGAGAAAAAAATTCTTCCAAAATGATCGCATAGCGATTAAAAAGTGCATGGTGCTAAGAAATCAAGGAGCATGAAACCTTTCAAGTCCGAGATGAACGTTCAGCGGCTGCTACTGCTGGATGTAGTTTCGGGGGTGAAACTCTTTTTCGGAATATATATAGCGTACGTAAGCTTGGCATGATGATAACTGAAATGGTTAGACACTACGCGATATGATTTAGGTTGGCGCAAAATATCCCTAGCGGAGTTTACGTACGATGGATGCGGGTCGAGCGGCGACAGATCCCCACCTTTTCCGCTGCGCTGCTGTCAATTCGCCTAGGGATATTTTGCGCCAACCTAAATCATATCGCGTAGTGTCTAACCATTTCAGTTATGACTAAGGTTTGTGTCCATCGCGCTGCAGTAATTTTATACGCCATCGCAGGAAATGAGAGGAAATTTATGGCGCATGCATATTTTAACGGGCCACTTTATAGTCCGTACAGTACACCAACGCGATGACTAACCGAGTAAATCTACGTCTACTTTACGATCTGGTATAACTCAAAGAATTTTTTAAGAAAAACAAGGTTCATGGAGAGGAACGTGGAGAAATATTGTTGGCTGTAGTTAGTTTTGCAAATTTAGACAAAAAAAAAAACATATTAATAATCCATAGCGGCGCTAAAAAAATGTGTTGAAGAAGGGATTGGTATTTTATAACACGAGCATGAAATGTGCGATTCTGTCATACAAAAGTGGCTGAAGAAACCGTGATGGTTTGTGGGTTCCACAGCGATCATCAGAGAGAGCTTAGCGCGCGAAACATCATGGTCTCTCGACGAAATATGGCGAAATATCGCCGATTTCCGTATTCATTTTTGCCTGAATCAAGGATATCTTTAGACGAATGCGTTCGGAATTTCATCTGCTACAGCGCTCCGTTCCTGCTTTTCCAATCAATCATGCGCGGACTTTATTACGAGTCGAAGTAAGTGACGGACCCACAGTTCACGATGTGAAAAAGGTGAGTTTCTCTCGATTTACGTGAATTTTTCGCACTGAATTGTATCTATTTCTCACAAATCGGTCGGAATAACCGGTTGGGAGTCGCTGTTTCGGATTTTTTTGGTTTTAATTTACTTGCATGGTTGAAATCGACCAGGCGCTATCGGAATTTGATCACCTGCCTTTTCTGAAATAAAGCTTCCGATTTGGGTGAAGTTTAAAAAAAAAAAAATATTGATACGGCAGAAAGTGGCTGAGTATTACACTTTCTAAAAATGATAAAAAACTTTTAAAGATTGTTTCATCAGAAATCGGTGTTTGTCGGCCGTCCGTTCCCAGAACAAGATGAATGGAGGCCAAGAAACGTTGTTTGTCATTTTCGAGTGGTCGAAGATTTGAGACCGCAATGAATTCAGTGGAACAGTGAACTCAAAATACTATTTCTTTCGGCATTCAAAGTTCGAAATTTTTTTGCCATCGAAACCATTCGACCGAATTCATTGAAATTTCGGGGGTGTGTTCATCATTTATCCGGATGATCACACAATTTTTCTTCCATAACTTTTATGGAAAAACCTGCTACTCGTCCTCGATCATAAGGCCGCAGGGATCGCCAGTTGGGATAATGTTTTTCTGTCGAATCATTTAGAACCGGGAAATTCAATGGCGTTTGAATTCGTAACGTGCAGTTCCAACACGTCGACCGAAAGATACGAAGAGAGCTACCCATAAAAAAGGCTGAAGCCTTTTTCCCAATTCCGCGACCCCAAGGTACTATAAAATTTCATGTTAAGAAAAGTGAAAACGCCGGTATGGCCGCAGCTCGACGGTGGAGTTTAAAAGTGAAGGATGATGTTCGAATGATTCTTCCCGCCTATAGCGTTTTTTGTATTCTAATAGGTTACTGAGTAAAGAGGTTAGCGAAAGCGAGCTGCGTCACACCAATCTCGTGTGTCAAATAGTCCACCTCGCTATTGGAAATATTTTGATTTTTTCCACCCACCGATGTCAAGAGAATTTTTACTGACTCGAACTTCGTCTCGCAGAAGCCTGAAAATCAATATCTTTACATCGGTATGTCGACTACTCAAACCCATTCAAACGATACGGCGTGGCGTTTCTTGCAAACCACTACTAAAAAATGAGGAGCCAGCCGAAAATCAACCCGTGAAAAATCGTTCGATAGCGTGTAATAAGAATCAAAAAGTTCCCATTAATTGGATGGGCTCTTTGACACGGACGGAGTCGGTATGGCAACTTACTTCCGACGTCTTCATTTTAACGGAATTTAATAAAAAACGTATTATGGAGTAAAAAATCGTTGGAAACTGGACTTTTTTCGATGATCTAAAGGAGAAAAAAAAAAAAACGCTATCGTCGAACATGATTCGTTCTTCTCGGCATGAAATTTATCATCTCCAGGGGGTCTGGAATTGCGAAAAATCATTCGGTTGTTTCTTTGTTTTCTACTCTAATTTGATAGACCAGTGGGAGCAAAACCAAACAAAGTGAGCCCCATGAAGAGTGTCGATTTTATTCTAGAAAAATGAAAATGGCTACCGAAAAAAAATTCAACGTATCTATTTTTCGTATCGTCACTTCATTCTCCGGCTGCGGAATATGTAAGTACGTACATGAAACGCAAATGAGTAAGTCTCACGGCTTAGTTATCAAAAATGGATAGCCGGCTCATCATTTCTGCATAAAAATTATTTTGAGGCACGCGCTTCTGAAGTCTCATTGTGATCTGCTAGATATTTTTGTCATTAAAAAAAAGAATCCCGTTGGAGAAATTTCCCCCCCTCCCCCTCCCACCCATTGTCGAAGTACAGATTGAACATTTGAAATTCTTATTTATCGTCGTATAACATTATATTTATTCGAATATACTATTGCCACGAGATACGTATGTACATATCTATCTATTTTAGATTTGATCGGAAAAATGCTGAATCTCGAAATCGATTTCCTATAACCAAAATAGGTGTCACTAGTGTGTGACTGAAACAAAGTGAATCAACGGGATAGAATCGCAGCAAATTATGCGACATCAATAATTTTGCCAACTTTATTGAGCTGCTTATTCAGCGGAAAGTTTTGCGCGATCACTTTACGAAATAAGTACCGACTAGTTGCGTTTTTTTTATCAATCCTAACGTAGGTATATCACAAAAGGTGTAGAGCTAGTAATTATAAAATTATTCATATTACATTCAAATGGTTAGAGTACAAATGTAAAAGTACATATATCGTTATTATTCTATGACAAGTCGTGCGATAATATCTCATATTGTGTATTCAACTGAAATTTATTTATATTTGCGAATCGATTTTTTGGATGTATAAAAATCCGAAAATTATACGGGTTACATAGCCTCTATGGTTTCACAATTTTGAAATAATTTAAGTTATCAATAGTCGTAGCCTATAAAATAAAATATATGTAATAGATCGTAGCTGCATTTGATCGATAAGATAAGCCATAGGTGTTAATAGGTGTTAAGTGGAATAAATCCGAGAAAAGGGGGGTGAAAAACTGATAAATTTTCACTCATAGAGACGACAATATAGCACTTAGAACTCTGGAAATCCAGAAACCGTCGCGTGTAAGGTTCTTCCTCCAGTGGGTATTTTCGAACGTTGAAATATTCATGGCGTTTTGTACACAAACCTTAGTCATAACTGAAATAGTTAGACACTACGCTATATGATTTAGGTTGGCGCAAAATATCCCTATGGAAATTCACAGCGGCGCCCACGGCAGAGGTGGTGATTTGGCGCCGCACGACCCGCATCCATCTACTAGGGATATTTTTCGCCAGCCTCAATCATATCGCGTAGTGTCTAACTATTTCAGTTATGATCACGCCAAGCTTACATGACTGGCTCGATCGAGCGGCTGCTTACGATTGTAGCTAAAAGAAAATGGTCAGAATTCACAAGTGTGTTCTCCGAACTTGTGGAGTTATACTTTCAGTTCTTGAGTTTTTTTCCTTCGGAAATTTGAAAGTATCTTTTCGACTGTACGTCGAATAAGTGGGGTCGTTGACGAAGCGGCAGTGTTGAAATTCGTGATTGATTAGTCCCCGTAATACTTGTTGACCATCTGGATCGCTATTGCTGTTTTTTCGGGGGTGCAAGGATCGGGATCCCAAGCTCCACCGGGACAACCTTTCGCTTCGAAACACGTCGCCAGTCGATTTTTGTTCGAACAACAATTAATTATCGCCCAAACGCACGGCGATGGTCCTTCGACCGGAGGCCTCCTCGTCGGAGGCGCCGGAAACTGAGGGGCTCGCAATCCGTTGTTCGTTGGATTTAAACCCTGGAAATTGGAAATTATTTCTCTTGAATTATCAGACCGCATGGGGCTTCACTTCATGGAATTGGGATATGCTTGGTCAAATCCAACAGGCGATTTTCCTGACCATGTCGGATTTTCTCGTTTTTGCACACAATCAAAGCAAGTATTAAGAGGGCTGAGTTCATGACATTTTTTTTTTTCAGTTTTACCGGTAAACAATGTCCGTGACAAAGTTTATAAAATGGTCAGTTTTTTAACGCAATGCAGATGTTTCGAATCTTTTACGAATTTTGTTTTCTATCACGTCCTCTTTCGAGAAAAATTCTGGGTCAATCGATGGTAATCGTAATTAGCGCGTGCTCTGTTTCACGGAGATGCTCTGTAAAGGTCATAAAACCGAGCAGTACTCCAGAAATGACAAAAACCATGAATCGTTTCGACGACCGTCTTCAAAAACGCCTAAATCAATTACTTGGAAAATTGCAGATTTAGAAATTTCTGTAGAAAAAAAAAATGAATAATCATAATTATCGTCTAGAACCTCTGAAGTACTGGTTAGTCTATCATTCCCTTCATAGAGCATCTTCGCGGTATAGCTGTCAAAACAAATGGTGACGATCCAGTTACGGTACTTTTTTCTCAAAAAGCCCTTTATGCATTCAGACGTTATTGAAAAAATATCATGAAAAAATTTTTGAAAAGCTTGAAGTACAAAATCCCAAAACTTTCTTCGGGAAAGTTTCTCTGTACCATTCCCAAAGTTTCTTTTCAACAAATCCATCATTTTTTAAAATTAATCACGCTAATGAATTTTGCTTAAAAAGTATTGATCGAAAAAAGATTGAAAAGGAAATCTAAAAACTTCAATGTTTTCATTATGACTGATTGTGTACAAACACAATACTACATGAGAAGGGTTATAGTTTTTCGTTGATCTTGAAATGGAAGGCCTCAGTTCTGCGGGTCTCATTTTCGAGACGTATTTCAAGAATTTATGCTGACCGTGAATCCAATTTTGTCGTCTCCTTCGTTGAAACGGGATCCGATGACTGGAGGAACGTTGTTAGTTTTATCTTGCTGAATAACTATTCGAGCTTTCACCGGTAACGCGTAGATCCTCTCTATTTCTTGTCGGCTCCTCAATTTGTATATGGAATTAGGATTTCGTGTCTGATTCTGCGGTCTGTAAGTCAAAGACAAAAAGAAGATACAACGTCAGTCTCATTATCAGCGCGGACGAAAAATAAAAACGAAACAATAGGAATAAACGACCGCTGTGTAGGAATTGTATAACTTTGTCAATTAGTCAGGGTGAGATATTAGAGTTCGTGCACGGTTCCCGAAGAAACATGATCCGACGGGGAGAGCAGGAGGTGTCAAGATGAACGAAAAATGTCGTTTATGCAAATAACTTGAACTTTGACCTCACGATTCTTCAAATATTGGCTCAATGCCTGACTGCAGGAAGTTCTCAGTCACTTCGCTGTACTTGCATAGGCATAACGCGACATAATTGTTTTGGTTGAAAAAGGGGCCAGCAACTCTTCGGTCTTTTTTTCCAACCTTTATTCGCGCTAAAGGCGAGACAGCGGGGCGAATGGAAACGAGCTTTTGAAAGAGCAATTTTGAAAAGCGCTGCGACTGTCGGGGAGCTTACAAAGAGATCGTCATCTTTTTCGAGCCAACAACCTCTGTTAGCGTACGTACGTACTTCACGCGTAACTCGACAACGGTTTTTAAGATTCCGTTTTTAACCGCCTCTTGTCGAAACACGGAAGGTTTTATTGGGGATTCTAGATAGCAAAAATGAGCAACCAACATGTATTCATATTTCCGAAAATTGACCACGCCGCAAAAGTTCAGGCTCCGTACGAACGAACTAGCGACTAGCAGTGCGAGTGCAATAAATTACGGTACGAATCGATGAGGCGCGGTACGTTCCGGCGGATCTCCGCGAATCGCTATCACGTCGGTTCGAACGATCGACTGACGATAGGGAAAAAATGGTGTCGAATAAAATTCTCCACCGAATTGGGCGTGGGATACGAGAGGAACTCGAACTCGTCTCTACCCAATGATGTATGGAACGTTACGCTTTTATTCGGGCAATGTTTTGACGAGGAAGGAGAATGAGTTTGTCGGAAATACTAATTCGCAACAAGGGAGTCCTACTTGCAGAAAACAGCTGTGTTATTGACCCGTGTCTAAATCAATTCGACATCGCGAGGGAGCTTTCAACGAACTCACGAAACCAATCACGACATCGCGCACTCGTTCAAATCACTTCCTCGCTTATAGTAATTTCACTCTCCCGTTACAGGAATATACAATCGAAATGGTATTTTTTCAAGTTTCATCCGATTTCACTCATCACCTTTGTCTAAGCAATATTTTGAGAAAGAAGTATCGTTCCCTCTATTCTTGGGGTCGCTGATTCGAATTTAATAGCTGTCAATTGTCAACTTGACTGTGAAAACTCGTGAATAGAAAATAATTGATATTTTGTACGGTTTTGGGTTTGCTTGATTCAAGACAATTTCCATATCTTACAAATCTCCACAACTGCCAAAATATAGATTTATATAAAATTCAACGGTAAAGCATACTCAAATACGATGTTTATTTTATTAATAGGTATAATTTTTCCGAGTATTTGTTGTACATCGAGCGATTCGACAGTCGGTTTGACAGCTGACAATTGTCAAAATGTATCTCTAACGTAAAAATCGTGATCAGCGACCTCAAAAACATAACATACGTACCAAAGTCATATTACCATTCACCGGAATGTCACGTGACCGAATTTTCTTTGAAAAATTCAGTTTTTCAATTTTTAATTGTTCATAACTAATTTCTGGAGAGCAATGAATTGCCAAATTGACCCTTAGCGGCCACTGAGGGTTAGGTAGAAACGGTTACAGGAATAACTTACTGATACAAAAAAAACGAGATTTAGCCGTACAAAGTGCGAAGTATAAAAAATATTGGGATTGGAACGAAAAGAGTTGGTGTTTCGAATATTCGGCTCATCCTAATCTACATGATTAATTGCTCTTACTTCTACCTTGTCATCGCGGATTGTCTTCGCCTCTCCGATTCTGTTTGATTAACGACTTTGTTAGTTTTCTCAGCTTCTCGTCGTCGTTGTTCTTGAAAAAGTGCGCCACGTCTCGCTGCATATTCGTCGACGACTCGGCGGTTATTATTGGTCAGAGGCGTTGCGGGCCGGCGTAAATTTTCGGGTGCTATATCGTTATCCTGCTGTGATCGCGTTTTTTCATTTCTGTGTTTGAAGCTTTTCCGCCGCGGTATCGGCGTATTTCTTCTTCTGTAATCTTCTAATTTCTTTTCATTTTCATCTCTGAGTTGCCTCTCTACCGCGCTACGCTTCGACTTTTCTATCTGCAGTTGGTGATCTTTGGCGTCTTCGAGTCGGTGCGTTGGCGTTACACCCATTCCCGGACGTAGTAAAGTGGAAGCTTGGCTTCTGACGGCGGCATCCCGAAGAACCCCCTTACGTTTGTTGTGTTTCCCCTTCCTTTTCTTTTCGTTATCTCTTCCGATTGTATCGATAGCTTTGTTTCTCCCTCTCACGTCCTTTCCTTCTCGCTTTCGTTCCGTTTCCTGTGGACGGTGTCTTTTTGTTCCGGTGTGTCGTCCCGGACGAGAACTACGCCAGTGATGCCTGCGTCGTTTTCCATGTTTGTGCGAGATGCTGTCCTGTTCCGCATTCTCATTTTCATCCAAGGACAACAGTTTGCGACCGTTACCGAACTGCGCGCGTGAAATTTCAAGCGGTGACCACAAGGTCCTCAGGGGGTTCGCGTGACTTATACTCTCTTGACCTCGAATCGATACATCGAAATTTTCATTGGCCGCGGTGCCCAGATCCCCCCGCAGCGGGAGTTGGTCTTTCCGCTGCAGTTTTTTCTTCGCTTCGAGATCGGCCGGTGTTTCGACTCTGGGGTCAATGTCGCCCCTGCCGTTGTTCGGGCTGACGGTAGGTGTCATGGAATTCTTTAAAATTTTCACCAATTCATCCCCCCCGGAAACAACGTCGAGATATTCGTCCGAGTTGTAGTCCAGGTCTATATGAAGGACCGAACTATTCGGAGTTGTCGAACCGTCAGAATTGTCGGATCTTTTTTGTCTCCCGGAGTTTTCGACCCCCTCGCAGCCTACCTGGAGCTCCGGAACTCCGCCAACGCCGAATATCCTCTCTTTGATGGATTTTGGGCGCGACGAATACTGATCGGAGTAGTGATCGAATCTCGTTGAGCTTCTTTCACGGTAATTCGATTCCTTGGGGTCTTTGACCTTCCTGGATATCTGGTCAACGACGTTGACTTTTTTTGGAATTTTGCTTTTGTGTTTCAAGTAATTTTTACCGGAGGGTTGAGGGCTGAGGACAGCCCTGTCCTTGTGCAAGTCGAGCTTGTACACTTCCACGGAACCAGGACCTTCGTCCTCGAACGTGTCGTCGGCTAAAAATTCGTTCGACTCTATCGCGCTACCGTCTTCTTCGATATCGTGGCTGATCCAATCCCGTTGACCGTTGTTAACCGATAGCTCCGAGTCGATCGGTTCGTCGAATGCTACCTTGATACTCGACAACTTCATCGCCTCTCTGTCCAATTCGGTGTCGATTCTCGTGTCGCTCGATCGAAACCGATGCGAGGTCCCGGAGTCATCCGCACCTTCGACCATTCTTCCTCCGAGCAATTCTGCGCGAGAAAAAAGCAAACAGAATGAAACGGTTCATATCTTACTGCGAATAAAATTATCCACTTTCAAACTGGATTCGGAACGATAAAATGGCGATTCTAACCGTTCGGCGTCGATCCGAGGGGTATCGACGCGTCGGGATCGGTAGCGACCGATTGCCTTCGGTCAGAGCCATCCAGGCGATTTGCAACTTTCGTCCTCGAAGGTTCATCGTTCATCCAGTCCCGGCCGTAGTCGTCCTGGCGGTAGTTGCGGGGATTTCGGAGCAGCGCGGGGGTGTATTGATCGGGCGAGGGGCCTGGAGAACGGAGGATGGGATACGCGGGTGTTACTCCCAACGGAACCGACGCCCCAACAATCGACGCCAGCCAAACCGTGGCTAGGGCTACGGCCACCCGTTGCTTCATTCTCCTGGAATCAAAGAAATTATACTTCGCCTTTTGACGTTAAATTTTTGCGACCGAATATATATCTCGTCGATCACTTTTTCAGTTTCTCTTTTCCCTTCCGCGATAGGTTTTAAAAGCAGCACAAAGTGCAACGGTTCGAATCCAGGGTGTGGAAAGATGAGCAATACAGGCGGAATAAAATCAAAGTCGAGCGAAAAATCGAAGGAAATTAGTACAGTTTCGGGAAAAACTTCAACACGTAACTTGTTCGTTGGAGGTAGAAAAACCTCCGGCAATTACATAACGTGAACGGCCTACTGCCGTACGGAGTCTAATCGCCGCTCGTTATTCTCGTAGCTCGTTGTTCCCCGAAAGAAAGAAATAATTACAATTCCTTCGATATTATTTACCATTCCTACGGACGATTTACTTTCGCTGCGCAAGCTTTTTTTTTCTTCTCAATTTTCTTTCATTACTTCTGGTTTACGTTAGCAACGATACCCGCTTCCGAAGTACTCAGAAACGTCGCGAACAGTTACTTTATTCCAGGGCTCGGGCAGCGCGCTGGTAGGTAACGCGATCGTTCAACGGCACGGGAAACGAAGCACGAAATTGTACAAACTACGCCATACCTCAAACGGGATCGAGAAAAATGTGGCTCTGCGAGCTGATCTATTTTGACAAATTTTAATCCCTCGGCACATATACGGGGTTTTCACGCGAATTTGTCCGGAGAGAAAATTTAATTAGTACTTGTACAATGCACTCATTATATGCAGGGCATTTTTTCGAAAACGAAACACCCATTTCACTCGATTGTGACGAAAGATATCGTTTAGGACCTCCTCAAATGATTTTCTCCAGTTTTAGGGGGCGGTCAAGGGGTATCATTTTTTTTTCAAATTACCAGAGGCGCCGCTGGAATTTCAGGACCGGCTCCAGTTTTTCAAATTACAATCTCTACGCTTTTTTCTTGACTTGGATTCTCCAGTTCAAATTACGAAACTTTTGTCCCGATCCTAGCACGTGAGAGGCAAATTGTCTGGTTTCAAGCAATAACGTCTTAACCAAAGAACCTGAAATTTCGAGGTCTCGACGTGTTTTCCTAGTTTATCATCTACGGGATACATTCATCGTGAAAACTCGATTTTTTCAAAATATTGGTGGAGACGTTATCGCCTAATACCACCCGATTAAACTCAACTAATTCCGTAACGAAGAAAGTCAAATTTCACATTTGATGAGTCTCTTATTTCTTGTATGTTATTGATTATCTGAAACGCTTTACGGACACGCACAGCTTCATCGCGCGTATTTCCGAATATGGTTCGCCACCCACGTCACGTCGGTATAGCCATAATTTTTCTGAATTATGTCGTTCTTTCAGATCGATCGATTTATATACGAGGATTTGTGAAAATAATTGGTAAGACTATAGGTGTAATGAAATCAAGACACTCTTTTCAGAATTTCGATAAATATTCGAAAATTGAAATCGTGATTAATTCGCGTCGAGGGCAAACGTGCAGCCAACGGAACCTGAGGGTATGATGAGCTCGGTTTACTGTAGGGACAATTTTGCTCACAAAACGTTCGGAAAGTTTCGTTTGATCCGTCCCGCCCGGTACTCCAATCATTAGCAATCGACTCGGTCAACAGTGCCGGTGATCATTCACGGCTTATGAATAGTCGAGTCCCTGTATACAGTCATTCGCTTTCCATTCTATGTATATATATTTTCACGTACTTGTTTGAAATCCTTGTTATAAGAAATGCGAATAAAATATGCGGAGGTCATCATTAATTTCAATCACATCCATTTTTAGGCTTAAGTTTAACAAAACGGAACCCTCGTAGGATCACTCTCGTGTTTGTCTGTCTGTCCCGGTTAATTCCCTTCGAATCTATATCGGAAGAGAAAAGTTGGAATTTTATAGGTACGTACCATACGTAGTATTGGATGGCCCGATTACATACATACAGACTTAGATGTAAGAAAATATTCAAAAATTCATAAAAAATAAGCAAAAATGTTTCGCATCAGCTAACGATGCATGGCTGATTTTGTTCAAATTTGCCATATTTAAAAAAAAAAAAATGATCACAGAATTATATTTGTTTATAACAAATTGTTTATCAGATAAACAAATGAGAAATGGGCCAAAATCTTTTTTTCCTTGGAATATCAAAGTACAATAGAAACCATGATTTTTAAAACAAAAACGGTTCCTTAATATTGATATTTAACGTAAGAAAAAAATTGTTAATCAACAAATGCGATTTTCAGCAATAGATAAATTTTTGTAAGAAACGATTCTTCGCTTAAAAATCATTGTTTTCATCAATGAATAGATAAACAAAAAAATCTTTTGAATTATCTTGTAAACAATGCATTTGTTTATAAAAATTTTTTAATCAACGTGAGTGAAAAATTGAAAAAAAAAATTTTCGTGTAGATTGTGGTGATAAAAATATGAAGTAGTCGTAATATTTGAGGAAAAAGAATTTTTAGTTGTGTTATCTACGATTTGAATTTTTTCATACCTCAGATTGTTGATAAAAAAGTGGAAAATCAAAATTTTTCAGTTTTTCCAACGGGGATCGCTTCTGAAGCCTTTGAATCATAGCTCCAGGCATTGAAAAAAACCTAAGGTTCCTAGTTCAAGAATTATCTGAATTTGTGAGTTCAATTGTGTCTTGTAAAAAAAACTTGATTAACAAAAAGATATCTGATTGAAAAATTGAGAGAGAAAATTTCCTCCAGCGGATTATCGTTCGTTCAAGTATCCAAAATGTATGTAAATTTTTTAATCCCTTAATTTTAATATTTAATGGGTGAAACAGATTTTTGTTGTTCAAGTTGCCAAATCGGTCGGCGCGCGCAGACACACTTTACCCGTTTTTAGCCCTATTTTCGGCTCCAAATTAAAATCATAAATAATGGCGGTGGAGTTTCGGGAGGTGGGACTTTTTCGTAGGAAATTTTCTGTTCTTCAAGAATCTTTTTTCCGAGTATCGATATCTGCGATAGTTTTTGAGATATTCGCAAAAAAACCAAACCCCCGTTTTTTTTTCACTAAATTGTTTATAACTTTGACGATTTGTTGTTCCGCCACTTGAAATTTTTCAAAAAGTTTCTAGGTGACATTCCGAATCGAATGATATAATTTTCGGAGAAGGTCGACTGAAATTCGCAAAAATGGCACAACTTTACTAGACTAATTGACTCGCAGACACGTCAAGAATCATTTCTATTTTTTTTTTTTTCTGGCAGTTAGGGAAATTTCTCATCTTTAGTTATTCTCGTGTTTTCTTTCACTATCATATATCGACCAAAAAGATGGGCTAAACACTGACTGGACATAATCCTCGCTTTATATACTTTCCAGCAATTTTCCAATGCGACAAAAGTAAGCAAAAAAAAAAAGGAAAAAAATCGCAAATATTCGGATAAAATGTAATGCACAGTAAAAAAGTGTTTTACAACTTCACGATCTAAACTTTTTTTTTCTTATGAGATGCTTTTCTGGCATGAATTTTATAACATCACGTCAACTATTAGCCGGATAGGTGCGTAGTCACGAAACAAAATAAAAAAATTTGATTTGAAAAATTATGAAACAGTTTCTCATGTCGCATCACACTTTTGTTCTGGGACATTGTGATTCTGCTTGGTTTTGTTGTAGCGTCCATAGATATCCGTGGGTTACGCGCTGCTGGTTCTTAGCTCTCGATTCACAATTCGAAGCACACGGTGTGAGTTTTATGCTAATGAAACGAACAAAAGTGAATGTTGAAACTTCGAAAAAGGGTTAAATTAAGTGTAATACAGGAAATAATTGAAGAGATACGTCTCTCGCAATTTTTAAAGAACCATTACTCACGCAAAGAGAAATACGCACGTGTGCCGTGCTCTGTGTATCCCTACTTTCAAATGCAGGGTATAAAACAAATCCTAAACTCGACAGCCAACTCCGAGCCTTGGAGCCTTCAACTCCACTCAGCTCTGTCGTTAGCAACGTTTTTCGTTAGGGAATAGAGAATTCCAAAGGAATATTTCCAACGTCCAAAAGATCCGAGACTGACATCCAGAGATTTTCGAAGTGTCACGTGGTATGGTATGTTGCGGAAGGAGTTCATGGTATTTTTCCGAATTTTTGCTCAAAAATCCTATCCAGAGGTGGAAATTTTGTATATCGTTTTCATCATCTCTATATCAATAAAGTTAGTGTTTTAGCGTCGATCTATAGTGTTTTTTTTTTTTTTTTTTTGTCGAAAACTTTGAGCTTCTATTGGCTAGTCGTGAACAACGCTAACCGTGGGCTCTGGAGCGAATTAACTGATTGGCTCGAATCCTATCGTTACGATGTTGCACGGGGTTAATTGAAGAGCAAATTTTAATTGGGCCTAGTGGAATCATATTGGACGTTGATGTGTAACTTTGGCTTTAAAAGGTTATTATAATTATACATGAATAGCTTTGAAGTAGCGCGTAGGTAATACATGGGTAGTCAATTTTAACTTGATTCTTTTTCTTCCGTTAAGTTTTCTCTTTTTTAGCGTCGATCTAAAGAAATGTATCTCCTTCTTACTTACAATTAGCAAAAAAGTCTCTTTACCAACCGACGGTATAGTTGGCGCACGGCCAAGGATTTGTTCACCGGAATAGGATCAGTCGATTAGCGATAGAACGGTCGTAAGACGCAACTTTTCTACTCCTTTGACAGCATATCTCCTCCGACTCTTTAATCTCCGAACAATTCATCTGCTGATTAAATTACTCCATTACTCCATCGCAGCGTTTTTACCATATCAGAAAAAAACGCACACGGATATGCCTCATTTATTAGGTTTCTACTTTTTATCGTCGCAAAGCGATGTATTATTGCTAATTAAGCTACAGATTTTAGTTTCAGCATCTCCTTCGGTACTCGACAAGTCTGGAGCATCATCATAGCGTATAATGGGGAGGTATTTCTGAGGGTTGCTGAAACTCTGGATTCTAGCCAAAGTTGAATCAACCGGTGAATTTATCAGAAATTTATCAGAATTTTTAAGAAAATTTCGGTTGTCGAGGAAAACGAAAGTTTCCAACGGACCATGTGGTTCGAAAGTCGATCTTTATTTTCCAGTATTCGATTTTCTTTTGCTGTAAGTCCATCGGAGTCGATGGCTCATTTTTGTCCGACTTGAACCTATCCTCTCATCTAACCTTACGCTGGAAATGAATGAAAAAAAAAAACTTTGGACTCAACATAGGTATATTGCTATCAAGGTTTCAGAAGATATACGAAGGGAAACAAGGTTCAATTTTGCTGGCCCGCAATCTACAAGAGGCACTGCACAGTAACATTAACTCAAAACTTACTACCGAGTTTACACTCACTTATCACTTGAACACGGGTCTGAAAACATTTCCAAAGAAATGGGGATGAAAAAAGGGAACATGTACTTATTTCATTGTCAGTAACAACAACGAAGCATCCTACACCTTTATCACTACTGAAATTGTCTCATACTAGTGTAAAAGAGAAATGCGGTCAAGCGTGTAAATATTGTAAGAGAGGTTACGAATGAGATTTCTAGATGAAAAATTGACGCCGAAGGTTATAGTCGAGAATTCAAAAGGTATTCATTTGTTCGGAGTAACAAGTAGTTGACAATTAGTTGTGGTGAACGCTTATCAATGAAGTTTGTTGTAAAATCAAGATCGAAATATTTCAAAGTCTAAAGGTTAAGTTTCTATCGAGTGTGGGAATCAAGGCGGAAGGTTAGTCAGCAGCCATCCGCGGTCGAAGGCCAATGTGCGACCAACCTTTGATCTGGTCAACTTTGACGCTAAATGCCGCTCACAATCAGATCCCGAAATTGATGATGTTTTGAAACGCGCACAATAAGACAATTTCGTACGCAGAAACACCACATTCAATTGGTATTAGTTTCGAATTTTATCGAAATAACTTGAACATTGATAGAACTGTGGTTTGTGAAAAAGCTCGTTTTCAGTGCTCACCATTTATTATTTTTTAAGTATGCTGAAATATGATTTCTTGTGTTAGAAATTTGGCTCAATATTTTACAATATTCAAAGGACCTTATATGCCTTTTCGGTCTCAATCGAATCGATAGCTTTCGTACGGTGATCGTATTGAAAAATCGATCTGGTCAATTCAACCACGTGGGACTAGCGTGATTGAATTTGAAGGTCACAGCTGGAGAAAGTCAATCGGTGCATCAAATGATGGATGTGGGAACTTGCAATTTTAGATATACCGGAACCTTCTGAGTTGACCTTAGATATTAATTTATATTGAGTGCGAAACGAATGATTAAGCGCGAAGATAACGAACCGCCCAACACTCGCGCATCTGTACATTTTTTGACGAAGAGTCGTGCAAAAATGTCGGAAACATTTTGGCAGCTTTTAAAAGGGGGGAAAAGGAACATGGAGACGCAATTGTTGATAAATTACGTAGTATAAACAAAAAGACAAGATCAAAAAACGGATGAAGGTTCAGTTCTACTGCGTACACCATATGAGGAAAAACTCTTCTGTTACTCTACGTCACGATGGTTTAGAAGAAGTACGTACACGAACCTCACTCATAACTGAATTAGTTAGACACTGCGCGATATGATTAAGGTTGGCGCAAAATATCCCTAGTGGAATTCACGACAGCGCGACGGCAGAGGTGGGGATCTAGCGCTGCTCGAACCGCATTCATCGTACGTAAAGTTCACTAGGGATATTTTGCGCCAACCTTAATCATATCGCTCAGTGTCTAACTACGCCAGCTATGAACGAGGTTTGTGTACATACCGCGTGTCCCAGCGTTTGCATCGCACTTTGCCCGGTTGCCCGTTCGAATTTTGCTGCGCTTAGGGCCAAGCAGAATCTGATCCGGCATTTCAACCACCAGTCATACTGCAATGTAAACGCTAAGCATGCGATACACGTAAGCATCGTAAAGTACAACCTAAAACTGCAATACGTATATTACGACGGATAAGCGGATGTCAGGGATATCGCGACCGCGCTTTAGCTGCAGGGTGCGTTTTACTGAAATGATAAAGACTTCTTCCGCCGCATTGCATCGCGTCGCCATAAGCTATGAGACCAGGTTTTCCTATTACACTCGCGGGACTCTCCAGTATGGTAACTCGGTTGATAGACCTCGTAAAATTTTCAACGACGAGACTAGGCCTCGGATATCTTCTGCGGAGATAAATGCCTATGTACGGTCTGGCGTAAGTGGTGATTCCAAGATTTAAAAAATTCTAGAATCTACTATTTACACGTTACACCTCGGAAGTATAGTATATCGTACACCGAGAGCGAAAACGTGCGTCAGCACGTCGCGAAAGTTGAGGTCTCTCAAGGTTCACATGCTATTCTATTCAACAGCGGACGAAAACGCAAGGTTACGTTCCTCCCGAGCGGACTAAAAACGAGTGTTTTCGCTTCGCTGGTGGAGAAAGTAATTCAACGCATCGTACTTCAGATTCAGAGTACACACAGAACCTTGAACAACCATAAGACGGTAGTAAGTAAAACTAAATGTGGCGTGTAAATTACTGGTATTTTAATAGCGTGAAAAATCATTCCATGGAATCTTGACTATCGTTGGAAAATTTGATCTCTGTTAGTAATAACATAGATATATTGAACTGAACCTATGGTAATAAGATGGAGGAGAGGTGGTCGTGAGGTAGCTATTGTAACATGCAAATACTATGAGATGACGGTCACCTTGCGACAGGATATTCTTGAAACCGCCATGGAAAGACGACACATCGCGTTTTTGTAATTTAATCTCATTGCCGGGTCAAGGGACAGTCATTAGAACTTGAAGATTACCTCAACAATTTGTAGTCACCCGGTTCTCAATTCGATCATTCGGATGGTTGTACATTAGGGTGGTCCTTATTTTGGGTATGTTTGAATTTTTTTTGACGTTAGTCCTGAATCGGTTCAAAATATACAAAAAAACAAAAAAAATGCCTGCCAAATTGCAACCCTTAAATTCAATATTAACCCGTGCCCCACCGCAGTCGAAGTTTTAAATGTAAATAACATGTGAAAATGTCATCGCGTTCATTGCAATTTTGTAAGTCGTTAACACATATACCTAAAATTCTAGACTCTATGGTTTATTGTAGGACATTTAACGCTCTACAAAAAAAGTCTACTATGATTTTTCGCTAACTTCATCGGTTCAATGGATATTCGAGGTCAAAGTTGAATGTATGGGCTTTATCAATTTGGCACACATATTGTAAAAAATGTAATTAGAAACATATCTTTTCGTTTATCGTATTTTCAAAATAATCTATTTATTATATATTTGATTTTTTAATGCATCAGAAAACTGTTCTCTGTAATTCTTAACTAATGAAGTTGCTTTTCATCTTTGGTGTATCGCCCACAAAAATCTTGTACTAATTTAACTTCTCTCTCAGCACAGTCATTCACAATTGTTAAAGCCCATACATTCAACTTTGACCTCGAATATCCATTGAACCGATAAAGTTAGCGAAAAATCATACCAGACCTTTTTTATAGAGTGTTAAACTTTCTATAAGAAACCTATAGAGTCTAAAATTTTAAATATATGTGTTAACGACTTAAAAAGTTGCAATGAACGCGATGACATTTTCACATGTTATTTACATTTAAAACTTCGACTGCGGTGGGGCACGGGATATATCTATGGTATTACAATTAAGGGTTGCAATTTGGTAGGCATTTTTTTCAATATATTTTGAACAGATCTAGGACTATCGTCGAAAAAAATTCAAACACACCCAAAATAAGGACCACTCTAATGTATGTACATATATCGAAAAACGATTGCATACTGCAAGATTTACTCGCAATCGGATAAAAAAATATCGCGTCACCGTAATAAATAATCAGCTTGACCGCATCACGACCAAATATCGCTTCCAAACACCCAGGGGAAATTAGTTTCGAAATAATCAACAATTTGGTAAAAAAAAAGGATACTTTTTTTCAAACCAATGATGGTCAAGAATTCATGAGTGACGATACAACCGTCGCCATGTCGTTGAAATAAACCAGAATTGCGCCGCGCGCCGTAGGACGATGAAGACGCCTTCTCAAGTGTCCTTGTACTCGCGGTTCAAAGTACATGATATACTTTATACTGTTTGAGAACAATTAACTATACCCCAACGTATTTACATATTACAAGTTGTATGTGCGGATACCTCACCTACCCATCTATTCGGGGAGAATTATATTCGAGCATTTCTGTATATACGAATATATTGTGCAACGCAAGGGAAATCATGATTATTATCCGGTGTTAATCACCCCAGGGGATTTTTCCCTGCAGACAGACCGGATAACGTGGGTCAATTCGTATTGCCAGCTCGTTAATTAAAGACAACTGAAGTAAGATGAGAAAGGGGGAGGCGGACTCCCCACTGGATTTCCAAAAAGTGAAACGACTTTGCCTTCTATTCTTCACTTGTCCTGCGACATGGCGCGTGGACGAAGGAGAGAGAAGATGTAAAGGTTGGTAAAAAAAAGTGGTCGTAAAATTATTCAAAAGACGGGAAATTTTCACTGCTTTGCGCACAAGTAGTACGGTGAGGAAGAATGGGCTACGTGGAAAAAATTGGTAAAAAAAGCGGGCAAGGGTCGTGTCGAAATCGTCAAAGAAAATCAAGTGCAGGGAATAATACAGGAAGAGTGGAATTTAAATGTGACGAAGTCGCGCGCCAAGAATAACTAGAAAGTGGTCGGTAACCTGAACGGGACAAGTTAATTCTACGTAATTATCGGTTGGAAAAATTGGGGTGCCCATATAATTACCGATCGTGAAAGGATTATTGAAAATTTGAAAATTGAGTTGGAAGAACTCAGCGCTTCTTCTTCGTGTGATTTAATTTCAGTCCACGTTTACTTTAAAAACTTTCATTCGAAATCGTCGTACAAGTAGTTTTCTAAGACTGCCACGAACTCCACCAGGCAATACAGATATTTGATTTCTCAAATGAAAAATGATAAAAAAAAGCATTCTCTCCTTTCGGCCTAATCGGAGTTTTTTTTTTTACCCGGTTTGGTTTTCTGATTGATTTATCCACCCGTGCAGCTTCGAGATATAAATTGGTATAGACGTCAGCAGCGCAGAGCATCTGGTATCCAGTCGCCCCAAATACGATTTCCAGAACGAACAAATTTTCTAGTATGTAAAATACAAAAATTAATCCCAAAAAAATTAACCATATATCTATATATGTAACGCATATATCGCGGTCTAATCCTACCACCCCGTAATCTTTCTGGTTCACGAGGAAAAACCGAAATAAGAGAAAAATAGTGTTTCGTGATTTGGTATAATTTGCGTAAACATCGTTGCAACGTTAATCACGTTACGTCCTCTCGCTAGGACGAGATCTTCTGCACGTTGATAAATTATGGTGTGATTATAAATTAACATCACGCTATCAGAGCGTAGCAGGCAGAGTGTTACGCCACGTTATCGAGTTAGTCCCGAGCCAGCGGCCGAAATAATTAGACTCACCCGGTATGAGCGGAGCGTGGGGGAAAAGCCTATTTCCAACTAACCCGAGCCTCAGATATTAATCTGGGCAACAGATGCCGCCAAGGGGTCCCTGATACGTCACGGGCCTGCGCTAGTGGACCTGTTACTTCACATTCAGGATCGAGGATTCGGGTCTTAAGATTCTGATTGTCCTCGGATCTTGAGGTCCTCGAAAATCCTGCCGGGACCTGCGTAGATGAACATCAATCCCTCATTGAGATAGCGCCCGGAATCAGAATTTTCAAATGAATAGGGAGAAGACGAAAATTAATGAAATAAATCAAATGAAAAAGCGAGTGGAATTGTTGCGATGGAAAGCCGTTCCGTCAACCTGTCGCTTCCACATAATTAAGACTTTTTTCAGCTGTAGGTATCGAACCTTGGAACCGAGTGGTAGATTTGAACCAGAAACCTGCAATATCGTCTTTCCGCCCCACTCTTTTTATGTAATTGCCTGTCTACCCTACCGTTGTTTACTTTTTTCCGACACCCGACTGACACTGTTTTTGGTCGTTTTTTCATCGTTAGTGGCGAATAAAAAATAAAACAAAAGAAAATTATACTATGATTGTGAGACAGGAGCGTATCCAATTATATCGACGCTGCACAAAAGTTCTGTTAGTTTTAAAGGTGTCGGAATGTAGTTTGTGAAAATGCAGCGGCGCGATGAGGAGGCGCGAATAGTTTCGAAACGGATTACCTCTACGTACACGAGTCTGCTGCAACGGAACCAAATCTAGGTTAGGTTAGGTTAGGTTTCATTTTCATCAAAATTTTATTTTATTTCACCGGTTCTTTCAGTAGTTCAGTGGTAAAAGGTGAATGAGATTTTGATAGGCCAATCTGTGGTTCAAGTTCGTGGCATTTTCTGAAATTCGATGAATCCATTCGCCTCGCTGTTTGCGGAATTTATCCGCATCGCCATCCGGTTTGAAGGGGATTATCGGACACGTGAATTTTGACGATGATGATTTAATGTCTGAATCCCGCGCGTGGACTTCTTGAACAGATGTTATATCCCCAACCAAGGCTTGTACCGTTCACGTACGGAGTAAAAGTGTGGAGAAATCTCGTGTCACTGCTTAGGCGGGTGATTCTTCCGCTGGAGAGCGGTAAAGGTCTGTTCACTCGTCGTCTGTATACTGGATCTTTTACGGCACATTCGGAGTTTCGAACTCAAAATTTGGGGAAGATTTTGAAGGACCGAAATCTCGAACTTGTGGATCTGTCAACTGATATATGACGTAGTCCACAATTTGAAGAGCTATACCGACTTTCATCCATTTTTTTTCAAATTCGTAACACCTCCAAGACTCCCGCTTATCCCGAATTCACGAAAGATGTAGAATTAGTGTTGTAGCCGGACGCTTACAACTTTAAATTAATTTTGACCTCGTTGAAATTCGCAGCCAAAATTTCTCATTGACCCACGTCAGAGAAATTCATTCGTCGCGAAGAACCAAAATCTCGAGAGACTCTCACGTTTTCCGGTCTGTGGCAACTTTTTATATTTTATATTTTCTTGTGTTCAAATGGGTTCATTTTTGACCCAATGTGTTAATTCCACAAAAGCAGTAGAACTTCCTCAGCCAACAAAAATGTTGAACTTCCGTTCCGCCAAGGTCTCGTTAAAATTTTCGGCTGGAAACTTCGACGGATCTCACAATTATTCTAATTTACCGGTCTTAAATTTTAGCGAAGCAGGGAGCACAAATTTTTCTACAACGATTCGCTTCGCCGTGTGACGATCTGCAGTGTTCAATTTTCCCTGATTCTTCAACCGCTTCGGACAATAACGATAAATCGTAAAATTAATTCACTCTCTCGCTGCCCGACGAACATCAGATGTTATCACTTATAGTCGAGACCTTTGGTTGAGCGAAAAGTAACAAGTGACTTAATTTAGTTGTTGGTATATTAACGCAGCGGCAACAACTTTACGTGGAAGAACGCGTCGCATGTGAAGGGGGGTCCCTGGCCGCGTCTGAATAATTTATCGACCACCAGACTCGCATCGGCGGTGCCTATATTCTATCCACGGAAGCCGAGCTACTCTTTAAAATCTGAATACTGCGTATATTACACTCGAGCGGCGCCAGGCGTCCTTGACTTCAGATGCACAACTTCTTTAACGAGGATTTATGCCAAGAGCAAATACCCGTGTCGCCCCGGATGCAATTCCACGTAATTGTAGCCATACCGTCTATCAATCTTTATCAATTGTTTGTATCATTTATTTTTTTCATTTCGATTCTTCTTGCTATTTAAATCAATCTCATCTCGATTACATTCACATATGTCTAATATACGTATCGCATTTTAGATTGCGCATTCTCCAATTGTTTCGTGAAGCATAGTTTGATTCCTTTGTTTTTGCTACTATTACCCATCTACCCTGACCAAACCAATCCGTCGCGTCGTACTGGGCAATTTTTGATCGGGTCACCGAATTTTCCGCTGGTTTCATCTTCGCAAGATATGAAATATGTATTCACATACCTGCGCGGGTACACCACCTAAAATGTAACCAATTGAACTTTGTTGATTTTTTTCTGCGGGTTGTTTCCCTTTGGTTTTTATAATGGAAATCGAATTCGCAATACGCAGAACCTGAGTGCAGCGTTTCATGCGAGCTATTTCGATACTAGGGTAGGGCAAAAAAAAAAATATTAATTTTTGCTTTCTTCGATACCGTAACAATATCCTTCCACATGACGAAAAACAAATTTTGGTCAAGTTGGAGCTCTTAATATTAATATGAAGTTTAAATGTTGAGTTTTTTTTTTGGCCCACCCTAATGGACACTATGGACTAAAGACTAAAAAAAATCCTCAAATCGGGGTATTTCGTTCGTTTTCGTCCGTGTTTTCAGAAAGGAAGAAAAAGGTCACAGGTTTGTAATTTGTACTATTCTTCCTATTACTTTTAATTTACTTTATGATTAAATATTTCGTAAAGAATTACGGTTGTTGCGGAGAATGCATGATTCAATGGCGAGCAAGAAAAAGTTTGCCGATGATGAAAAAAAGTGTTTTAGCGTGCTTCGGTTCTTAGAATTTCTTTCGGAATATCATACTTTTTTTTTCGCATCGCTTTCGACCCAATCGCGGACATTCCTTGGACCGATTAATTTTTCCAGCTGACCTTTGTCCATGTTTCAAAGGATTTGTATAATTATGGTTGTTCTGTATTCTTTCGAGTTGTTCGTTAATTTCTATCAACTTTTCATTATTCATCGATTAATTAAATCTAGCGAATCGATTGCCGACATGAGTTATTTTCATATCATCCGAATATCTGATGATGTTAATCTCAAAGAACATTTAAAATATTCACTTAGCAGTAATTAATAAATTTCCGGTACGGCAACTATTTCAATTTAATCCATCAAAAATTGGTTGAAATAGCATAATTGCTTCGAGGAATTTCTGAGATCGGATAGAAATGACAAAAATAGGTTCTCCAAATATTTCCGATGAATTCTGCTAAAACCATGTTATAAGAAACACATCTTTTTCTCCCATTCACAACTTTTTTCGAAGCGTAGTTTTTTGATCGGTTTCATCTCAAAATCACAACGAACTTTCTGAAAATCATACTTTATCAGAAAAATATTTATAGATCCGCATCTTCGAAAGCCGCTAAGAAATTCTAACCACAATCCCCTGAAGAATTATCCGAAATTTTATGACATTGTAAGAAACTCCACATGATAAAGACTAAAATTTTCAGCATAAACTCGTGAGCGAATGAAAAATCGTAAAAATATATCTTGAGAAGCAAAATCAGAGTGAATCCCTCCTCTTCCAAATGTTTTCCAACTTATCCAGGATCCGCGATTTTTTTGGCCGAGGGAAGTCTGCCTTTTTTTTTTTTTTGACAAAAATTTGAACTTTAAAGTTCGGAGGCGCTCTCGAAGTTACACGAACGGTACGTATCGCTATATAACCGTATATAACGTATATTGCACAGCATATCGAATTCAGCTCTCGTTCAACACTCGAACCGTGTTAAAATCGTGACATAGGTATGTACATACGTACCTACTATGAACAATGTACACACGCGTTTAACTTGGACGAGGGACTGTACAGAGTTATTACCTCGGCGGCTCGTATTTGTGTTTGATAACGATTGGATAATGGCTAATTTAATTAGGTGTACCCGAGGACGCGCGCTAATTACCAGAAGTCTACAATTTGACACTAACTTCTATCGCAGGCTGATGCATAATGTGCACAGTGTAGATCTGTACATACCGTACCTACTTATGTATATTATAGCCAACCTAACCCGCGCGAGCGGTCGGCGCAGCGGTACGCCCGCGACACTCCATCCTCGTCCATTGAACGAACGTGTCCTGAACTCCGCGATAATAACGCGACACGTGCATGCAGCGGCAGCGACAAACCCCGCAATCTACACGGTCACGTGTCGAAGTCATCGCATTGTCACGCCCGGACCATTGTCTCGAGATACGGCTATTGTCCGCGCGTTACGAAGGCTAAAACAATTATTCCGGTACATTTAACGCCGCCCAGTCCTGTGCCCGAGTCCCGATCCCCCCCGCGAACCACGTGCGCTTCTTCTACCTCGTTTCATCAAATTCTCTCGATAGCCTATCAACTTTTCTCAAGACTCTGACGTCGGTTGGTCAAATTATTCACCCTTTGAAGCAAGAGAAGTGAAGATAAAAACGAAAACAAAATAAATGAACATCAAACCCGATGTTTTTTATCGCGGCACATAAATATTACAATTTTTGCAAGTCCCACAGGTACGGTACGATTCGATAGCACTGCGATAAGAGCGAAGTGTTTGATGTGCGTGGATTTACGTTTTACAACTGACTCGTTTTTTTTTTGTTTTTTTTTGTTTTTTTTTGTTTTTTTTTTCCAGTCCGCAGACTGTCGGGCTCCCGAGATAATTTGAATATCGTCGGTTTATCGGTTTTATGGGTATAAATGTAGCGAGATTGGCGAACTCGGGGATAGTATTACAACGCCCGCCGATCGTACGTGGTTCATAATTTATTTATATCCGCCGATCGAATGCTGTGGAAGGTAAAGGAGGCGGCGGGCGGAATCCTTTCGGAGTTTCTTCGATCCACGTCGCGCGTCGACCACCTAAAAGCCCAAAGAGTACGGCAGATTCATGTATGGCCGATATACAAATCTGTGCCGTGTAGTACATAAGTATCGATAGGCATTAGCCATGTTACCCGTGTAAAACAGCGACGGTATTCGCTCGGTGAGATCAGACGACGTTACGTCATCGTGCTGCAATTTCAAGGTTCGATTCGTTCGGTTTTAATTGGTACGGTGTCGGTATTCTCTAAGCAGTCGTCGTCGTCGTCGTCGTCGTCGTCGTCGTCGTCGTCGTCGTCGTCGTCGCCGCCGCCGTAGTGAGGTCTTTTCAGGTTTTGAGGAATGAAAGGCAGAAGCGACACGCGATGGAGCGGATCGTCGTCCGCGTGGTACGGGTTCTGTTTTAGCGGTACCAGTTTATACGGGAGACGAGCTCGCTGGCGATGAATTTTCTGCGACACCGTTGCTACGTACCGATAGACGTATAGGTTTAACCTTTCCCCTTTCCTCGTCGCTTTTTATTTTGCTTTTTCCTTTTCTTCCCTCGAGAGGGTGCAGCCGGGAACGAAATTGTGGGCACGAAATCGAACGTGAGGTGGACTCGTTATTCGGGACGACGAGCATTCTCGACTCCGGAGCTCGGAATATTGTTCTATTCGATATTTCGTACATTTAATATCCTCCGGTGCGTCCTCGTTCCGCAGCGACTCGGAAATCGGAATTCTATTCGTGCAAGAATGATCTTCCGGAGAACAGCTTCCTTTTGAGGCTGTAGAAAATGTTTCCAACGATCGCAAACAAAACTTCATCGTTCGATCGACGCTTTTCCGAAACTCTCACGACCCCTTGAAGACATTCGCACGACAATTACCGCCACTCTGGTTATCGCGAATTCGGATATACGGAGATCTTTGGTGCAGATTGCCATTGACAAGCTGTAGTTAGCATCAGTCATTTTTAACGCAATATCTCCATTGTACAGTCGAATGTTTCGGATGTCCGAATGTGTTCGAGACAAGTGAACGCGAGTATAGCGGCAGCAGCGGCTCATCTCTCTCTTCTACCGCACATAACGGGGTAGGACCTTATGCCAGGATTTTTTGGTGCGCTCGTTTCAGCCGTGGATTTTTTTGATGCGGCTGCCCGAGCGCTGGGATTTTCTCAGATTTTCGTTACTCCTGAGCAATTTGGATTCAAATTATCAGGAGTTTGGATGGTCGTTCGTCAACATTTCAAATCTGGTGGTCCACTGTCTCCAGCGATTAATCTCATCTACCGGTTTCGCCCGAAGTCCGTCGCGAAGTTCGAATAAGTTAGTCCGAGATTTGGTCGATCGAAGCCTGGTTATCTAATCGTAACCGGATCGAGGATACTTTTATTGTTCAGGGCGTGACTTCGAATCGTTCGATGTCGAAATTTCATCGTTGAAATATCTCGCGTTGAAACGACGACGCCGGAATTGGCCCACCTCAAAATTATACTACATATAGACAAGTGAAGGTATTTGAACGCAGTTTTGAAACGACTCACGTTGTTCTCTCTGACGATGAGACTAATCGACTGACCGTACGAATGATGTTCGCGATACGCCGATAGCTCCGACAATAATGACGACGACGAACGTAATGCCTTTGAGGTAACTCGCGTATGACAAGGCGAAATTTATGAATCCGTCGATGACATAATGGAGAGAAACTCGATGGCTATAAGCGTTTCATATGACCGAGAAGTCAGTCACCCGAATTTTTCTAATAATTCAGATTCCATTTCTTATTAATCACTCACGCGTACGCAAATCACGGTGTCAAACTTCCACTCGCTCATTTTAAAAACCTCATTTTTCGGTTTCGAAATTCGACGGTTTTTGCTCAACCGTTCGACCCTTTCGACCTGTATCACCTATTTTCGAGCTCAAAAAACGCGGTTTTTTCATCAATTTTTTTCGAAGAAACATTCTATTCCAAGTGATTTTCAGAGAACATCACGTCACGAAGAACGAAATTCGGAGAATTATCTTAACGCTTGGTATAAGAAAAATATACCAAACCCGGAGTATTTCGAGAAGAAATTCGGTGAAGATTTTGAACTGCGATAAAAATGAAAGTTCCAACCACTGCGACAACTAACGAGAAGATCATGATTTCTTCGAAATTCAAAGACGGTAGACGCCCGCCGATTGTTGTCGATAAGTAATTCGACGTTACTTTCGCGTCTACCGCGTTCCTGACACGGTTCGCTAACTTGTCCCACTCGTTTTCCGAATAAACACCTTTTTTCAACCGGGATTAGGAGAGCGGTAAGCGAAACACCTCATCTCGAAGATATATCGCCGCACTGGCTACGATGTCGAATGTAGATAACACGTATTTCGTATCTCGCGAAAAGGAGTATACATGGTATAATGAGATTTTATGAAATTTCTGCAGGGTTAACGGGTTCCGCTATCTCCACATCCTACAGCGCTATGATCTCCCTTTTAAAAAATATGCTATGCAAATCCCGGCTTTAACGCATATAAAAGGTTCTTCCCGCATGGTCGTTAGACCGACTTGATTAGCTTAATATTGTAATTCGTAATCCGAGTTCACCGCTCAGGTCAAAGGAAGTTGTGCTTTCATTACTCCGTTAAATGACCATCCCGATCAAGGTATTCTTCGGTCTTACGAAAGACGGAAAATTCCCCGTTCAGTTTCTGAGAAATTGAGGTACCGAAACAATTATGAAAATTATACCACGACCGGGCATCCAAGGTGCTAATGAGTTTGCGGATTCAACCAAACTCATTCGAATTGCAATTAGTCTACACCGCAGCGTTGAGCAGTTTCTGTCGTCTCTGCTAACTTGGCGCAAGAAACGTTGGTGCAATTTTTTTTCCAACTCAATTTTCCATGTTTCTCTGTACAGGAATGTACGTTTGAAAAATAAGAGGTAATGTGGTTTCTCCATTGTTGGAGGGGTGGTAGCACTTATCGTTTTAATACGCGGCCGTGTAATGAGAAAAATATGAGAAAACGGTGCGGAGGGAAATGGTTGCCATGAATAAAGTCGGGGAAAGAGGAAAGTGAATGAAAACGAAGCAAGGGGAATAAAAGAATTGGAACGTGAAGGCCGATCTGGAGCAATAAAAGCAAAAGTTATTCATTTTTTCTGCCGCAGACGGAGCGTACACAGAACCTTGGCAAATTGATTTTATGCAAATTTCCTAAGAAAAGGGACATATTTATTCAGCGCTGGTGACATTTGCATTTCTATGTAACCGGCAGCGCTCACAACGCTGAGTTTTCCTTCCGGCTTCCCCCGTTTTTCCCTCTGACGATGTCGTCCAAGAGCACCGATCACGTATCCCTAGGACACGCACATTTCAAATGTCGGATTGTACATGAAAGGGAATCCGTGTTGCGTTCTACGTTCGCAGAACGGTACCAACGTCGATATTATCAAAAGTTGCGCTCTGCGGGTAGAAATTTTCAGAAGCAAAGGATTTTCGGTTTTATAATTATGGATAAGAAACTTTCGGAAAGCGGCTTACCAGGCTCTCGACTGATCTTCCTCCCTCGAGTTTGCGCCTCGAAGTAAAAGTTCCCGCGGAACTTCGAGACTAATTGTAAGATGATTCGAGCTTTGCCTTTTCAAAGTTTCATATTCACGGTGGAAAGAATCAACTATTTTCACCTGCGGCCACGGGCCCTAATTGGGTTTGTCGAGTTATAGGCGGTAAACAATATTACAAAGTTGAATAACATTGCTAGGGTGGAAACTACGAGCACAAAGGTGAAATTCCGTAGAGTATGCGTATGTACGTACGTACGAAATTTGTACTCCAATTTCACAGATATACGCGGCACAGTTAATGTTGAGGGTCCTCGTTAACCGGGACGTCACGTCAAACCCCCTTTCGGTATACCCCATACATGTGTATGTATATTAATTGCCGAAGTAATCGTATTCGGTCAGACTGCGTACACAAATGTTAGAAATATTACCCGTTATACGTTTGTTAATTAACAATTTTCCGCTCGTGGAAACGTATAGACTGTTTTGGGAAAGATCAACCATCCGAAATGTTGTGAAAACTTGGGAATTCCATCGCTTCGACTAAATTGGAGTTTGTTTACTTTTTTTACTCAGAAGGCGACAAACGTTCATGGCCGAGGGGATTCACACGAATGACAATATTTTACTCCGAATGTGTAAAAATATATCCGATTTAGTTGCTCTGCCCCTAATTAATTCCGCAGCGATATCGCCAGCGGAGTACTGCTTTGGCACCCTGATTACGTCACGTCTTCTACCCGTCGTTCTAATCAGTATGGTTGAAGTGATACTCTCACAATCAGTCTGTAGACTTCAACAGAAGCGTATCGACTGGTTAGAGCATGAATAAAATCAAGTGGGGTAATTTCGAGATAAGGGGTCAATGGTAAAAATTTCATTTTACCATTTCATCATTGCTAATTGTAAGAAGTCGAAGAGTAAAATTTTTCAAAAAGCTGTAAATTGTATCAAAGATTTGTATCGATTCTCATCTCTGATAGGCAAATTTTCAATATCAGCCTCATCCCCGGAAATTACCCTGTATCACGTGATCCACTATAGCGGAAAACTAAATTAGGTATCAGTCCAGTCAAAATCGCCCGAAATGAGTGTAAATCTCGATATTTTCGGGACCCCCGCTCCATTGCATTTCGTTGTTCGAATAACTCGCTTATTTCTAACTCTGTAGTGAAAGTTACGACAATCAAAGCTGTGGGAAATGTAATTCTCCACGTGTTTTGTCGTCATAATTTTTACTTCAGAATTGATATTCACAGAGATAGACTGCATGTAATAGGACAAACGTTTTTCCAAATATTTCACTTATTATTAAGTTTATCGCAAAAATGGTGAGAAACAATCGGTTAGGGAATCTTATTAACCTCATTATTATGAGTTGTTGCTATCGTTATCCTTCACTCAGTATTTTCAGACTCATACTTAATTTTGGGGTTCACTTGTTTGTATTTTTTTTCAGTTATTGCGATCCAACTCTGTAAATATGGCTTCTAGAGTGGAAATGATAATTACCAAACTTATGAGGAATTAAATTCTTCACAACTTTGACGATAATCACTTTCACTCCAAAGTTGAAAATGAACGAGTTAGGGGGGAAAAAAAAACAAAAAAAAAAACAGAATGGCAGCAAACGCTATGAAGAGATTGACTCGATTGTCGAGATTCACACTACTAACCCCCTTCCCCTCCACCCTCAAGTATAAAAAAAGAACATCGTAGCCCTTAATTTTTCACGAGTCAAACGCTATTTTGACTGGACTATATTGCTTGGAAAAGTCTACGATTTTATTTATATTCACCCGACGCGCGACGTCTTTATGAATAGCGAAAGCACGAAGATCGAAGTACAAATTTTCTAGTTCTAAATGAATACAGAAATTTTTTTTAGGTACGTGCCGACAAAAATTGAGATGGACCAAATGACATGGGCGTTAGCCACTACCGGTTCTATATCTGATTCAAGGCTATAAAACTTGATTACCGGTAATAGGTTTTCTATGTTCAATTCGAATCACATATCATAGTTGATGTTGACACATGGTGCCGTGAGCTCCGATTTATAATGAGCTATGATCAGAATGTTTGCTGGTACAAATAATAACGGGCGTCGCCATTGGGTAAGGCACGAATAAATCGTGTAAGTAATGAGTTGTTAAGCCATAAAACCGAACAACATATTCGTGGTTATACACGCACACGTGACACCTGACGGTAATATGCGATAGTTTGCGAACCGACGGTTGTTTTAATAATGTTATAGCGCGAAATGGTTTGTTAATTACATCGGCGATTATTATGATTTCATCAATGGGTCGTCACTTATTGGATCTTGGAAGAAAAAACCGGTATTTCCGTAAATTTATTTGCGATGACGAAACTTGTCGATTTTTCCAAACAAATTGTTTGCCGGTGATAATAAACATCATCTCCCGTTTCCAGTTTCCATTCACTTGGATTTCGATCAATTTGACTTTGAATTTAAAATATTAATTCGCTACGCGAAATAATGTCAAAATTTCTATCAGATTTTTTGCGAGACGCGAATCGTGGTGGATTCGTAGAAAAAAAATTCGATGTCTGGTAATTTTTTTGGAACGCGTTTGACACGAGGCGCACCGAACTACTGACGACTTCTGGTCGGGTGAAAAAAATCAAACATGAAAGTTTCGAATGGATTCAGTTGTGGTATCGAACTGTCCAGGTCACCATGTCGGGGAAAGTAATTTTAGGAAAAACTTGTTCACGAATTAAATGCTTTTTCTATGCTAAACGCAACTTTACTAATCATTATCGGATGTACTTGAAATTTCCATAGTTTGTTACCAGTCTGTTTTTTTTCCGCAAACCAACGTAAACTAAACTAAATCGATTTTGTCACAAATATACCTACGCTACGCGGAATCGTTCGAAGGGATTTTTTTCAATTCATCGAAACGTACGACGCAGGTTAACTCGTGATCCCAACCTGAATTGAACAGTGTCTTAAGTATTCAGTTAACGATATAAAACATGGTTATATCGTGCACTCGATCAATTTCATCCGAAAAATATCATACGCATTGATATAACGATGTTCAACATTCCGCCCTCCCCCCCCCCCCCCCCCCCCCCCCCCCCCCCCCCCCCCCAGATGTACAAATCACAAAACAATTGATAAGGTTAACGGATTGTCGTTGAATTCAAATCCGATTACTCGTAGACTTTCACGGACGCGGAAGTATAACACATACACACACACAATATCCAAGAATCGATTTCACACGGGTGACCTTCGAAGGGGTAACACACATTCGGAGAGGCCATCCTGTCACGGTACAATGAAACCTTTTTCATCTTTATTACGTTTTTAGATCAGAGAAGCAAAAAGAAAAAAATCACCGCGTAATAGATCTGGGTAAAGTCTTCGGTATATTCATATCAGATGTTGAAAAACGATCATTTTTCAGCGCGGGTTGAATTGCTTCTGCCCAGAAAACAGTGATAATAATTGTCTATGTTTGTCGGGGTGTTTCGGAAGAGACTCTTTCTCTTTGTTTTTTTTTTTTTTTTTTTCTTCTGAAACACCCTCGTGTGCACGTTACCGTGGATATATTGAACATTGATGTTAGCGAAAAAATGAAAGTAGCTTTATCTTGTCTACGAGAAACAAATTTTTTATGAAATTGGTTAAAAATTGTAACATGTTTACGATCTTCTACAACATTTTAAACTCACGGGGTGGTGGTATATCAACGTTTTGTCATATGACGTACGTACAACGACCATGGCGGACGATAGTCGTAAAATTATATTCATGAACGAGAGAGTTAACATATATCGTTCCCAGAGGCATTGAAGTTGATGAAATTTTTACGGATAGATACCCATGTGCCCGTGTGCGGTACATACATCTTGAATTCGATCTACCTCGGTTATTATACACACACTTTGTAGACGGTAATCAACGTTATTGACGACATTATTATTATCAGAAGAATAATAGCACCGTGCCGAGTGCCGTGCGTTACTTATCTCCGGATGGCCTCGGGCGGGAAATCAAAGGTAAGATCTAAAGTCACAACTTGACGGGGGATTCGTTGCCGCGAATTTCGGCATCGTCGTTCGGATGATCCGCCGAAGAGGGTGAACGGGGCTTCGAACAGACGAACCGAAGGAAGAGTAGTCGGTTGTCGGCATCGTGAAATTCACGCTGTTACGATTAATTAGCGACACCTTCGAAATTGAGCACTTCATAGTGATCCGCCATAGTTGATCGCCCCGATGATTATCGTGCATTGTAGTGGTAAACGCAATTCTCCTGTTGCAGGTGGTCTCGGGTAGGGTGAGTACGGCGGGTACCTTTACAGTCGGTACTCGCTGCCGCTGCGATCTATCTTGGACTAACCCTAGGGATATCGCCGTACCGGGGATATCTATTTCACAGAGAGATGTATAGGGTGTTACCTATCGGTCGCGACGTAGGTGGTACAACGGCCGTAGCTGCGTGACACCTACAGTATCGTATCGCGAGCTCATGCTCGTAGATTTTACGTACCGGGTGGTCATTTTAACTTGAGTCTCGAAAACATTTCTGGGACAATGAATTTCCGGAAATTCACGGCAGTAATCCTGTTGCAGTTTTCCGACCCGTGGACTCTTCGATGCAAAGTCACTGGAAGGTCGATTCCTTTTTTTTCTTTTGATTGAAAATAGGAGCCCCTGCTTCGTTTTGCAGATTCGCCTTCTTTCAAATAGGAAGCTTTAACGTTTTCTTGTCTGTTTTTTTTTTTTTTTTTTTTTCAATCGATTATGCAGTTGTTGAATGAGCAGAAACGAAACAAGTACATTGCCCTATTCCATCATCAGACCACGCTTCGATTCTGAATTCTTTTTCACGGACATTGGAAGAAAACTCGCGATACTATTTTTGAATGAATTCGAACGTGCGTTCGAGTTGATGGTCTAGACAGACGGAATTGCCTGATTAATATCCGAGAAAAAAAAATTTCAAAATTGAGGTTTCGGAAATTACACTGCAGATTACAGCTTTTTCGATATTTTGCATTATTCTACTAGAATGGGAAAACGGTATTTGAAAGATCGCATCGAAATGTCTGAGCAAAAAACTTACGTGCACTTTTAAGTGGATTAATATTTTTGGTTCTTTTTGGTTTTGCAATTTTTTAGCTTAGCAGAGCTCGATCATCGATGTTGATGACGTGACTCTCGCAATATCATTCTCAAAAGCGCCACTTTTCATAGGCTTCCAAAACAAATTTAATGAATTCGCGAAAATGACTTCGGGAATTACATTTTAGACTCTTCTTTTGATTTGCAAAATAAAGAGTGCGTTCTGGATATTTTCCGAAAAAAAATTTATCTCTCGTCACAAAAATACATGTGAAAGTCTTGCTATTTTTGATATCATAGATTTCATGCTTCTGAAATTTGGAGCTCCGGAATTACAAAATAGCTACATTTTGGGCGTCAGAAAATTCGTCAATTTATGTTGAATTATCTTTTTTTGATCACCGTACACTATTATTTTTTACAAAATTTCGCTTCTAAACCTCTGAAAACTGTTTTTGATATGCTTTTTTGAGTTTACAGTAGAATGACCCATACATCAAACTGATATACGTACGTATATCCAGATGTAAAGTCTATAGCCTGGAGCGAAATCGATGGCTGATAACAAAGTTCAATCACTTAACTACATCGACCGAGACGAGGTACATGGATTTTTAAAAGAAAACCGGGTGTCTCGAAGATTTTGCGATTAGGTACATAACGAAATTTCCGTGGAATGGCACAATTTCGAGCATTCCCGAAATTCTTAGAGTCGACTGAAAAATTTTCTCGACAGTTTGAAATTTTTAGCATCAAATATTGCGCGAATTGATTAGTCCGACGTACGCGATACTTGTCGTTTGATTTTCAGAAATTAATCAAATGAAGTATTTTTTGATATGACGTTTTCCTACAGCTCAAAGCGTTTTTCCATTTATAGGGACAAAATTGAGAAGAAAGAGTGACTGAGAGGAAACGTGTTTGCGACATTTGTACTTAAATCGATCCACATTAATATACAGGGTGGCTGATTTTGAGTAAACTACCGCGATATTTGGATATTTGGGGGCACGGAAAAATGTCTATATGAAAGTTGCAGGGTTGAGAGGGGAGAAGTAGACTTGGTGTCATCGAAGTTTTTTAAAATTACTTTGTCTGGGTCACATGAAGGTCAACTTGGCGTTTGTTATCAGAAAATGTTATATTCTTGATTCTGAATCGGAGGATGTAAAAAATTTTGCACAACAAATACATCGAACCTCTCTGATCTCGGGTCGGTACGTAGCCTACAGAGAAATCGAAATGATTCAAATTCCCGTCTATTTTCATCATTATTAAACGCAAATCACTGTTAATAACTCATACATACATGTATTTTTATTCTCATTTTCCTACAGTTTCTTGGGTACAAGAAAATTGCGTAGTAAGTTACAGTAATCCAATTAAATAACAAATGGTAACAAAACAATGATAACTATTTCTCATCGAGAATTCGTTTGGAAATATATTTGTTTCGAACGTAATATAATTAATCTCTGAATAGAAAGAGAAAAATAATCGAGAGGTATTTTACAGGCGTATAACGAAACGAGTGTTTTGCATGAGACGATAATTTTCCATAATTCATGTTATTCGCGGGACTCCAGCTGAGGGCGAAAGGATATTGTGCGGCGTCAAAAATTACAATCCAGCTGTTACCCACGGGCTGCGCGAAATCGGAATTCGTGCGTAACATCTGTTATAAATTTTTTCGTCCTAAAAGTTTGATCGGTACATCGATATTTATTATCAGAATGAAGGTTCAATTATAAAACGTGCATACACGTGTTATGATATAATAACTATCGATGAGCGCCAAATTTCAATTTATAAATGGTGATAACGTTCCACTCTTATGCATTCTAATTTCGTCCTTGAACTATTGTAAAATTCATTTCCGAAGTCCTTATAGATTTGAAGGACAGCATTACTCTGACTGACAATGACTATTATATTTATACTGAGAAATTCTTCGATTACACTAAATTTATTCTAAGTATATTTCTGTACGTTTTTTGCGTTTATGTGATACCGCATTATATAATAAAAGCGTCAAGACAGATAGGGAGAAGCGCATAAAATACACCAGTACACTCGTTTTTTGAGTATGGATTTTTTTTCTTTGTTTGTTCGATTTGACTCGAAACCAGTAAAAAAAGACTCACATTCGAATTTTCGCGAAAGTGTAATTACCACCTCGTCATTTGGTGTACCACACAAAATCCCACAATTCGATTGACTCAACAATCTTTTGTTACGATTAATCGTTCTCAAAGTATCCCAATCTATCCCAACTTGATTCGAAATAGGACACTCTGTGTGATATGACATGTGGGTATGCATTACGCTTGAATTTATTGTAACAACGGAGATCAATTCGGTGCAGTGTTTGTATGTAATTTCTAGATAACTGCAAAGTAGGGTGAACCAAAAATACTAACCTATTGAATTTATGGTCGTGAAAGGTCTTATTTACTGAGGTGAAAATTCTTCCATTGGGAAAATTTTTTATTTCCAATCTTAAGAGGTATTCAATCAACGAGATTAACCATAACTTATCGCCGAGTGGTTGAAGATTTTAACATGATAATAAATGTCAAACTTTTGAGCAAGTAAAATTCTCAATCACGTTATGTCGAAATAATTTGTAATTTTCCAGAGTTTCGTACGAATGGAAAGCGTTGTTACGAAGAAACTATGAATCGCATTTTCGAAGTGCACAGGAGATCTGTTATAACCTTCAAAACCGCCAAGACGCGTGAAACACGAGTTACAATAATTTCGTTCTAGTCTACGATTCAGCGATCAGGTTGGTATTGTGACATGAAAAAGTGAACTTGAAATTCATTCCTCTCGTCTGTTTTTCTTTCTCTTTGATCAGCTGTTATACATACGCCATAGCTATCGGAGATATTTTTTCTGTTTATTTCTCACGACTTGGCTCGAAGCCATGTAATAAAAATTCTTCAACATGATATATAAAAATGCGGCGTAGGGTGGCGCTAACTTTAAATGTAATCCCATCAGAGATATATTCTATTTTGGGAAGGCCAACGCCATTTACGCATGCTCGTTGAATACAATTAGAAATGCACTTGTAAGTATTTTTAGTTATTAGTTATCGCGGAACGTGCGCATGATCGATAGGGTGATTAAAATATTGATGCTAATCGAACGGTCGGCTAATATTACGTGTATAATGGAATAGAGAACTGTGTGTATAGTCTGAGTTTCTATGTTGATGGGAAAAATGTGAAACTGTAATGCCGACGACGTTGGATCGGTGAAAGGGAATTTCATGATCAAACAAACGATCGCTCGTGCAACACCCGACGAGGAATGAGTCACCTCGACCTAGGTCAACGAATTGATCCGCGCTCGATTGGCACCCGCTTAATCTATGCAAAAGATTGTCAATGACCCCGATTTTTCGAGGACCTGTGGACCCTAGCGTACGGCGATCGGAAGACCTTCTGTCAGCGGCATCTGTCTCTCTCAAAAAACGACGTTGTGCTCGTTTCAATCCCTTCGAGCTGTGCGTCAGATTTCAAAAACCTGCCGGAGCTGACCGGACTTCTCTGCGACAAAAACA
The DNA here is from genome assembly GCF_917208135.1 of Athalia rosae. Taxonomy (NCBI): domain Eukaryota; kingdom Metazoa; phylum Arthropoda; class Insecta; order Hymenoptera; family Athaliidae; genus Athalia; species Athalia rosae. The sequence continues at coordinate 11,537,048 of NC_064030.1, forward strand.
ATCGAGATAACCTCAAAGACGAAATACGGTCGGTGTCCAGATAAAAACAATGCGTATTGTTTTCAACGATATTTTTCTATTCTACCTTACGTCAACTCCATCTTCACGCATAAATTCTCAAGTTTTATGTTAACAATCCAGATGTGGACGATCGGACGCGGGTTGTGGATTTATATTCCTAGACTGAAGTACATAGACAGATCTATTACAAATTGTAGCGCCACTTAGTTACTGAATAATAAGAATTTCGCATCATCAGGATGAGTTATTTATTATTCATTTCTCGGTATTTTTGAGTGCTTCCAAGCTGCGTTTTCCGTTGTGACAAACGACTGGCGATGGCACAGATATTACAGGTGTAAATCACCGGCGTGTTTATCTCGTTACATCAAGGTCGGCAAATATTGATTCGAAAAAATCTATCAATATAACGCATACCTAATGTTTATTAACAAAAATCTCACCGCGTCTATATTTGGATACAAGCGGAATGGGGGTAAAAAAATTGTTCAGGCGATTATTCAACTCAAGATTATAGATAAAGATCTATGGAACACAAGTTCACCTTGACCTTGTCGAAATCGAACGTCAAAGATCGAAAGGGTCTGTATAGGTCGCTAATGAATGTTCCGAGTCGAGAAAAAACATCACTAATTGTTAATCAATGAAAATCAGTTCGTTCGCGAGCACCGTTTTTATCGATGGATCGTAGGATTTTTCGTACTTGATGAAAAAAGTGTAACCTTCACTTCGGAGATCGGTATAAATTTCGGTAGTTGTTTACCCATCTCGGGCTTGAAAATCTGCGTCTGGTGGACTGGTGAGCAAATATTTTTGTTTTACACCCTGTAGATCAGTAGTGATTCGTTCGCTGAAAAAGCGAGCTTCGTCTTTGAGTACATAACGTAGTAGCCCATTATCCTATTACTTCAAGTTAAATGAGCGGCTCTTATGGAATATTTTGTTAATTAACCAGCACATGGACAGTGGTTGCGTCGTCCAACCATCTGCAGCTGAGATGTTCACGGATCGGTTCAGACGGATGAAAGGTCTCTTCATGATTTTTCAAATCCATCGCGGGCAGAAACCTTCGTTTCACGACCTCGGCTATTCTACTTTAGTTCTTACAATATTTGCGCGATCGAAGATGTCTCCGATGATCTACGCGTGAGAAACTGTGAATTCCGTTGCATTTTACGCACTTATGCACTTCATCTATCTGCAGATAAATTATCACTTGATTAAATGGCACGATTCTTTTAGCTAAACTGAATGACGAGGTGATCGTGATCGGAATTTTTGACGGAAACGTAGAAAAAAATTCGAGATGTTTTGACGTACATCGATAAACGGTTCAGTTGCAATTTCAACGATTCTGAAATAAATTCAAAGTTGACTTACCCATTTGTCATGACGCGATTAGTTCTGCTGCACGGGGTTGCTGGAATAATTCATATGAAGGTCAGCGGTCGGCGAGCTGCAGATGCTAGTCAAGTTGCAGGGGTTGCACTGTTGACAGATATTAAAACGGAATCGGTGACAAATACGACGAAGAATTTTCCTTCCGGGTTTCGTCTCTCGAATTAATCTGTGAAATTGAATGTGCAACGGACCAGAAAGTATACGAGCGAATCCCCATTTGTCACGGTTATCGAATTCGCGATGCATGACCTTGTGTTTTCTTTATTTTATTCTCTTGTTTTTCGTTGTCTGACAAAATTCGCAATTTCAGGAATAAAAGGAACTCGCAATCGATGGTCGAACGACCGATTCTGCGGCTATTATAACAACGTCCGGTTACTGTACGAAGGGTGAATGCCCTCTGCTAATTATAAATCCGCCAACGAATAACCTTGACAGTGATTTGTTTGGATAGTTGTTGGCAATTAGCCGGAAATACTGTGAATATCGATTTTCAGATGGAGACGGCGGACTGAATTCAACCCAAGAACGCCGATCTCGCTATTCTTGCCTTCATGCACGGTAATTTCAGGCAGGAACATAACCTACTTGTTTTCGAGCCGACCAACTCGTTCAGTCGCCCCGTCATTCTGACAATGAGATATTTCCTACGGTTAATCGAATGCATCGCATCGGTCAGATCAAACTATTTGAAAGAAGCTAAAAAGTAAAGCCAAATGAATAGATTCTCCAATATTTCTGTCATTTCTTGCAAACTTGACGGATCATTGCAAATGATTAGAGGCTACGGGAATACAGGGTGAATCCTTCAACTCTGTCAACCCGTCAGGGGTATGTTGGGACTGCTCAGACAAGCATTTTTAGGTAACACACCTCTGGTCGGAAACTCCTCCTAACGGCTGTGGAGGGCTTTGGAGTTTTGTTTTTAAAAATTTTTTTTTGTTTTTTTTTGTTTTTAATTTTTTCTTTATGGTACCCAGTTTCCCTCGCGTGACGATTAACTGCAGCGAAAACTTGCCTGTGGGGAAAAGGTCGGTTTGGGAACCGTTCACGATACCAGCGTTGCGCAGCGAGTGAATTCGAATCATTGGCGCGGTACGCATAATGCACATCTGGTTAGCTCGACCCAAGTAAGGCGGTTCATAATTACTCGACTTGTACCGATGAGACACTAAGAAGTACGTTGTTTAGCGCGGAATAAACCATTACGTTCGAATCCGAGCGAAAGTAGGAGCAACCCCTGGGTACCAGAAAAAATAAATAAATAAATAAATAAATTAAAAAAAAAAATCTTCAAAGCCCTCCACAGACGTTAGGAGGAGTTTCCGACCATAAGTGTGTTACCTCAAAATGCTTGTCTGAGCAGCCCCAACATACCCCTGACGGGTTGACAGAGTTAAAGGATTCACCCTGTAGATTACGAGGAGAATTGTGTTTAAAATTACAACAAAACTATGTGGTAAAGCGTTTCGGGAACCCGTACATAACCGTTCTGTAAAATAATTTTCAATACTTCTCCATGTATTTTTCAATATTTTTCGCCAGTTTTATGGTAAGATGCGTGGTAAAATTTTCCGTGTTTTGTTAACAATTACTCAGTAACTGATAGGAGAATCGGTCTCAGATATATGCAGCTTCGGACATGGAGACCCAGGGGCTCTGGCTGGACAACAGAGTCAGGGCTTCTTTTTTGAATAATTAAATAGCGCGAAAACGAAAGGGTACCTCTTTGGGTTTTCTCGATTTTTGGGCCAAAAATGGAGTATTATAAAATTCGATTGTGGGACACTTTCCTAACGTATTATGACCTCGGGAACACAAATCTGTCAACGAAACGGAACTATATGAATGAAATTTTCCCTTCGAGATATTCTTGATTATTCACTTTTTGGGTCGATAAATTAGCGATAACTCGATCAATTTTATAGAAGTTTAATTTGGCTTTCGAATTCGGATTCTCGAAATCATGATATTCAAGAACACTGTAGAAATCCCTTAATTTTGACAAAAATCTAAGTCTAAAAATTTTTCTGGCTGGGCAATTCTTTGGTTCAATCGAAAAACCATGTATAGAAGCTTTTGGCTGACGTGTTTGAGAAAAGAATTATCAAACCCTCAGCCAATGAATAAAATGTCATCATCGTTCAGCGGTGCAATTCATCCACCCACAAGCAAAATCTAACGGCACCAATCGGTACACGCTATTTTGCTGCCCGAATTTAGAAACGTGACGCCCATTTCAGATTTCGAGTTTTCATCTGGCGTGAAACCAAGTTTTTAGAAAGGGATTTGATTGCGATAAATATTGGTTTTCAATACGAAATCACGATATTTGTAAATCAAGTCGAAAAAAAATGAGCAGGTGAGTCGCTTTATCGGCGTGCGCTGACGAAATAGTTGGGTATACGTAAAAACATTGTAGTACTACAAAAATATTAGTCATCGGTAGATGAACACATAATAATACCGATACTGATGTACATTCAATTTAAATAACCGCCCCCAAAATTTGCTGCCTCGCTCTCTCTAACGGTGAATTCACCCCCAGTACGTAGGAATAATAAAGTGATTGACATTTTTTTTTCAATGTCCGGTGTCCATGTATACCATTTCGGTACATACGTGCCCTATAAGGTTGGGCCCCTAGGCAACTGCTTATTTTGCCTAGTTGTGCGTTAGATCTATGGCATCTCAAAGTTAACTTTACTAAACTCGAATGGGTAACAATATTTCGGTGTAACTTTTTTGTTTATCCTTCCGAGTGACAGTTTTGCATGTTTCATGAAATTTGAGAATTTAGGTACTGCCGAAACGGCGGATTGACAGAAGTGAGATTGAAATATTCCGGTAGTTCATCCTTGCATCAGATTCCATGATTCCTAACCATGGATGTACTTGACTCCCAGAGTATTGCAGGGCTAAAGTAGCGGCGAACAAGGAGTAAACGAAAGAAACAAGGAGTCATCGCATGCAGAACTGGTTTTCTAAAATCGCATGATAACTTGGTTTTTATTTCTTTTTCCATTCACGCTCTGGGATTTCGAACCGGATACACCGATATTTATTCGATTAATTAACGACCGAAAGAACATCCGAAGGTGCGAAACTGATATTTTACGACGTAGGCGCGGGTTATGTCGGCCTGCCTTCCGGCAGGAAGAGTAATTTTTGTTTCTCGCACCTACGCAGCGTTTTGACGGTGGTCATTGAGAACAATTTTCAAATAATAAACAAGTGAAAAGGCTCATTCTAACTTGTTTAACAAGCGCAAAATAAACCCTTCGATAACGTGTATTGTAGTATTAGGAATTCATACAATCTATTGTTTTATCTACCGCGGGTCACACTTCAGCTGTCAAAGCATAATGTGAAGTTTCCAGGAAAACATACGCTGTGAATAGATATCGTCAGATTAGGAGAAGTTTCGTTATTCCTTTAGTACGCAGGCTACCGGAATGAGACACCCTTACGTACGTATAATATAATATAATCCATCTAATCTCTGGCGCGTATCACCGTTGCGGCTGCAGACGAGATGAAATCAAGATTGCACAAATATGCAGGTCAATTGAAATATACGCCTTGGTAGACACGATCGTTTCTACGGCATAACGGCGATTTTCGGCACTTGCTCCGAAAACAATCATGATTTATGAAGTGTGCGGGAAAAAATTAATCCAAATAAAAACACTGTCAAAGTATCGTGCCGCGACCGTTACCATCCGCCAGCTTCGAAGAATTTCAAAAAATTAGAAAGTCATGCGAATTGAAATAGCTCTTTGAACGGAGATGATCTGATGGATCGATATCGATCACAGGCATATGCAGATCCCATGATTTTCTAACAACTTCAACAAATCACGTTCGATTCAACTAAGAATCGGTCTCTGATTTGCAGGTGTGCAAAAAAAAAAAAAAAAAATCACATTGATCTCTCGTTGGCGGATTCACGTATTTCAAACGTCCGGCATCAACGATAACTGAGGAGTAGAAAAATAAAAAAACAAAGTAATTACTTTTTCTTGAAACCTTGTTATATCCTATATATCGTATATTGCCTCGCGTCCAAGTTTGTGTACGGTCGTACGAGCGCTATTCACGATGAAAAATTGTTACGGCGACAATTCGACGTCGCAATTGCACAAAAAATCCCTTCAGCAGATGCAGGAACAATGTAACGACAAATTCATTAATATTTCTCACCGGAGAAAATCACGCTACATAACTTCACGATATTTCCAAACTGACAACGAAATAGAGCAAAACAAAAAAAAAAAAAAAACAAAAAAAAAAATAAATTCAAAACAAAAAACAAACGGTTCACCCGATTCAATCTTCGAATCAGCGATAAATGACCGAGTGATTGAACAACTAGCTCGTTTCAGCCCCGGAGTGAAGCTCTACTGCGGTAAGCGTGAATATCGTCGCGATATATACCTAAACTGACTAGCTGCTGCTTCTCAGTCAGTCAGTCAGAGAGTATCTCTTGCTCTCAGATTTCCCCCACTCCTTGATCGTGTGTAGAAAAGTTACGTCTACCTCACTTATAGGCTTCAATGATGATGTTCAAGTTCATCGACTATTCTCTGAAGGCGGAGGAAAGGGATGTTAATGACCTTGACATGGAAGATCTACTCACTCCATTGAGATTCTTCCGAAATAATGCGTGTGACAATGCGGACTGAAAAAAAAAAAAAAAAAAGAAACGAACTGCGGGCCATCGATTGCAACCACGTGACGTTGGTTCGGTTCGGAGCAGAGCGAACGGGGCTCGACGGATTGCAACTCGCGATCCCTAACGACAATGACGAGGACAAGGACGACTACGACGACGTCGACGTATAATTGCAATGACCTCGAATCGCTGTACGTACAGTTCCAGGTCACGGTATAGACAAAAATTTTATAGGGCGATGTCAAAAACGTACCTTATACCCCAGAAATTTCTATGCATGCTGGCTCGATTTTTCAATGTATTCCTAGTGGAGATATTCAATTTTTGGTTTGCCATAAAAGTCGTACTGGTCAGAATTGGAATCGGATTTTCTTTCTGGATTTTAATCAGCAAGCTGCAAGATGTGGTCAAAGTTGGAATAAATATGCAATCTGTTGGGGAATTTCGACGCATTCGAGCTGATTTATAACCAAGCCACCAAAAATTAATTCATCTTTTACATAAAGTCGTATACGGGACGAAACAAAATGGAGTTGACGATCTGCCAGGTCGCTCCTGTACCTCGAGGTGGGTGAAGATCTGTGAAAAATTTAAGCCCGAAAATTGATTTCGACACCGTTAAAACTTGAGGTGAGAATGATATCTAGTCGCTCTGAAAAAAACACAACTCGACAATAGAGTGAAAAATCTGTGCAAGACACCATAAGTCGTCGTATAAATAAAATATCCGACTCGCAGTGAAAGTACAAAGTCAACAAAACAGAAAAAAATAAATAAACAACGCTATTTGCAAACCATAAAATAATTTTTTTCAGACTTTGATTTTCGCCGATGCAAGTAAAATTTTTCTGAATGAATAAACCAATTTGGACCTCAAATTATCGGATCAAGGTCAATTTCGCGACACCACATTAATTGGGGGTGATATTAAACGATCTTCAGGTGAAAACTCACTTGGCAAAACGACGACACAATTCAATTGTTCCACACTGTGTAATTCCACATCAATTCGATGAAACAAAAACAGTGACCCACTTAGATTTTTCATATGATAGCTCCTGGTTCGAGACACTTCTCCAATTTTTTCGATTTTTTTCGTCCAGCCGTTTTTGAGCTTGAATTTTCGAAAACTCAAAACGGCACTCCGACCGATTTTTGTTAAAAAACTATGACGATAAACATTTTCTGCTTATAAGAAAAGTTAAAAGATCGTTTTTCTTTTTTTTTCTAATTGTTGGTTACTACAAACATTCTTTTCTCTAACCCTTTAAGTTGAACAGTTTTCGGGTCAACCTAAATGGTTTTAAAGTAGGTATCCAAGGGTCTAAATAATTCTGAGAGGGAGAAAGAGAGAGAGAGAGAGAGAGAGAGAGAGAGAGAGAGAGAGAGAGAGAGAGAGAGAGAGAGAGAGAGAGAGAGAGAGAGAGAGAGAGAGAGAGAGAGAGAGAGAGAGAGAGACTATCGTTATCATTCATTGATATTAGTCATTGGTTCAAGATCATCAATCAAAATTCCAAATCGTACAGATTCAAATTCACCAATTGGATACGTCTATCAAGCTAGCACCGCCACAAGAGAAATATTGAGTTCAGTATATGTAATAATTAAATGCTAATTAGATGCTAATTAAATGCTCTAATGCCGAATTTGTCGCTCTGCATTTTATAAAAAAAACCTGTGGCGGTGCCAGCTTGGATTCAAGCTAGCAGCGCCACATTGAAAAATCAGCTAAGAGAGGGTGATTTCGAAAAAGTGATTGGGCAGTAATTAAATGCTAATTAGATGCTCCAATACTACCCAAGGCCCGAATTTGTCGCTCGTCATTTTCGATTTTTTTTCAATTTTTTTCGATTTCTTCTGCCGTCTGTGGGGCTGCTGACGGTGTCGAGGGTCGAATCTACGACGGGGATGACAAATTCGAAAAAGTGATTGGGCAGTAATTAAATGCTAATTAGATGCTCCAATAATACCCAAGGCCCGAATTTGTCGCTCGTCATTTTCGATTTTTTTTCAATTTTTTTCGATTTTTTCTGCCGTCTGTGGGGCTGCTGACGGTGTCGAGGGTCGAATCTACGACGGGGATGACAAATTCGAAAAAGTGATTGGGCAGTAATTAAATGCTAATTAGATGCTCCAATAATACCCAAGGCCCGAATTTGTCGCTCGTCATTTTCGATTTTTTTTCAATTTTTTTCGATTTTTTCTGCCGTCTGTGGGGCTGCTGACGGTGTCGAGGGTCGAATCTACGATGGGGATGACAAATTTGAAAAAATGTACCCCAAGTTTCAGGGCTCTATCTTAATTTGAATCCGTGCCGCTTAATTTTTTAATTCTTGATTTTTTTATTACGGTTAAAATAATTATCCAAAGAATTTGAAACTCTGCAGACTTTATCATCATAATAGTACCTGCCCTTCGGTAGAATGTGCAAAAATCAATGTCATTTTTCATTTTTACGTGAACTCATGTTGAGACGATTGATTCTATGTCGTATGTTCATTGAATTAGCAATGTCACCAGTCGTCAACCAATGACTCGAACCTGAAAAATTCGATTCGTGTAAAATTTTTGCCACTCGCCTCAAGATGCTTAGTTCACCGAATTCAGCCCTTGAGGATGAAAAAAAATTAAAAACGATGAGCGACAAATTCGTCGTTATAGCATTTAATCAGCATCTAATTATCATTCTATTATTATGTCATTCATTCTCCGGATTTGTCATCCCCATCGTAGATTCGACCCTCGGCACCGTCAGCAGCCCCACAGACGGCAGAAAAAATCGAAAAAAATTGAAAAAAAATCGAAAATGACGAGCGACAAATTCGGGCCTTGGGTATTATTGGAGCATCTAATTAGCATTTAATTACTGCCCAATCACTTTTTCGAAATCACCCTCTCTTAGCTGATTTTTCAATGTGGCGCTGCTAGCTTGAATCCAAGCTGGCACCGCCACAGGTTTTTTTTATAAAATGCAGAGCGACAAATTCGGCATTAGAGCATTTAATTAGCATCTAATTAGCATTTAATTATTACATATACTGAACTCAATATTTCTCTTGTGGCGGTGCTAGCTTGATAGACGTCAATTGGATCCGCCGCCGTGTGGAATTTTGGAAAGCTGCCATTACCTAGGGAGGCGAAGGTTCAGGCCAACTATTTAGGGTGACCTGAAAAATGCTTGACTCGAGGGGTTGAAAGAACTAATGTTTGAGTTACCAAGAAAAATCGAAAAATTTTCTCAAAAAAATCAGTCACGGTGCTGTTTTCAGTTCTCGAAAATTTAAACTCAAAAACGGTTGAACGGAAAAATTTGAAGAAAATCAGAGGAGTATTTGGAAAATCGATGGAAAAATCGAAGAGGGTCACTGCTTCTGTTTCACCGAATCGACGTGGAATTTCCCATTTGTGTCATGTATTTCTCACGATGATCTTGATTCTGGAAATACCCATATTCTTAATCTTATTTTCACGTATCAAGTTTCGAGTATAATAAACATAGGTAATATAAAATGACATAGTCGCGCGTACATTAATTTCTTTCGAAAATTTTCCCATCGCCGGATATTCTTTTTTCGTACATGATGCGATTTTTTTTTGTCAACTTTCTCGTACCGTACAGATTTTGAACTTTATGTTTAGGTACCACGCACGTTGCTCTTCAGGGTCGCGATCGAAACAACCAATAATACGCTTGAAAAACCAGATCGTTGAAAATAAAAATTTCTTCTCGAAAACGTACGGACGAAGCGAAGGGAAGAAAAGGATGGAAAAAAAAGAACAACCCAGATATGATGTAACTGTTTACATCTGCAGCTAGTTATACTTCAATTTGATTATATCAGAGAAACGCTACGCGAGTGAATTTATTGACGCGTTCTTGAAAGTTGACTTTTGATTTCTCACGGCGATTCTGGAATGCCGGCTACAAAGTGGTCGCAGGTTTTAATGAGCCAGTTGCCAGTTCATTCCGAGTACGTATTAGACGACAACATATCGCGTGTGCCCACCGGTACAAGGTCGTGTACGTTTCATTATATTGGTTTTTTTCTTTCGAATGAAAAAAATTGAAATCAGTTTTTTGGATCTATCGAAAGAGAACATTCACGTTCGGAGGATTTTCGATCACAAAAAAAAAAAAACGAATCGCGTGACAAAATATATTTTTTTTTATTCGAAAAGAAGGACTGTCAAGAAATGGTCGTCCGTTCTTTCACACCGCGATGTGTGTCTCTGCGTTGCACACGTTGTTGGAGCGCTTGTCGTGCAAGAAAAAAAATGGCTCGAGCGACTTTGCGTCGTTAATAAAGTTGACAGAATCGATCAAAGATCTATTCTGAGAGGGAGTATCCATAAAATATACGACCATCGAACTTGAGCTGTTTTTTTGGTTCTCGATCTAATTCCAACAAGTTTTTACGTTTCCGGGTACTTTTGCGGTAAATGTTGCAAAAAAACAAAAAATGAAAAGAAGAAAATTATTTTTGACGACCGAAATCGCACTTTTTGCGCGAACGACCTAGTACCAACGGACGTGCGGTCTACAAGTTTTCGATTATCCGCGATTTGCCCGATTGGCGAAAAAAAGAAGATGATGAAGACGAGCGAGTTTCCCTGTTTTTTTTTCTCGCTGCTTCGTTATAACCGTGACAGCTGTGTCGATACTAAAATTATCAGTCTTAGTTCGTTGCCAATAAATAACAGTCTCGCAAAAAGCTAGACCTATATGATCGTCTCGATATAGCACTTGACGTTCAGAATAGAATATTTATTTACCCACCGGCTGTTGAACTATCGAAAAAAGTAGGTTGAATCAACTTGAAAGAATATTAAAAGAATCAACGGATATTTTTTACTTGAACATTGAATAATTTTCAAGTACAACAACAACAATAATGATAATAATAATGAATAATAATAATGATAATAATCGTTCATTAAGCCCCTATGATCGCAGACGGGTTAATATCCATTGCGAGGAGAAGAAAATCGATTAGCTTCCTCGAGCATACCTATTATCCTATGTACACAAACCTTATTCATAACTGGCGTAGTTAGACACTACGCGATATGATTTAGATTGGAGCAAAATATCCCTAGGGGAATTCAGAGCAGCGCGACGGCGGAGGTGGGGAGCTCGACCTGCATCCATCGTACGTAAATTCCACTAGGGATATTTTTCTCCAATCTAAATCATATCGCGTAGTGTCTAACTACGCCAGTTATGAATGAGGTTCGTGTACGTGTACATACCTGAATACGACATCGTCGCTTATACTAATTGCTATGCAGGACTTGGGTTATTCGCCGTTATTCATCGACATCGCATATCGCAAACTACATCGCTAATTTCCATCGTCAGCTTTATTGTTCAAAGGTTTGACGCTTGCCGCGCTGCAGCTGCGCGAACATAGGCATATAAAGGAGATCATTTTGCAATACTCATGCGAACATCAAACTCACCCTATATGCACGCTAAGCATATAGTAATAATTATTCAGTTCAAGGGCATAACGATAAATCGCGGTGAATCGGTACGGGTACAAACACCGCTGTAAGATATACCGTAAAAGTTTTTCAAACCCATATAAATATACGGATAGTTTATGATGTATCAGTCACGCGTGTTACGCGTTATGTATAGCAGCTCTGTTCAATTACGCTACGTATCTTCGGGGGGAAAGAAAAAAAGGAAAAATTGAATGACGGAGCAAATACGTAAGAAATGTCTTCTACTCCAAAACGCGAAAGCTCTCAATCTTGAAGCGCTGTTACGAGCTGCACGGAACGGAAAAAAAATAAAAGCTTTAGCGTCGATTGGTGATATCCTGTCACGGAGTCATCGATAATACGTTGTGCTCGATGTGTGGAGAAATACTCTCGAGGTACGCGTGAGCTAGTTACATTTTTTGTTCACAGACTTTTCACGCTAATTGACCTGTTGATTAGGATGAGTCGATTTTTTTTTCATTAGTTCGAGGGTAGAATTTGTATTTAAAAGAAAAAAAAAGTTTTTTTTTAAGGTAAATTTTTTCTTTCAGGATCTTAAGATGGCCCCTTAATTTTGAAAATTACGCAATGAAAATAAATTTTCAACCCAACTTTCACCCTAATAAAAAAAGCAAGTTATTTTTTCAAAAATCACCATAATAATACTGGAATTTTTTTTTCCTCAAACGATCATTTTCGGAAATTCTCAGATCGAAAATTTGAATTCGTCGATGATATTCAAAATAAGGGGGAAAAAATTCTTTTCAATTCTCAAAAATTTTCTTTTTTTATAAGCTACAAATTATACCCCCAAAAGAATTTTTTTCCAATTCGACCCACCCTATTGTTGGTTCAGTTGAACTTATGACGAAAAAACTGCCCAAAATTTTTTTTCAATGTGCGAAGTCGTTTATCTAATCGGTAAGAGCCAAGCAATAATGAATGGAATTGAAGGTCAGGTTTTTGTTTAGCATCTAAAAAACCGCGAAAAGTAATCGGAGTCGTTTATTATGCTAACATAAAAAAAATCAAGAAGATACTAGAAACTTGTTCAACTTTTTTTCATCCCGTCTTTATAGCGACGACATAACCGTAAATCAATGAATGAATTGATGAACTTGATCACGGCGTGCATGAATAAAAGAAGAAAAAAAAAACACTTGAACAGAATTAATGTCTGACTTCGAACGATGTGGTACGGTTGCGTGTCGGTCAGAGTTATTTTTATTGGAGCATTTAACATAACACGTATTATTATAGAATAAGTTTAAGTATTGGCTCGTGTATAAAAGACGGGATATTTTCGTAACCCTACTAGAATCGCTACAATACGGCCTGTTTAATATCATTGAAAATTTCGCAGATATCGTAGCTCCGCATTTCGGATATTAGAAATCATCGTTAATCGACTTATTTGAAGTCCACTAAAAAACTTTGGATTGATGTTTTATCTACTATTTGAAAAAGATGAAATTCGTTTGTCTGCATATTGTATACACTTGGTAGACTGCTGAAAATCAGTTAATTTTACAAAGCGAATTAAATTTTGACTGATTGTGAGTAAAATTTTGGACGAATATAATTCAAATTTTTTCACAGTGACGCGAACTAAGAAAACCAAGCTTTCATTCCCTTATCGAAATTTGGAGTTTGACTTTATTTTTGGATTTTGATCTCATTTTCCACATGTGCTGATGAGTCAACCCCATTGTCAGCTGAAAATACATGTATATTAGGGTGGCGCAAAAAAATGGCTATTTTTTTTGCGTCTCTTATGAAATACACTAGTTTGACATGTTTCAAGTGCCTCCTCCAAAGATCATCTCGGAAGAAAAATTTTAGACGCCGCTCAAGATGTTGAAACATTTCGAAAGTCGCCAAATTGTTTTTTTTTTTTCAATCTTTTTTCTCGTCATTCTATTATATTTTAGGTTGTAAATGATGAAAAATTCGAAAATTGCAAGTCATTATTTGTATTTCTAAAAGTTGCTCCAAATTCTTTCAACTCTCAAAGTAGATTATTTAAAATATTTGTGAATATTAATGGAAATATTAATGGAAATTACATTCGAAAAATTGTTTGGAATTTTTTTTAGTATCTCGTCCTTTATTTTTATTCTTTGGTAGGTATATCAGCTTCCACACAAAGAATTGAAAGCTCATTTATATTCAGATTTGAAGGTTGCTCGAAAATATTTTAAGTACTTTACTTTGAGAATTAAAAAAAATTTGGAGCGCTTTCCGAAATCCAAACGTCGACTGAAAGTTTTTCGAATTTCCATATTTTTCAACCAAGCATATAATAGGATAACCAGAAAAAAAGATTGAATTTTTTTTTCACTTTCGACGATTTTGGAGATTTTCGAATCTCTTGAGCGACCCCTACAAATTTCTTTTTGAGCTGCTCTTTGAAGGGGGCTCTCAAAGACACGGTAAACTAATATACTCTTATAGCAGACGCGAAAGAAATATTCGTTTCGTTGCGCCACTCTAATGTGTATGTAACATATTTTTGTTCAGCCGAAATCGGATTTCTTCTAAAATTTATTCGGAGCATTTTTTCTACCGATTAAGAGAAAACCGTCTTCTCCGATTTTTCAAAATTATTCGTTCCTCTATCATTTTCGCTCATTAAAGATAAGGAGGTCGGAGAAAAAGATAATCGAGTCGAAGCCAATTTTCATAACGATATTCAGGGATCAAGCTTCTTGAATTGAAAAAAAATTTTAGGGATCTTGAAAGTTCGTCGAAAAAAAGAGCGAAACAAATGCATCACCTCTTATCACTAGGTATTCATGATTCACTCGACTATTGATCTACTGGATGAGCAGTTGTTTGTGTCATTTGGACCAAGTCTGTTGAAAAATCTGACGTGATGGACGCTTGAAACACTAATTGCCTATACGGGGAGGCGATTGGTTCGATCGAGGAGTGAAAAAGTTCAAATTCTTCGGGGGATGTCATCCAACTGGAGTTAACAAATCGAACGAAAGTTGGGACACCGGTGGCGTGAGCAAAGGGAAATGAGACGCACAGCGAAAGTGATCCTTCCCTCGCTATTCCATTTCCTAGTTTAAAAAATTTTTTTTTCCAAATATGAAGCCATTTCTCGATATTAAAGAATCGTTCGCGATCCTGTATTTCTCAATGTCATTCATTCATTCCGAAAGCAGATTTTTTGGGAGCTTTCATAAAAAATTTCGACATTGACTTTCGGGTTGACAGTCGATTTTGCGCGGTCATTTTCGAGGGTGACCTTCACCCATCTCGAGCTGAAGAATCACTCGGAAAAGTGTTGACCAAACATGTGGTACACCCTGTACACATCTATGATGAAACTAATAATTTCATGTTAGTTTTATCCTTGCGCCGTCGAGAATTATATTCTGATTGAAGAAGAATGTTATAGCACATTGATGATATCAATTGAGTGATGATATCATGCGTATTACTAATTGTAAGTTTAAATTTCTCGAGCGTGCCAATGTAAATATAAAATACACTTATGTACATCTGCGGCAATGAGAAAGACAAAAATCAGTTGGATATAAATCAGGTTCAAAGTAATAGTGAAATTAGTGGTAGATTATTCAAGTGGTCCTTGGAAACATCCTTTTTGAATATTGACTTCGACATAAGCTCAAATCATTTGAAATGGTAAAAAAAAGATTTGAGCTACACAAAGGGCCCTCAATTTCACGTTAAAAATCTCCGTTTGGTTTTGCAAACCTCCCGTTTGCATAACACAAAAAAAAAAAAAAAACGAAAAATTCTTTCCATTCAACTCGAAACTATAGAATTGCAAAATATCCTTTAGTTTCATGAAATGCATAATTTTTTTTTCGGAACACAATTCTTCGTATCTTTTTCATGAATTTTTGTATAAAGTATTCAACAGTTTGGAAAATATAGATACTAGAAACTTCAATTCTTCGAAAAAGCTTTCGTCTGTTTGTCGAATATTCAGGACAATCTTTGGTAAAAAAGTTTTGGAGAATTTCATTCCGAGACAAAACTAAAGTTTTTTATTTTCGGTCTTTTCTATGCCATTCGAACAGAAGAAGAAATTTCTGCTCTTTTATTTGCATAAGAAAATTTGCAAGGTCATGAAATTAAAATTCGGGGCTCTATCAGAGCTCAAAATTCCAAAAAGATTCTTTCGAGGCACACCCTATAGTACGTATACATATAATACACGTGCGTGCGTAGACACAGAGGTAATTTATGTATACCTGGGACCTCCGCATTTCGAAATAGGAAGGGATGAAGGAAGAACGAACGTAAGAAGGGAAGGAATGGAATTGTAACGGCGTATACCCGCAACCAAGTCGGGATCTCCATACTAATTAAAATAGCAATCTTCATGGCATCTCCTCTACATTCAGGATTTAATCAAACTACATTTAATAAATTGTATCGAGAAAAGTTACGAATAATTAACCAGCGCCAGAGTATTATTCGTTCCCAGAAATTTCCGCTCTATTGACCTTGCCGTCGGAATCACATTATATAAAAAAGAAATGAGGCTGAGAAGAGAAAAACGGCGCAAATTATAAACTTGAAAAATTTAACTGAAACTTCGTAGTTATAAATGTAACGTCTGATCACCAGAATCGAAAGCGCTCGAATTCCGTTGAATTTCGCGGTGCAGGGGAGCGACGTTGGCGTTAGATCGAATCAATGAATTCATCAATCGATGAAACCTAATCACGTGCGTGAGTAACGATCAATTTGTTATAATCAACGATCGGCGAATTACGGCGGAACGTTTACGCGACCGAATATCGAATATGGAACAAAGTGATTATATTCAACGAATTATTAGTCAGTGGAAATTATACAGAGAACTCGGCGGTTATGGGGTGTATTATACACCATCGGTTGTATGTACCCATTGTGCGTATCGTACCTCGGAAATCGGCGACCCAGATCTAGACGTATACACACCTACATAGAGACGCGTATACATATGTATACACCCGTATGTTACATACGCACGACGAGTCAAATTAACTCGTGCCAAAGTCATCATACGAGTTATGTTCACCGGTCACAATAATCTCGATGTAAATTGTAAAAGATTATTTTTTCTCCCCCCGTTGTTCCCACATGTAGTTGCACGCGCAATTACAAATTTCAGAGAATCTTCGCACTGTTATACGTCACGTTGATTAAAACCGTAAATTGGCTGTACGAAGCAAATGTTAAATTAGATGTATCGACTCGGTTACATCTACTGTGTACGTATACGTATTTTTATTTTTCTCTGAATCACGCCCGCAATTAGAGTCCGCGGGTCGAGAGACCTTGTAATAACAGAAGATGTTGATTCGCCCGGCGTCAATTAGAGTTAAATACACGATTTATAGAACTGAGGATTTCGCCGTTTAACTTTTGCAAAAATAATTAATTCACTCTCCACGCCTCGCAAATTAGAATACAAAAACACGATTGATTTTTTTCTTTTCTCTCTTTTTTTTTTTCAACGAGATCCCATTCGACGCCTTCTTCTTCTCCTTATTCTCGAATCACCATTTCACGCTCGGTAGTGAAGTTGATTCCGCATCTTAGGAGCGGCCATTCTGACATTGGTCCATTTTTTTTGGATTCTCTAGGCAATAAGAAAAGTTGTCCGGCTACTCAACTTTAATACATCCGTCGCACGTCTCGGAAAATCTACGGAAAATTTTGTTGTTTTAACTAAATTGACTCGTGTCACGAATCAATATTTTGTATTCGTTGAAAGTGCGGAGACGAGAATAGAATATTCTGACGCAAATGAGCGGAGTTAAAATTACATGAAGTATCAATCTTTTTTAAGCCTAATATTTAGCTTGGTAATTACACAAATTCTACGTTGAACCAATAAAGTGACTCAAATGTAAAATTTTTTGTCGTTTGAACGCAGAATATATTTAATTTGGAAGTTTCGCGTTAAATTTCAGGTTCATCACACGGAGATGAATGCACATAAATCATTTCAGCAGTATCAACGCAAGGGCATGTTGTGCTTCTAACGCAACAATTTTTCACAACAATTTCGCTAACCATGAAACACAAAATTCCCACTGTATAGATTGTTTAAAAATCAATCTCATCGGGCTCATCGGGCTCACAGGATACGCGGGTGTTTTTCTGAAAACTACCCTAGGCCACCAGCGATCCTCGAATTTTGTCTTTCGTGAAACGCGTTCAATTCATTTTTTCCTGGAACACGGACGAAGGGGCAAACTTTGAAAGTTGGTTTTCGTTCCGCGAATTTGTGCTTTATATAAATAATCTCGAAGCCGCTGTTAAAGGGAGTTCAAACTTCAACTTGGCAAAAAAAGACTCTCTCGGATGCCCGCGCAGCACTACCAGCGCGCTTGCAAACCGACAGGTTGACCCAACCTTACCGCTGTTCATCTGATAATGAGAAGTGGATTTCTCATATCTGTTACGGGTAAATGTTGAGTTTCTCATTCAAATGCGTAGAATAAAATCGTCATCTTTATTTTCGATTAATTGAGTCGAGTTATGTAAGTATATAAATACGAAAAAGTGCAAAGATGGTGCGAAAAGAAATTTCTCTGATTTTTTTTTTTTTAAATGCTGATACATTTCTCGTTTTTGGATTGGCGGGATTTTTGATCTGGGAACTTTCCTCTGTAAAGCTGTGTACGTAAAAGTTTCTATTTTCCTTTGAATGTACCTTTATTTACTCTTTAAGGGTCTTGGATACCTCGGAGGCAACTCCGAAACGATGATGTATATATGTTTACTCGATCGGTCCTGCCCTCTTGCCGGAAAATGTAGAAGATATAGTCGATAAAAACAGAAAGAAAAGTGTTTGGCAGGATACGAACACATACGAATTCAGAATGGATTCATAATACGCGGTTGGAGCGCGCTGTGCAGCGGAAAATTCGAACACTAGTGTACCGTATGTGGGCCTGTCTGAAGACAATATGGCCGTCCGAAAAGCGTAGATTGTCGGATATTTGCTAGTTTCAAGTATTCGAGCGTATTTTAGACTTTTCCAAAAAAGTGAGAGGTGCATTCTCTTTTATTAATTGCTAGGATAGTGCGCTGGGTAGTCAAAGTGGTAAGCAAGTGACTAAACTAGTGTATAATTGATGCAAATAGAGATGACGGGTCCCCATGCTGGGAAATCATCACGACGCACCTCGCATTTTATAAAATTCAATTTCATAGTTTTTTGACTTTAATACCTGGTTTTTCCGACCAGCGCACCTTCCTAGCAATTAATAAAAGAGAATGCACCTCTCACTTTTTCGAATAAGTCGAAAATACGCCTAAATAGTTGAAACTACGAAATCTCGCGTCAAAAATGATATATATATGTTGGTATCCAAGGCCCTTAAGGTAACTGTGCGATGCACGGTGGTGAATCTGACAAATGATACTTTCCATTGTCATTCTCTCAAGAATCGCATCTTTTCGGAATAGAATAGATGTAATTTGAATTTCAAAGTGTCGGGTATCCGATAAAAATAGCGTACAGAAATTTATTGCAAGTTTTTTTCATCATTCAAATAAACACAGGAGGCGAGGAAAGATATTTATCGTAATAAAATTCATCACGATTCGAATAAAAGTGGCAAACTATACGAGATGGCGATTCGGACGTACCGGCACCCTACAGATAATGCATTATATGTATTTACAATAATGGTAACGGCACGTGGCCTTTATCTTTGCTTTAAATGTATGTACGTTTTTTTTTCTGCACTCAAGAACCCTCCTGGGTTATAAAATATTGGTCATAACCTTTTGTCTCTCATGACTTATTCGGAACATCCGAGGTCAAGGTTAGGTTAGAGCGTCTCATTTTGAATTCTTCTTGCTACGATGTTACATCTACCACGAAGCTATTTGTATTTCTATGATTTTCACCATAGCGCTGTCCATCGCGCTTTCCTATTTAGAGAAGTTCATTTCCATAGTAGGGTGGGGTCCATAGCGACCCCGCAGATGACGCCTTGAGGTTTAAGAACGAAATTTCGCACATCGCAAATTCCGTTCCATGAATAAAACTACGTTAAAATCTCGCCGCTCCTTTATTCGTGTAAAATAAGCGAAAACATGCTTTTCAAGGTTACGGAGTCGACGTTCATCTTGACTCGGGAAATCCCCATGCACAAGGATTTGGCTCCTACGATTGAAAAATCGTCCATTCACTCGGCGCCTTCTTTCAATCTTCCCTCCGTCGTGGACTGTTGTATCGTAAACGGTACACCTAATTGAATATTTATCAATATATGTCTCCGATGCAAGTCGGATCTTTGGAACGGGCGCAGTTGATGATCCGAGGCGTGAAAACCCAAGGAGCGTTCGAGCCTCGCGGATCGGCGTTGTTCGCAATGTCGCATATTATTAGACGTACATCGCTGCGTCGGTCGTCACATGCATTACGTGTGATCGTATTACGTACGAAGAAAAGGAGGGAAAAGAAGCTAAGGGAAAAGCGCGTATGAAATGAGAGACGGGGAGAGAAGAAAAGAGGTGAAAATTTACATTTATACGGGTTATCGCGGCATCGCCGCCTTACGTAAACGTACGAATGTACGCGAACTTCTTGTTTGCGGGTATCCAGGCGTGTCGCAGGGTGCCGTGCGACAAATGTGGAAGAAAAAGCTTTTCCGTTTTTCAAACTATGGAGATATACACCTGTACAACGGCGTATACTATACACGTATAGGTATAGAACCGCGGCGAGCGAAAAGAGAAAAGGTGAGTTTACCGAGGATAAAAACCACGGAAATAAAAGCAGAGGTATAACCAGACGAGATGAAAAAAAAAAAAAAAAAAAAACATATCTCGCAGAAGAGGCAACAGAAGCATTCTGAGGCGAGAGCATCGATTCCTCGCGCCCTGTAGTCGGGGTACAGGTATATGGATATACGAATGAGGTCGTAGTATAAATATGAAGAGAGAAAATCCCTGTATCTTGTTCGGGAATACGAAATACAGGCCGGTACGGATATACCTACACCTAAAGGTTCGCGTATGAATAGCAAATACAGATGTATATCTATATGTATAATACATCGTGGTAGAAGTATAAATTCAAATGAAACGCGGTATATGGGCGCAGCTTAAACGTATGCACGGGGTGTATGTAAAAACTCATGTGCCATACCGCTTTGCTGGGTGATTTTTATCCACTCCAAGAGACTGGCGAAGTTCCGTGGAAATTTTCGGCCTCCATACCGATCCCCCGACTTCATATGGGAACTCGAGGTCAAAATTTTTTTTTTTTTGTCTGAAAAAATCTTTTCATCGAGATAATCAAAAGTCTCGGAGAAACTATGGGTTGCAGTGGAACGCTTCGACCAAAAAAAATTATTAAGTGAAAAAAGAAGGAGAATAAGGATACATCGGCGATCCGTGGTCCTTTGGAAACGTCCATTCGTCTTGGAGAAATAACTTCGTTGGCGCGATAAAAACTTTCCACCTACCGTTGAATTCCAAGGTCACGGGCAATTTGGCTGCTAAAAATTTTCGTAGATCTCTTCCACGGACTCGAGACTTCCACCAGGTGATTGCACCAGTCGAAAATCGAAGCAAATAGATTAGTCGGAAATAATATAAAGCTAGTTATGAAATTGTTGAAAAAAAGAAATTTTTCACCGCAAGTCTTCGTTATGAACCCATTTTTCGCTAAAAATGTGACAATGAAAATGGTACCGATAAACGGAATCAATACCTATCGCATAACAATGCTGTTTTCTCGATGTATTATACAGTAGCTCGGACGAGATTGATCATGATCTAATGCGTAATATGCGACCGTTACATGGACGGTAATAAGCAAAAACGTCTCAACTAAGAAGAAAATTTTCATTTCAAAGCTGTTGCGAGAACGTGAAGCGCGACCGGCATCATAAAAATATATCGATTGCTCGTTTTTTTTTTTTTTAAATGTTAGTTGAGACGTTATTGCTCAATATCGTCCGCATTCTGAACGGACATGTATTAATAACGTGCTTATTTTCCACATTGTACGACTCTCGTTTCTAATTTTTCCGCATTAAATAAGATAAGTGGATTCTTTGTATACTTTGCGTTCACATTCGCGAATAATTTTTCATGGCAGTAGCGAATTTGTTGCAATAGGGCATTTTTGTTGTGTTTGAAGTAACATTGTATCTTTCACAACAAAAAAATTGGAGAAAAAATGTCAAATAAAGAAAACAATTCTCCATAGAGTTTATGAACAATGTGTTCATTCCTAGTAATTTTAATCAGGCTCAAAATAAAAAATTTCGAAATAGCAAATAGATTCTGACACAAAACGGATTCTCGGCCCATTTGAAATTTACAGGGGTTGAAGCAGAGGGAACACGGAGAAAAAACTTACGTTTAAATTTACCATTTTTTGATGGCCAAAAAACTGTCGTTATTTGAACTCGAATAATGGTTAATCCAACAGAAAATTGTTGACATGGTCACTTATGGAGTCAGATTTGCGATTTTCTCTGATTGGGCACTACCATGATGGAAAAATTGATGTTGGAATTTTCTAAATCTGGAGCGGCGAGAATTTTTATGTTAATTTAACGAAGAGAATGGATACAATAATTATCACTGTTGAACCAAATGCAATATTCCGTTGGAATCATTCATCGTGGTGTCAAATGAACATCCTTAGCATTGTCCCCGGCGCGGGCGGATATATCCTCGAATAATTACGAGTTTTATGTGTCATGTGTATTTAACTCATCCAAAGAAGTCCCATGAACCAAGATTATAATAAATCCAACCACGTTCGATGTGATGTCTACTTCACGCTATCAGGTAGCTGTTACAACAGGAAATCGTAAGACTCACGAAATATCTATTTGTCGGAAAACAATTAGCTTAAATTATATATGTAATTGATAGAAAATTCTGAACTCACACTATAATGCTATTGATTGAGGAATAATTATTCATGATGAACAAAAAGTTTCCAGTTTTAATATTCGAAAGTTGTGCTTATAATCAATATGTATAGTTTGGCGAAGTTAGTAGGGCGTCCGGTGTATAGTGCCAGCGAAGCGCAACGTCCCGGGTTTATCTTTCGCCGGGGACGCTTTAAAATTTACGAGTTTTTTCGATCGAAATTACGTTTCATCAGTCGATATTAGGTCAGTTATAAATTGAATGATGTGTAACCATTAATATCTTCTTTTTTTTTTTTTGTTATTTTTGTTATATTTTATAATGAAAAACTGAGGTCCTATACACATTTGTGTAGAAGTTGCAATCGCAGTTATTTGTCGTTCTCGCTACGACTATAAGTTGTTGTTTCGACAAACTAGATCAGTGGATTCTACCACACAGGTACTGCAATAGAACCGGAAAACTAACTTGCATGGACGAATTTGCAATTTTCTCCGGTTGAGGGTACGTACTTAGCGCTCAAAAGTGAGAGTAACAGTCAGTCAATTGAAATTCTTGAAACGTGTTTTCATGACCGTAGATTTTGTCTATAACAAAAAGGATAATTTCGCGTGAAAGTACGAACAAAATTCTACCGAATACGTAGTTTTAGCTATTTTCTTTCGCTTTAACCGGGGTAGAAATATTTGAAAAAAGGGGAAACGTCGAAATTCGCAATTTTTAGCCGATTTCAAATATTCCCGGCTGTGCTGATACGATACGATTTTCCGAGGGATCGGATGATATGAAATATTTTCCGATGTATTTTGAAAGTTTTTCAATGGTCAGTTTCATTAAGATATCTTTAACAATAAGACGAGTCGAGAAAAAAAAATAAAATATGACAAACACGTTATTCGATGTATGTGAGCAGGGAATAGAGACGCGGGTTTCAAACTCGTTGGAAAATCTTTTCTAGTGATGTGAAAACTTCGGTCACAAAACGAATCAAACACCCTGTGGCGCTCATAGCGCCCATCGGACAATAAGATGCGCAACGAAATATGTAAATTCGGCAATTATCGTGGGAAACGAAAATACACGAGAGGATAGGAGGAATACCGAAATGACCACGATGCTGCTCTCTCCTCCCCAGGCCCTCGTGGCGAGCACGCGTCTGATCACTAAGATAAGTTACTAGATACGTATCTATATTTCAATAAATGTTAATGCGCCAGGAAGATTGAGTTAATTTGGGGAATCGCATTTTATTGTTACCGACATTTCGCACTCATTTTATGATTTACTTTTATATGTGTACACGTTTACTTATACGCCATTTTATTTTATACTCTAAATGTTCACCCGTCTCTTCGACTTCGTTTCATTATATGCAATCATGGGCGTGAACTAATTTTTGTTGGACATTACATTTTACCCTGAGTGCCTGTCGGTTATTTTGGTAATATACATATACAGGGTGAATCCTTCAACTCTGTCAACCCGTCAGGGGTATGTTGGGGCTGCTCAGACAAGCATTTTGAGGTAACACACTTATGATCGGAAACTCCTCCTAACGGCTGTGGAGGGCTTTGAAGATTTTTTTTTTTAATTGATTTATTTATTTATTTTTTCTGGTACCCAGGGGTTGCTCCTACTTTCGCTCGGATTCGAACGCAATGGTTTATTCTGCGCTAAAAAACGTACTTCTTAGTGTCTCATCGGTACAATGACAAGTCGAGTAATTATGAACCGCCTTACTTGGGTCGAGCTAACCAGATGTGCATTATGCGTACCGCGCCAATGATTCGAATTCACTCGCTGCGTAACGCTGGTATCGTGAACGGTTCCCAAACCGACCTTTTCCCCACAGGCAAGTTTTCACTGCAGTTAATCGTCACCTGAGGGAAACTGGGTACCATAAAGAAAAAATTAAAAACAAAAAAAAATTTAAAAAACAAAACTCCAAAGCCCTCCACAGCCGTTAGGAGGAGTTTGCGACCATAAGTGTGTTACCTCAAAATGCTTGTCTGAGCAGCCCCAACATACCTCTGACGGGTTGACAGAGTTGAAGGATTCACCCTGTATGTAGGAAATGTGCACAGTAGGAGAGGTGAACCGGTATAATATAAAATATTATTTTATTTGGTATAATCGGTATTCTATGCTAGGTGCTGTCTCTCGTGATACTGATCTGTTACTCCCAAAATTACCCCCCTTTTCCCCCGCTCTATTAGACGAAGCCGGCCGAGGCTCACTCGGCAGCCTCGTGGTTCCTCGGTCCCACATATATTATTTGTTATTTATTTATTTACATTGTGTCGCGTGCTATTTGCTCCTTTTCTTCATGATTGATTTATCCCACGATTTGACGGCGTTTCATTGTTTATTCGTAACTCAAACATAAACGTCAAGAGGACCGAAGAAAGTCAATCAAATACTGTGCATAATGAACGCCTTAGAGATCTATCATTGACATAATTGCACCGCTAAATCCAAATAATCAAAGACAGGGAAATTACCTCCTACAATCAATAAAATAAAGAGATAGCATACGGCGATACTTGTAATATTTATATCCGTTACGTTTTGATAATAAAGGAAAAAACGTTACAACCCCTGGGGGCAATTTTCATGTACTTCCGTCGCTGAGCTCAAAGTCAGTTTTAATCAATATCGTTTGCGAAGCTGCGAATCTTAATTCAAGCTTCACAAACTTGATCAAAACTTCGTCAAAATTTCAACCAATGAACTGCCAATTTCACATAATGATCGATTCCGCAAGGTTCGAACCTTGCTTTGAACTTTGAACATCACAAGGTTCAGAGAAATTTTTTTTTGCCACATACGTACCCATATGTATTCTGTATTGCCTATGTATACAGCTTACGATGCATTGTACACCGAGGATGATTGTAAGATCTAATATCTGATCATAGTGTATCAATCTTAGAACACTGAAACAAAACCTGTGATCTGGCAATGTTGCACCGAGTATATATAATATATATTTATATATATATATAATTCCTACTTTTGATTCTACAATATACTCGAGATAACTTTATGCGCAGCGTTGCCGGATCACCATTGACCACGAAAATAACGTGTTGGAATTAAAAAGAGAATGATATTTCAAATTATCGTATCGCATCCACAAAAACGGTGAAGTGCTTTTTTTTTTTTTTTCTTTAAATTTGTTTAAAGAACTTTTTTTTTTACTCTCATAAATTTGTTCAAAAAATTATCTCAGAAAAATTATTTTTACATTTCACATCAGATTCTACCTGGTAAGAAATAATTTCATTCTGTATAGAGCTTTTGTGGAATCTATTTTGTTTCAATTGGTGATACGACTCTGTAACGAAGCGTTCCTCTTTATCAAGTTTTTATTAACCCGCTTTCTTGTCCATCTGTTTGTCTGTTCAGTAAAAATTTTGCAATCGATTTTAAACCAACTTCCCAATGAGCTAGATATTTGAAACTTCAAACACTCCTCATAACTGGATGACAATACAATATGAACTTCTTTTCGTAAAAAAAGAAATAAAAAAAAAAACGGATCGATAATCAATGAGATTTATAATAATGAAATTTAACAAAATATAGTTATTGACACGATTAAAAGCAAATAGCTTGTTCTTCGAATAAATTTTGTTCCAATATACCACGTTTGGTTTTTTGCGGATATCTCGGAAACTATTGCAGATATCCCAAATTTGAAAGAAGGTTCATGAAGAGCAGAAAACATACTAAAAAAAAGTCCAACCTTCCTGAACTGTACCGCGAATATTCATAACTTTAATTGAGCTATGAGAAAATGACCGATGACGCCTGATTCGGCTCCCGCGCGCGATGATTGTTTCAGAGGCATATGCGAAAAAAATGTATCCAACAGTCTATATATGAATATTAAGGAATGAAAAAATTCAAGTACGTACTGGACACTCTAGTAAACAATAATCAGTTGGAAAAAAAATTTATTCATCATTTTTCAATGTACTATGCTTTTGTAAATTGAAAACTCTTTCTCAATAGGCAAATAACAAAAAAACTCGGATAATTAACAAACCGAAAGTTTCAAATTCCTTCCACTTCGTTGAAGCTATGGAGAAAAATTAAAAATATAAAAAAAGGAGTGACATTTTTTTTTTAAGAAAACATTTTCTTGTTTAAATCATAATTTCAATTGTTATTTGACATTCTAAAGGAAAAAAATTTCTCAATTATTTTCAAATTGTTTTTCGCATTACAATTTGTTATAAACAAATGAATTTTCGAGCGAGATTTTTTTTTATTACTAAATATGATACAATAACAACTGTGTGTGGGTTTTTGAACAAAAAAAATTCTAGTTTTTTTTTAATTTAAAAAATTTATGGATCTTGAATTTTTTCGTTCTCTTCGAGTTTCTTACCTTTGTTACCAAAATTACTACTATCGTATTATTACTTGCCGTATCAACAGTTAATGAGTAATTCTGGTTCTAATTTTTTTCCAACTGATTATTGTTTATTAAAGTGTCCAGCAAGTACCTAAATTTTTTTATCCCTCAATATTCATATATAAACTGTTGAATAAATTTTTTTTTTGCTCATGTCTCCCAAACGAGCATCGCGCGTGGGAGCCGAATCAGGCGTCATCGGTCATTTTTTCATAGCTCAATTAAAATCATAAATATTCGTGGTGCAGTTCAGGGAGGTTGGACTTTTTTTTAGTGTGTTTTCTTCCCCTTTTGAATTTTTTTCAGATCAAATTTCAGATAGCCGCAATAGTTTTCGAGATATCCGCAAAAAACCGAACCCTACTTTTTTTCCATTAAATTGTTTATTACTTTTGTAATTTTTTCAACCGCGTTGTCATGCGATTTCTGAAGTTTCTCGATCTCATTCTGGATCCAAAAATCACCTTTACATTGAATTCGGCGAAGGCTAACTCAAATTTGACCAAAAGGCACTTGTTGACTAGACTATAGGACTAGAAGGACGAAAAAAGAGCGAGGTGCAAAAGTGATAATTTGCTGGGAAGCGAGTGTCGTCGCTTTGATGCGCGGCGAGCTAAAGCCTGGTTGCTGGTGCGAGTGAGGTTAGTTTGGACAGAAATCGTTTAGACAGAATCCGTTTCTACGGAGAAAGTTTGCCCAGGGTTCGTTTGGACATAAGAAATTTCGACTTAGGTTCGTTTGGATACAAATGCAAACGACCCTAAGTCGGTCGGTAGAAAATAAACTAACTAAAGAAAATGAATCGAAGAAAATGACAACACGTTAATGATAGAATTAAGTTCCAGTGAAAATTAATTGAACAATCTAATTTCTTTGAAAAACTTGATTCAAGTTTTCTTCTCACTTAGAAATCATTATTTCCCAATTGATTTTCAATTAATTCTCCTTTCCTCGGCATCTTTGGATTTTGATTTTGGTTTTGTTTTTCTAAATTTTTTCTGTACTCGAAAATCTTTCCATCGTGACATATTAACAAGTTCACAAAAAGCTGAACAACGAACAAACTCCTACTCGCAAGCCCCAACAAGAATAACAGTTATATTCAGTTTTGTTTTTTTTTTTTTTTTTCGACCGATAGTTTGTGTTAGCGAACATGAAATACTACTTTTTTCCAAAGCCGTAATATTGCGAACTATACTGAAATTTTTTTCAACCGAACAAGAATAATTCTCCTTACAGAAAATATTGTATTTCAGATTTTTGTATTCAAATGTGAACAAATTATCATAATATCCATTTGCACTGAAATCATCCTAGTGATGAGAGAAGCTCATCTGCTGCACCGTAATACCGATAGTCCGGACGAGCGTGTTATATTTGTCGCGCGTCACCGTCTATAAGGATGAATTTGAAGATTGGATCTACAGATCGTTCGTGCGGTTGACCGATAATCTCTCAGAGGTCGATGAAGGGTCTGTTTTACCATGAAACGCAGAGGGCGCTCTGGGCTGGCACTCTTATTTTGCGACTTAATACCCTATGACTCTCACTTTTCGCAACTTGTCCGATCTAGTTCAATATATCTATGCCTCGGTGAAAAAACGATTGACCATTGAATCACCCCTTCAAACTTCTGTTACTATTGTATCGAACATTCACTCATACAATCTTTGATTTTCGAGATATATTGGCCGTACCATTTGAAATGGAACACCTTATACACAAGATTTTTCCTTCGTCGGTTGGACTGGCCTGAAGAGTGTTGATACAAACCTGGTTAGAGTAGCAAAGCTTCTCTAACATGCGTGTAACATATACATATTCTAATGTAAACCAGGTTTTAACTATGCAAATATCAGTGTTTGCTCGAAGCAGCAGCGGCAATTCTAACTCTTGTGGGTGAGATCAATATTTACGTTTCGCTAGTTGTATGGTATGCAGAATTGAATCCTAGTGATCAAGATTGGCGCCACCAGGTACCCTTCGGCCGGCAGCGCGAGCGTGCATCCTTTTTCCAGACAAACTCGCTTATCTCTTTAACACAGGGGGAAATTTTTCATAACTTCCGAACGACTGGATTTTTCTCAATGAAATTTCCATGATATCAAAGCTCTGTCAAACTGACCTTGACTGCAAAATTTGGGCGAAAACGATCCGAGGAATTCGAAGTTGTTAATTATTAAAATTTGCAAAATGGCACAAATTTCAGTATTTTTCCTCCTCTTCTTCGCAAAGAATCCAAACTTTAGGCCAGCAATGGACCGTGCGTTGACAGTTATCATCAGTCAACGGACCGTGTGTCGCATCGTTTACGCCGCAGTATGTCTGGTTGCCTGCTGTTAGGCGCCACCCTTCTCTGTAGTACCACGTGTAAACGCTGGGACACGCGGTATAGGAAAAATACCGAAATTCATTTGCTCGTTCTTTTTTCATCTGTAACTTTTGACAATAAACCGGAATAAGCCATTCTCTTTCTGAATCGTTCCACCAAACGTATTTACGGCAATTCGAAAAATCGTCAAAATTCAATAATCACAACAATAGTGAGTTGCATTTCTTCAATTATTGTTAGACAGCGTTATCTTCTTTGGTTGTCCTGGTTGATATGAAATTTTGATGAAAAAGTATGCGTAAGATGAACACAAAACTGGAGTTTCGCCCTGGCCGCTGTGGGGCGTTCGGCGAATTATCTTGAAGAGAATCATCGAGCCCCCGCTCCCTCAACCACGGCGAAACTTCACCAGCATAAACCTGTATGGTGCTGTTGAAATGATTGTTCAATATTTATTTATTTGCTTCCACCTCAAATACTGTTAAAACAGTAAACTTATGGTTAAAACGATCTCACAACTGGTACTCGGCGGCGTATTTTCACATTTACAATGTTTTTTCCATCATCGTAGTTTTTAATGAAAGCGAATTATTTTTTGATAGCTCCGAATAATTTTGATTGAGTATGAGAAACATCTAGGCTAGAGACAATGGATAAATTTTTGACAAGCGGGACGAAAAGTCTTTGCCAAAACGTGGATAAAAATTTAGCAAAAAAATAGGTAGTATAGGTTAGGCAAACGCCATCTCTTCTCTTGTTTGGTAAAATTTCGGCCCTGACGTTTCTTTAAATTGTTTCTAATAACGAGAAGAAAATTCTGTCGGAGAGTCCGGAATCGTTGGAGCAAAAAAAAGTCGTGCCCCAGGGACCTTTCATTTTTCGAAAATGAATCTTGTATAAAAAAAGTGACTGCAGTTAATTATCTTTCATTTCATTTACTATTTATGAGAGAAATAATACCCTCCGCTTTCGTTCTGCTTTGGCGTATGTCCGGTTGCGCACCATTAGGCGAAATTTGTGGTCTTGGCACACACGGTACGCGAACGAGTATTGAGTGTTGAAATAAAAGGCTAACTATTCTGTTACAAATTTCAAGAAGTATTTTCGCGTAGTTTAAAAAATGATTCATAGTTCTACCGAAACACCACTTGGCATACGCTCATGTGATTACCTTGAGAATTTTGAAACAAATTGAGAAATAATGGAGATCTCGAAAACAGTCGCGAATTTATGGTCAGAAGCAGCTGAAAAAGGAGATCAAAAATCATAATTTTAACGATAGATTTGTCAAAAGTCGCTCAGGTAAATTTTGCACATTCGAATGCCATCAATTTTTCAAAAAATCGATTTTTTTGTGGTAATTTGGATATCTAATAAAAGAAAGAAAGTTCAAATGCAACGTCATTTATTTTGTTTTTTTTTTTCACGAAAGTAACGATCATCGAGGCTAGCGAAAGATCTCCTAAAAAAATTTGACAATGTTTATGAAACACCAGAAGCTTTCTTGCAGAGTCGAAGAGTATCTAAAAAAGCTCATCCAATAATCCCAACCATAGGGTGCTGGTATCAAACATCTGTTTAAATTCATCATAAACACAATGCTTTCTATTGTTTCTTCCGCGGCCTTTTTTTATTTATATATTTTATATACTTTATATTTATATTTCATTTCAGTTCTTTTCCCATGGGGCTCACTTTATGGAAATGTGAACTCCATTGGGTATGACTTTCCATCGGTCTAGCGATCCAAGAATTTTCGAAAAGATTTTTTTTACAATTGGGTAGCAATCGAGGGACAGCTTGGCCGGGATTTTTTGAACCTAAAATCGAGATGGTGCCGAACATGTTTCCATTAGTCGGGCGATTTTCACACTCAACCAAAATGGTATACATATCTCATAGCCTCGTTCAAGTAGAAGCGTCTCCCTGATGATCGTGTTCAAGTGGCCGAACTCTTTATTGTAGACAACTGCAGGATTTACAGAACCGAAATGCTGAATCGACGATTGATTATTCAAAAGCCAATTTCAAGATCAAAAGACACAATAGCCCTAGTAAAGGGCCTCGTTATGTCTCGAGTGCGTAGTTTTTTCATCCATATTTAATCACACTTTAACTTACAGGAAAATATGTATGACCGTTGACGAACAGGTTAATCACCGGCGTTCTACGGAAATTTCTCCTTACGCCGAGGGTTGTCGCTATGCGGTCTTGGGAAACAATGCTATTTTAGTGGAATAGCGGTGTAATTAAATCCCATGGGAGTCATGTCGAAGACACTGTCCACGAATACTCACAGTATGCGTCTTTTGTACCCCGGTTGAGATCTCTCGGTAAATCTACTCTCATTCACAATATACATAGTATGCGACGTTAGTGCAATTCGTTCGTGTGAAAGAACGGCGTATAAAAATGTATTTTCGACAACTTCCCACTCAAATTTGATTTCAAGGTCCTACAAAATTTCCTCGCTTTTCGACTACCGAAAAATTTTTCCCACAACGCTTTGAATGTATTTGATGCAATTGTTCAATTTGCTCAATCGTATAAATTGATGGGACAATATTTGTGTGTACGATATCGCCAAGAATATTCCGTTGATGTTCGAACATGAGAGCGGTATGAACGGCTTGTATCGAAGGTACTCTTATTCTTTTCGATACATTCATCCGACGTTTTCACATTGCTATTCAGAAAAAAAAAGTTTGCCGACTCTACCCCCGCCCCTTTCTCCACCGATAATCGTGAGAGATATGGAGACAATTCGCCGACATGGAGTATAAAAACATGAACGCGATCCTCTTGTCGTTAGGAAAACTCAAGAAGGAATACATAAAAAAAAGCACATCGCCCGAGGCATCGAGCTGCGCCCTCCAACGCTCTTGGAATCCGAATATTCTTAGGGGACGGTGATGTTCGTATCTCGTTGGGGTCTCCGGCGTTTTGAAAGATCCCTAAAAGTGCAGAGAGCTTATCGAATGGCCAGAGGGTAGGTGTTGACTGACGAAAAGGTTAACGCTTTGTGGCGTATATCTCACCCCCTAGACTCTACAACTAGCGATGTGATTGATATCCTTTGTGATATCAATTCTACAAATATCTAGGAAAAAGTTACTCAAAGTGCAGGATGGACGTACCAGGTTTTTTCCATGTATACAGAGTTATCGGATATCTCACTTTCATCCTTTATTCATCGATATTTTTCGTGACCTCGACTCAATGTCGTCTCATTTTTTGGAGGTTATCGAAGAGACTCACACCGATTGACTTTTAATCTTTTAGTTTTTCGTCGCTACAGCAGCTGTTCGGCCACCGCATTTTCCTTGATGAAGGTGGCTTTGTTCAAAAAGTAGATAAATCTGCTCGAACTACTTCGGGGGCTGCTCGGCTCGCGACCTGTCCTAGTAGGTTTGTGGTTGCGGCTACTCTCGCTCGAACCAAAATCCGATTACCAAATTATCTATCCACATTATATAGCTATAGAGTTACCGGTAACCGTATACCGTAAAACAAACACCCCCCCCCCCCCCCCCCCCAACCCCAATATTGGTAGTAGCTATGTTCCAAGCTTCACCATGTTGTAAATAAATGTTCTGCATGCACTCGGCGTATCCAATTATAATACTACATATATACCGCCTTTTCAAGTGGTCAGTAATTAATGTTAGGAATATAAGTTAGGGAGAGGGCCTAATCCGCTTTTGAGCGAGGAAGGCGATTATCGCGGCATTCGGGGACGATACGGCAAACCTGACACATGTAAAATTACGTGAAACAAATAAAATGTGATTGAAATATATTATAGAGTAATTGAGACACCCCAACTACCCCAATCTCACAGTTCAGAAGTGGGATTTTCGCTGAATGTTAAGCAAACGCGTGCAACGGAAACTAAAACAACTTAAAATAAAAAATAAAATAAAATAAAATAAAATAGAACAAAATAAAATATACGAGTGAATAAAACGGTTTCGCGAGTGAGTGAAGTCGAACAAGATGGATGAATATATGAAAAACTTAGAAAAGCTTGCAATGAGGCAACGCGAAGATCAGTCGAAATTTCAGAAAACATTGGAAATAGTCCTTTCACAAGTTGCACAAATGACACAGCTTATTGAAATACGTGACAAAGAAATTATACAGCTACGAGAACAGCTAGGCAACAGGATGGAAGGAACTGCGCCAACGGATCACCCGGAATTGCAAAATTCGGTCAGACTGCCATATAATGAGATCGCAGCGCAAATACCACGATTTGGTTTCGACGACAATGACAACATCTCTCTGGAGACATGGCTAAGAAAAATCCAATCAATAAAAATAACATATAATATATCAGACGAAACAATTACGATGTTCGCGACCAACAAATTTGAAAAATCGGTTAAACGTTGGTACGACAGCCAAGAAGAATTATGGGGTTTATCATGGAATGACCTTGTATTAAGACTCAGTGAAAAGTTTGGTGAAGTGAAAAATATCGCTAAACTAATGGAAAAGCTTCGAATGCGCATGTGGAAGAAGGATGAAAGACTCGAAGATTACTATATAGAAAAGCTGAATTTGGCGAAAAAAGCAAATCTCTCTGACGCAGAAACGATTCCACATATTATCCAAGGTATCGAAAATTTTACAGTACGAGTACAATTAGCGGCAGGAAATTATGGAACTCTGGACGGGCTATTCAAAGCCGTTAAGGGAATTTCAAATTCCATCGAGTGTACCAGAGGTAATCCACGTAATGGAACGGCAACAACATCGACATCAACATCAACATCAAGCGGACGAAGGTGCGTTTACTGTAAGAAAACAAATCATAACAGCGACGACTGCTTTTTCAAAGGACATCACGAGACAACAAAACCTGAGCAACGAAGATCGGATAAACCGTGGACTTCGACCAGCACCAGCAGCCAGAGGGCAATCTATTGTTTCAAATGCAACCAACCTGGACACGTGGCGAATCTGTGTACAGCAGACAATCAAGTAAGAACGTCGAATAGGAATGTGAGTACCACAAATTCAAATGTAATGCACATCGATATATATGAGATACCCAAACATCCGAAAGTGTATCACAAGGAAATTAGAGTCGGCAAGGATACGTTGACAGCGTTGCTAGACACGGGTAGCGCTTTAAACTTGATAAAAAATAAACACGTTGCGCTTACAGACCCCGGTGACCACATCGTCGAGACCAGGACGCTTCGAGGCTTTGGCAATCAAATCGTAAACAGTGATATTGTCGTATCGCTCAAAGGAAAAATTGACGGGGAAGAGTTTCGCATACCTACCTCGGTAGTACCGGACAACACCATGAATTTCGACGTGGTATTGGGACAACCTTTTCTGGATTCAATCTCTTGGTCGAAGGAATGTGACTACATACGCCTCCATACCACCCCAAACACTGAGCACACCATAATGAACATCGAACTGGAAGAATCCGAACCGCAATGGAACTTCGGTGCCCCATTGAGCACCGAGCAACGCAACCACATCGAAGAAATCATCAATTCGTGTATTGGTAATAGAAATAAGAAATTAGACGATATGCCAGTAAAATTACAGATAGATATGCGTAGCGACAGAATCATTAGAGCACAACCACGACGTTTCCCGGTTTACGAGGAGAGAGTAATCGAAGATATTGTCCAAGATTGGCTAAACAAAGGATATATTCGGCCAAGTCATTCCGAATATGTCAGCCCTGTTGTGTTAGTGAAAAAGAAAAACGGCGAATATAGGCTTTGCGTAGACTATCGCGAAATTAATAAAATAACAGCTCCAATGAACCGCCCGATCCCAAGAATCGACGATCTGGTCACGGAAGCAGGAAGCAAAAAATATTTCAGCCAGATTGATCTCAAAGATGCATTTTTTCATGTTCCGGTGAACGAAAATTCAATTAAATACACCGCATTCATTGTCGCGAGTAATCAATACGAGTTTAAAGTTTGCCCATTCGGATCACGTAATTCTCCATTAGTATTTTTCGAATTCATTATGTATATATTTAAAAAACTTATCGACGAGAAGAAAATCTTCGTTTTCTTCGACGACATTTTAATAGCGAGTAATACAGTTGACGAAAACGTCGCGATCATAAAAGAAGTGTCCAAAATTATGTATGATAACGGTTTAGAGCCTCGCGTAGATAAGTGCGTGTTTGTCTCTAATGAGTTAGAATATCTTGGGTATAGACTTAAGTGTAACGAGGTTAGACCAGGCGATCTCAAATCACTCGCAGTAAAACTATTCCCGATACCTCGAACGCCTCGCCAATTGAAGAGTTTTCTGGGACTAACTAGCTATTTCAGAAAGTTCATTAAAAATTACGCAATAATAGCATTACCGTTAACAGACTTATTACGCATAGACGTTAAATTTGAGTTTAAGGATAAACATCTAGATGCTTTCAAAAAATTAAAGGATGCACTATCCTGCGAACCCGTACTTAAGATATTTGACTTTGATAAAGAAACACAACTGCATAGCGACGCGAGTTCAAGAGGCTATGGTGCAATTTTGCTGCAGAAACAAGACGATGGGAAATTTCACCCTGTATTTTACTTTAGTGCTAAAACGACAGACGCCGAGCGAAAATACCACAGTTTTGAGCTCGAGACATTAGCGATAGTAAAAGCATTGGAACGATTTAGAATCTATTTGGTTGGTGAACCGTTTACAATCATAACAGATTGTATTGCCTTGAAACAAACTCTTGCTAAAAAGGACATAAATGCAAAAATTTGTAGATGGAGTTTGCAACTCCAAGAATATGATTACGAGATTCAACATAGGAAGGGTGACCAAATGCCACATGTCGATACCCTTAGTCGCTGTTTCGATGTTAACGTAATTAATGCAGAGGACACTATAGAAGATCTGTTAGTCCTCGCCCAAGACTCTGATCCAGAGCTACGTAATTTTAAAAACCGCCTTCAAGAGGGAGATGGAGACCTAAACAATTATACTATAGTTAATAACAAGCTATTTCGCGTCCTGGGAGATAAAAAACTGTTAGTGGTTCCCCGGGGTATGCGTGCGGAGCTTGTCCTGAATGTACATAGAAAACTAGCACATCCCGGAGTTGAGAAAGTTCTTAGCGAATTACGGAATAGTTATTACTTCTCGAATATGCGTAAATTTGTTAAGAAATGCATCTCGAACTGTCTAAAATGTATTGAATACAATAGGAAGGTAAATCCACGAGAGGGACTGCTGCATCCTATAGATAAAGGCTCAGTTCCTTGGGACACATTACATATCGACCACGTGGGTCCTCTCATCAGATCACCAAAAGGTTATCGTCATATTTTTGAGATCGTAGATGCATTCTCAAAATTCATTATTTTGCAACCAACAAAATCAACCTGTTCGAGCGAAGTCGTCCGAATATTGAGTGAGCTCTTTAGTTTGTTTGGTACACCAAAAAGAATTATATCAGATCGGGGCACGGCATTCTCTAGCGAAGAATTTAGTAAATTTTGCGATTCGATGGCGAAAAAACATGTACAGATAGCCGTAAGGACTCCTCGCGCCAACGGGCAAATTGAGGTTCACAATCGTACATTAGTACCAGCGATTTGTAAAATTATATCTGCACCGAATAAGTGGCCTGAAGCTCTCGAACATGTACAATCGGCCTTGAATAGCACAATCCAGAAAACTACTCGCTATAGTCCCGCCGAAATATTATTGGGCTACTCTCCACGAAGAGGTGATCTTGAAGTAGTGCCCGATGCAATATGTGAAGAATTAATTTATGACGATTATAACAAAAACCGAAATGAAGTGCGAGAAAATGTTGTAAACAATTTAAATGAAGCAAAACACCGTATGCAGGAGCGCTATGACGCAAATAGAAAACCCTACCGCGAATATAAAGTAGGGCAGTATGTGATGATTCAGCCTACGACAGCAAATGTTCCGGGTTGTCCGAAGTTGAGCAAAAGGTTCGTTGGACCATACGAGATCAAAAAGAAACTGGATCTAGATCGCTATTTAGTAGGCGACATCCCTGGACACCTTGTCAAGGATCGCTTTTACGAATCGATCTTACCGCCCGAACGGTTGAAACCGTGGATCTCTTTTGCAGAACCCAATGGTAGCGCTAGTGAGGAATCAGGTGTTGACGAGGAAGAAAATGATAGCGAGGGTTTAAACGACCCTGACAACACACTTTAAGAATACGAAGCCGAGGCGTCTTCCAGTCAGAATGACCGAACTGTTAGGAATATAAGTTAGGGAGAGGGCCTAATCCGCTTTTGAGCGAGGAAGGCGATTATCGCGGCATTCGGGGACGATACGGCAAACCTGACACATGTAAAATTACGTGAAACAAATAAAATGTGATTGAAATATATTATAGAGTAATTGAGACACCCCAACTACCCCAATCTCACATTAACAACCATCTAGAAATTAACGTTCATGTTTTGATATTTGTTTTTTTTTCGGAGAAGTTCGTTTGCTCTGAAGTTAAATTAGTAAACATTATCCACCGCTGGTAATATCACGTGACCGGGATACCCGAGCGCGGTTCTCATCAAGGGAATTGGGAGTCTTCAGACATAGATACGTCTTAAATTGGGATGATGAGGACCTCAGAGTTCAACATCGAACGCTCTTCTTTACTGTCTCACTTTTTTTTTTCCATTCATTTTTCTCCTGTCTTTTTCTTTTTGACAACAATCGATTCACAAAATGCTGCAACCAAAAAATGGAGCCGGAGGAAAACAAATGGCAAGTGGAAGATCACTTTACGACTGTATGTCTGAAGTGCAAGTATCAAATATTCGATCAAACGGAAAGTATGTGACGCTTTTATGGCGTACCTTTCAAATATCGCAGCTAAGAGAGTTGCGCGTGCAAGTTAACCGTCGCTCCGTTCCTCGCGATTACATACTATGTTTGAACCTATAATTTAGTTTATGTGATCCTGGTATGAATTGTTATAGACTACTATTTGATCAATACACAAATAAACCAATTGTGGCAACCCATCCCGAAATGCGGGTATCAGGGTTACACTGTGGTATAATATGCACGAATAAATTTATTTGAATTCAGATTCGGATTATCCAACCTGCAGAGGTTTTTTTGATTAGAGTTCGTCGATGAATTTGCTGAATCGCGAAAAAACAGACTGGATGTTCTCAAAATGCTGAAAAGGTCATAGAGATAGTTTAGTGATGAAATCCCGGAAGTATTTGTACTGCTCAAAATAGTAGGGAGGTCCCTAGATTTTTGTACCCTGTATTTTTGAAAATCGAATTTCGAATCTCGATTTCACTATTTTGAATCTCAGACCGAGTATGTGCATTGGAGTGACTCAAGCATTTCTATTTTTTAATCTTGATTCCCACTCCAAAATTTCGTTATTTATAAATCTCTTGGAAACTGAAGATTGATAAAATTATTTCGAGGTCACTCAACAATACTGAGAATTATTTTTCGATTATTTTCTTTCTCTTCATCAAAGTTCTCACCTCTCATGTTATTCTATTATTGAATGTGGTTGGAATATTTTCCAAATATATCAAGATCTAACGGTCGCTCAATAATATAGAAAAAAAATTCTTTTTTTTTTTTGCAATTTCGAGTTATTGAACGTCACAATTGTGTAAGAATTATTGAGCGACCGTTTGGTCTTGATATATTCTGTGAAAAATTTCAATAACTAACTAGACATCCAGCAATAGATGGAAATTAGGGGTAAGAACTTTGACGAATCAACAAAAATTTCGGTCGAAAAATTCTCACATTGTTGGGCGACCTTAAAAAATTTTTGTCAAATTACAATTTCCGCGAGATTTATTCTCTGACCGTGAACAAATCAATCTGTGGGTAAGACTACGAATAGAAAATAGAAGTACAATTTGGCTCACTGTAGTATAACCGTGTGCAGAGAAAATTCGACTTTTTTACGGCGAAATGATGTTAAAGAAAGTCTAGCTTACATTGGGAATATGTTTCTCAAAAATCCGTCCACACAAATGTAGATTGGTTCTCTCATTTGCCATATTCACGGCGATTCAGACGTCATCCCAACATGTATGCGTATTAGTCAGTCATTATACTACACGACAAAGTGGTTTAAAAATGCAAATGAACCGAGAAAGCTGATTTTTGGATATGGCGCGGGGGGGTTAAAAGGGGTTTACTTCGAATTTTCGACTAAGATTTTCTATGTGCGTTCGCTGCCATCATAAAAAAAAGGTTAAATTTTGTTTTTTCACGATTACTCAGCTCTCCGTAAAAATACAAAAATTTAGGTCCAACACTTTTTTGTTGCTTTATTGACGCTCGACAATTAAAGTCGTTTGAGTTTTTCACCTACAATCGATCGTTATCGAGCCAGCGAACAAACAACGTAAAACTTAGGAACTTGAAACTGGTTTTTCTCCCCCCTTTCTCGGGATATTCAAAAATCATGTAAAAAGAAGATGTGAGGAACGTAAACGCATGTTACGATTGCTACGGGCCAACATGCAACAACATCCCCAACATCGACATCTTGAAAGAAGTAGATGATGAGGATGACGACGTGGATGAGTCTAATATCGATAAATCGTTGCACCTGGTCGGGATCAGGACTCGGAACAACAAAAATGCTATACTTTTTTTTTCTCATCAAAATTACGACTTCTAGCGCACTGCGAAGTTGGCAAGTCCGTGCGAAGTTTAGATTTTATAGCTGGCGCACGTCTTGGCAGCTGCACCAGCCGAATCAACCTTCTTGAAAGAAAGTGGTGGGGGTTTTCTTACGTTTTTATCACTAATTGATCACCACCTCACCAAATTTTTTACCCTTATCAATTCCGAGTAATCGTCTTGCGTTTTAGCTTCGGTCTGAGCTGCAGCAGCCACATCGTAACTTCGCTATGTTTCGCGGGATGCAGGCGTTCCTAATGTCGCATTTTTTATTACTTTCAACAAATATCAATCGGCATTTTTTATTATCGACTTTCAAGCGAAATCAACCGTTCTTTCACCGCAACTATTTTACGCGATGATTGGAGGTCAAAGTCGATTTCGGCGAGGGCTAGTTTCCACTATTAAAACACAGTATCAAAAAACAATATGAGACCTTTCTTGTAGGGCGTTATATTGCATGAAAAAAATATATGTTGGTCATATCTGTACACAATTCATTGTGAGTGATAAAATTCAAAAGCAAGAAATAAAAATTTTTCCGTGTTAATCTTACAGAAATCAAAAAAGTACGGCGAGGGACATGTCAATAATAATATCAAAAGTTCAGATTTTAACAGGCGTCTTTCTAGGCTGAAATGAAAATTTACAGCCAGTTTCAAAACCAAAAAAAAAGTTATCTCTGAAACACCAGGGTAAGGTCACTCCGACTCAACTTGGCTGCAGACCTCACCATCTCTGGAATGATCCATAAGTTTTTCTTTTATTGTGCTTGCTTTGAAATATTTATATGAAATTTTTCAAATCGTATTGATTCACCCTCATTCAAAGTTACGATTTTTTTCTCTAGAATATCGACAGTTTTTTCTAATCTAAACTAACAATAAGTCATGAAAATTCAGTGGACAACATAAAACAACAGTTAACGGGGAAAATTGGGAATGCTACACTACTCAAGCAGCCTCAAGTTCACTACAAGTTTTAGAGTTTCAGATTTTCTCCGCAGATTGTTGATGTTGCTGGAGCGTTTTGAGTTTGTCAGTCATTCGCCTTCTCAACTTTTTTGCAGACGATTGTTATCAACGCGCCCTTATGGCGCGCTTAGAGTTGTTGGCCCAAATTTTGAGCGCAAATATAAAATTAACAATTGTAAAAGGGTGGGTGCGATTTGATTATCAGTGAAGAATGAGAAAATGTTTCAGAGCCAGGGCAATCTCGCTGAAAATGATGAATCCGTAGGCGAGTTGAGTTCACGTGGACATCATCATGTTTTCTGCGAAGGATTATTCAAAATCTCACATAGATTCCGGAATTTCGTTGATCCTACACGACGTATGACTCTTCTACTAACAAGTGGAAATCGCAGGTCAGCTCGGCAGCCAGATTATATTAGCGGAATACTAGGATCCGAATATTTGGAAAAATCCATTGTGTTTCTAATTTATTAATGAAAACTTTTCGCGACGATTCTCTAAATTTTAAAATAGTTTTAGAATTCTGACGGATTGAATTTTTCACCATCTGGAAAATTCAGAATTTTTTGCGTAAGGTACTCAGATGGAGGTACACTTTCGGACCCATGTTAACTCAATATTAACAAGTGGTTCATATCTCTGAAAAAAATCTCCGACAATCAATATTTTTACTATTTTTCGATGATTATCATTAGATATTTTTTTTTGAGCCTAAAACGTTTTTGTATATCTTCTATCGTTTTTTCCTTCTGGAACTGCTAAAAATGGCGTTTTTTAAGGTCCTGCGCAGCCCCAGATATTTTCAAAAAATTGAATCCCTGCACGAATCTTTTATTCTGTAGGGTCACCAATAATTTTGATTTTATTTGGATCCGCCTTATTCTTCAGTATATTAACGTCAAGACAAAAAATTGGAAGATTATCGAAATTTATATTCAAATGTCGCTCTAAAATATCACGAGTACTTTACTTTGAGAGTGTAGAAAATTTTGAGCTACTTTTAGAAATCGAAATATGGACTTGAAATTTTTAGAAACTCCATACCATTTTGGTAATTATGTAGTTTGATGGCTTTTGCGAAAAATGGCGAACAATTTTTCTTTTCTTATATGGTGCTGCTTATTCCATCATAGTAAATGATATTTTGTCGGGGGTGGTTGATATTTTTCATTATTTTCGTCAACTATGAGGTTCGGATTACCAAACTCTCCCGCCATTCTTTCCATTGTACCCTCGACCTCAAGATTTTCTGATTATTACAGTTCATCAACAGTTATATACAAATTTGAAAACTGTTGAGTCTATTTTTATCTCCCCACCCCCATGCAGCTGTTGCGGTCAGGTATCAATTTTATTAATCTGTGCTATCTGGTGGACATTTGCTGCCAACTGCATCAAAAATAATGTTTGCGACTCGGGCGTAGGATTCCCGCCCCCGTAGCGATCGCTATATTCGACGCGTGAAATTCCTCATTTTGACGGATTTTAAAACTCCATAGTTTAGAAAAATTATAGGCAATGTTAGCCTCTCCCGAGTTTATAGTAAAAAACCAATTTTCCAATCGTTTTTCGGAAAAGCCATCAAACTGCATAATTACCATTATTTTCAACCTAGAATGTAATGAAATGTCGAGGAAAAAGATTAGAAAAAAATTTCAATCTCCGACGATACTGAAAATTCGAAAAAATTTTAACCGATCCCTAAAAATTTTTTTTTCGAACTGATCATTGGTAGGGGCTCTTGCAACATGTTCAAATGATATATTTACATAGGAGACGCAAACAAAATAGTCGTTTTGCTGGGCCACCCTAGTACAGCCGTATGTATATTTGTGCTGTATAACCTTTTCATCTTACATATATTACTAATATATGAAGCTGGAGAGTTTGTTTGTTTGTTCGAACGCGCTAATCTCAGGAACTACTGGTTCGAATAGGAAAATTCTTTTTGTGTTAGATAGTCCATTCATCGAGGAAGGTTATAGACTACATAACATCATGCTATGACCAATAGGAGCGGAGCATCAATGAAAAATGTTGCAAAAACGGGAAAATGTATAATAAAGTGAGCTCCGGCAACGCGTGGCCGGATCAGCTAGTTGACCAATAAGATTTCACATTAAAGGTCACTGCAAGTGTAGGTCTTCTTAAAATTTCAAGATCAGTCAATTATTGCTATTGAAGGATCATATAGCCCACTGCAAGGTTAGTCCTGGGTCAGGAAAATCCGGTGAAAGACATGTGACAGGTTCAATCAGACACGAAGTGTGTGAGGAGTTGGAAGGTGTAAATAACGAAGCATGTTATAGAGCCGACAAAGCCAAGAAATCAATGCAAGAGAGAAATGTCGACATCCCCGAACCATCTATTCTTTTTTCTAAACAAGTTTTATACACGGCAAGAAAGGAGGAATTATTAAAACAATATTTATATCCGAATCCAGTGATCGCTTTGGAAATGATACAATGTGGAGAATACGCCAATTGCATTGACCATATCGGACCTTATCCGTCTTGTGTACGTTACAGTACAAATGAACAGCTTCAAGTATGCAAAAAACTTCTTATGCGACAAAATAATCAGGCATGCATATGTATCCACAGTCCTGAAGAAGTGGTGAAAGAAACTCCACGACCGAATGATAATGTTTCCAAACATATTTTCCTACACGTCATTGTCGTAAATAATGATCTAGGACAATTCACGGTATCACACATGCTTCCCGAGGAATCACATACATCAGCTATGACGTACTGGCTGCTCATGTGGCTACGATCAAGAGTCCCGATGCCACTATGACCTTACCGACTGCTTTCGAGCATTACCTAATGCTGTGATCATATCGTTCACAAACTTCAGAAGCATTGATGATTGTGCAGATGCTCTTAAAAATGATTAGTGGCCCTATACATACATCAGAGTAGATGTTGGTCACACATTAAAGAAATATTCTAGATATTTGAGTGTACTGCAAAGACTGATGTTGCGAATAATAATACGAAAGTACTGACGTTGGTGATGCTGAAAAACTGATAACGAATATATTGATAGTATGTTCATCCGAAATGGAAGGGCACTTGCCAGATGGAACAGAATCCAATTGTGAGAAAGCTAAAAACATATTGGTGGCTAGAATTGCGGGTGGGAATGCAGTTATGGTAATCAATAATTTCA
This sequence comes from Athalia rosae, assembly GCF_917208135.1. Taxonomy (NCBI): domain Eukaryota; kingdom Metazoa; phylum Arthropoda; class Insecta; order Hymenoptera; family Athaliidae; genus Athalia; species Athalia rosae. Next base: position 11,581,081 of record NC_064030.1, read on the forward strand.
ACACAAGATGTGGGACCTTTTTCATTTTATCCATCCTACGAAAATTATGTTACATCGTGTCGAAATAGTTGGAAAAGTATTGAATATCATTCTACACAGCGAAACACTTTGGAGAAATTCTATTCTAATATAGAGAGATGAATTATGGTTGCAACGAACGTCAAAACCTTCTGGTCACTGATCTCGGGACCTCGGCGTTTTCTGCGGCTTCGTACCCTTTTAATTTTGAATTTAAAATCCTCACAACAGGAATATCCGAGCCTGAGCTTATCGATGCAATTGTTCGATAAAGAGAGCCCCACGTTGGGCGCCAAATATAACTTTCCGCAGTATCCTCGTCACAGAAGGTGACGAGTTCCAGAAGTTAGCGTGAATGTTCTTGCTCACGAGTTAATTTATTCGAGGATTGAACTAGTCGGTGAATTAATAAAAAATTATTAGTTCTCTTGATAACAACAAATTTTAGCAAGTTTGGTCAGAAGGTCGCGTACGTTGTCGCAAAATGGGGCAGAATCACTCCAGCCAGAGCTACCTTCTAAACTCAGACTCGGGTATCGCTTGCCGTGCCGTCCTCGGACACGGATTATTTAAATATTAACCGTCGCCGTATACGAGCAGGGTTTGCTCCACCAGAGCTGTCTATGAAGTCTATGCGCACTAGCCAGGTCTTCCTCAGACTCGCGTAATCGCGAGATCACCAGAGCCATCCAAGAACCGGGCTTCGTTTGTTAGCCTTCCTGTCAATCTAAAGGATGCAATGAGGAAGTAAGGTTTGCTGCTAGTTGAATGATTCGAGGCTGAAACTGGCAGTTAACTGAACTCAAGGGTTTAATGAACAGAAAAATCTTGAAATGAAATAGAATACAATTTTGGGTTTCGAATGTGAAATCAAATCTTCACCTGATGGTCAGAGAGCTACGTTTCCTAATACTTGACTTAATACTAATTTATCGCTATTCTGGTTCTAGAGAAAAGATTGGTTTATAGAGCGAAGCTACGTCCAAGACGTGAAGCTGAATTGGACAGATCATTGTGGTTGAAATTATGCTCTGAGGCACGAAAGTTGCGATGTGTCTGAAATTTTATAGTGAACGACTCTTGTCACAATTTGTTTGCTTTCGATTTGAAATGATTCTAAGTTTAACTTGCCGTACAAGACATGGGCGATATTATAACTAGTAAAATATTGAAGAAAGAACGGGTCAGAATGGTGCTATACCTCATATGCCCAGGAACTTTAAGCTATTTGAGTCAATCGGGTATCCTGCCTACGATTGTTCGCGAACCGTGCGCCTTATGCGCTTATATTCCGGTGGGTTCTAAAATATCTGCGCTCACGTGATCTACGCACCGCGCTACGGGTGACGTCGCGTCGGTCTGCCTCCATCCAGGTTGGCTGCTGGTTCGTTTCGATACATGTGCAATTTCTCTTGATATTCTGAACATAGGTCATGTCTATGCGGACAACTCACGCCAATGTCAAATAAACAGTATCCCGATCTCTTTCATATGTTACTTCATCGGATGATATTGCTTACTCTAGAAATGTGAATTCAGACAACAATATCGGAGAAGATGACATTCGTGAAAAGGCTGCAAGCAATGTATGGACAGGATGGGAGAAAACCATTTTAATATCTATAATTATGTATATACAGGGTGGTCCATTTAACTCTGCCACCCCGAATAACTTTCCTATTATTGATTGTATCGGAAATTGTCCCAGATAAAAGTTGTCGCATTCGAAGGGGGAAAATGAGTCCTGGAAGTGAATGTCATCTGATGAGTTTTATGGCGGTCACAATGTTTTTTTAAATGAGACCACCTATTTTCTTGTTCACCACAAGAAAGCTGACATTAAAACGCATCCAACAATATGCAACACCATTACCTTCCGATGATCTTCGGCTTCAAAATTCATGATTAAACAATGGAGGTGGGAATTCAAAGCTCGACTGAAACAAATTCGTATGAATTTACGAGAAAAGAAAAGGTGGTTTCAGTTTTATTATTGCTCGTGAAAATAAAACAAAATCACGAACCCTACAATATTTTTAAGGTGTAATGAGGTGTATAAAATAATAACATATATAAGATGTGGGTTTTGATGAGATGAATACACACGTTGAAAACACTTATAATTAGGATAGGCATCAATGATTGAAAATCGTTCAATACATAATTTGGTAGTAATACAATTAGGAGAGGCCTGGCTAGACTAATTCATGTCTTTTTCTCGTACATTTTTTAGCTAGAGTATTTTGGTGCTAACGAACAGTTCATAAAGTTATTTGCAATAATGAATTCGAGCCGGGTTTTTCTTGGGAATTATCGGCTACGTCAAAAATAAAAATGAATCTTATTTTTGGTTAGGATCCACGCGGTAATTTTGCATAAGTTTGAAAAAACGATTACTTAAAAATAAAGTTGAATTATTAATTGTTTATTCAGCGAACTCTAATAAAGAGTCTCAGAAGCGTGAGAGGCAATTGCGAGTATCACACGTGGGTTACCGTCGCTCCATCGTACGCTATTTTATGTTATGTTCGATTTGCACAGGAATCGACAAGAATCCGAATTACGTTAAATTTAATAGATTTTTCCCACTAAGGCTTGAAGCCATCAGTCGAACTCCAAGAAAGATTCCTTGTTTTTGATTTGAAGATGTCTTATCTAGCAGTTTTTTTTATTACCACATCCCAATGCCCTCCAAATGTCCCATATTGCTCCACGGTTCATTTCCATGCCCCTAAGTGGCAATTAGCCCTCACCGAAATCGACTTTGATCCCCAATCATCGCGTAAAATAGTTGCGGTGAAAGAACGGTTGATTTCGCTTGAAAGTCGATAATAAAAAATGCCGATTGATATTTGTTGAAAGTAATAAAAAATGCGACATTAGGAACGCCTGCATCCCGCGAAACATAGCGAAGTTACGATGTGGCTGCTGCAGCTCAGACCGAAGCTAAAACGCAAGACGATTACTCGGAATTGATAAGGGTAAAAAATTTGGTGAGGTGGTGATCAATTAGTGATAAAAACGTAAGAAAACCCCCACCACTTTCTTTCAAGAAGGTTGATTCGGCTGGTGCAGCTGCCAAGACGTGCGCCAGCTATAAAATCTAAACTTCGCACGGACTTGCCAACTTCGCAGTGCGCTAGAAGTCGTAATTTTGATGAGAAAAAAAAAGTATAGCATTTTTGTTGTTCCGAGTCCTGATCCCGACCAGGTGCAACGATTTATCGATATTAGACTCATCCACGTCGTCATCCTCATCATCTACTTCTTTCAAGATGTCGATGTTGGGGATGTTGTTGCATGTTGGCCCGTAGCAATCGTAACATGCGTTTACGTTCCTCACATCTTCTTTTTACATGATTTTTGAATATCCCGAGAAAGGGGGGAGAAAAACCAGTTTCAAGTTCCTAAGTTTTACGTTGTTTGTTCGCTGGCTCGATAACGATCGATTGTAGGTGAAAAACTCAAACGACTTTAATTGTCGAGCGTCAATAAAGCAACAAAAAAGTGTTGGACCTAAATTTTTGTATTTTTACGGAGAGCTGAGTTATCGTGGAAAAACAAAATTCAACCCTTTTTTAAGATGGCCGCGAACTCTTACGATTATTCGAACATTTGAAGTTAAGCTTTTTCAACCACCCCCGCGCCATATCCAAAAATCAGTTCTCTCGGTTTGTTTGCATTTTGAATTGTATACAATCATGATGGGACTGTAACATCGGCTGTGTTTTTTTACATAAACGCATGTCTTGTACTTTTCAAATGCACGAAGCCACAATTTCCACTGCTGTAAAAGTGGAACTCTAAAACTATCTACCACTTCATTCGCAAAACTCATATGTGGGGATGGAACAGGTTCTATAATTGCACTCCAGACAAAATTTACAACCAGTAATTAGTTATTAAAGTCTCGAGTACCATGATGTAGCCACAGAAATTTAAAGAGTGTGGACGGGCTGAACTCAGATATTCTCTTTTGAGCTACAGGAGCGTTGGCCGAGGCGTTGGCTTATTATTAACGTGGTGAAGAAGTTTGATTAATTTTCAATGCGATTTAGTTTTTCTCCTAAATAGTCAAATATCACACATAATTGAAAATTATGTGAATCTTGCGGTTATGTGCATGTCGTCATGGTCTAACACGATAATATGATTTTTTTGCGAATATATGTAAAATTTTTCTTGTTGAACTAAATGAGGAGCACTTGAATAAATCCAACGGTTGTCGCTCACCGCAAAAATATACAAAGCTTTTCGGCATATGATTGACATTGAACTGCCTCAACCCAAACCTAATACTCGAGCCAAATCGTCGTAGCCATGCGATGACTAATCTATGATTTCAGGTATTCGCTCATGTCCTGCACACATTCTCAACATTCCCACCCACAATTTACGTTCGTAACAGAAATGAGAGTTGTTTTTTTTTTTTTTTGCAAACGTCACGTTTTTATTTCATCTGTGCCAAGAACAATACACTAAGAAAGATGTAAAGAAGATTTCTGGATCCATTGTCTATGGATTTCCATATCATCTTTAATACTCCGGTAAACCGTTAAAGTTGAAGGTACGCAAAACTGTTTCGAATATTTGAGAATTATTTAAGGTAAAAAATTGTAAGCATTACTTGAATCGGCCGTGAAGAGCATATCTGGGACATGAATCACATCAGTGGATCAGTAGATCAGCGTTCCGTGAAATTTGATCTTTGAGATGGAGGAAAAGAGACCTTGAAAGACCATAGATAATAATTTTATAACCACAAAAAACAGAAACAAAGGTGACAAATAAATAAAAATCTTACTAATAATAAAACTAATGGCAAAAGGGATGGAAATAAGCTTACAAACAAAAGCAGAGAGAAAATTATACGTGGAGCAAAAATAAGTGGAGTCTAAAACGAAAAAAAAAGACAAAAAGTGTAAAGAACAAATAAATAAAGAACTAAATTAATAAATGAATGGACAAAAAATTGACATCCGTAGATCAAACTTACGTTAATAATTAACATAGCTGTACAAATTGTATCGATCAGATTTTTTAGTTTATGGAGAGTAAATGTCAAACATGTGAGTTTGAATGCACTTATGCTTCCTGTGTGGGAATCACATCCCATACGCCTGTGCCAGCGATCCTAATACAGATACGCGTGTACACACATACACGTGTTACGTTTAAACACATAATCATATACTCACACATACTTTCAAACACTAAAATTCACTATTTATACACACTCCGGTCAAGTTTTTTAAATTTCAAACAATTTCTACTCTGTGTATGTACGAACATTTCCATTGTTTTTGCGTAGTCCCGAACCTTCGCTGTGGCGCTATTCGTACCCGCGGGTCCGAGCCGCGACGGCAATATGAAATTTGGCAGCCAGAAGTTGTGGCCTAAGAATCGGTTGCTAGGACTTTTTCTGGGATTTTCCGTGCTTCTCTTGTTTTTACCACTTTTTTTTTCATCTTTTCCGCGTACCTGGTCTTTTCCTTATTTCTTATGCATTTTTACCTTGGTCATATGTTTTTTCAAGTACGTACGTACGTAGCCTGCAGCCAGATCCTAGCTGTGAAATAGCGGTGGTTACCAACACCCTCTCAACCAGAAAACACGCGTACCTCAATCAATACAATCCTAAATAGAATGAATGAATTTTCACGGAGTCACAATCGAGAGTAATCTCATTCAGTATCTCTACGTTCACCTATACCAGGGTGAAAACCGGATGGAAGGGTGGAAACAATCGCTCCCGCTCGTATAGAATCGCCTTTCATCTACGGATGATGAAAAAGGCAGCTGCATACATCATGTGTATACCGTATCGGTTAACCAGAAAGGGTGCAAGTGAACCGTCGTGTGTGATCGACTAACTGTTTGAACACCACAAAGCTACGGTCAATATATTCTGCCGTGTGGTGGGATCGAGCTCGGTGGTCACTAACCGCCGCCTCCGTTCGTCCGTATTCCCAGTTTGGCTATCGAATATTTTACTAGCTTATACCGCGAGAAAAGGGGATTTATGCACGCACCCTTAAAATAAAGTTCAGAGGTTTTCAGACCGTATCCGTTGCGCAGGATGGGCAATATTTCTCCTTGCTGGATACATGAAAACACAACGCTCGACTGTTCTATTTATTCATTTTTCTTTGGCAATTTGGCTTCAACATGACCGGCTGATTTTTTTTCGACGCTCTCGTACTGTGTATCTCTTCGGGCGTAGCTTTGTGACAGCGAAATGTACCTAACAATTCATAGCTCTGGCCTACTTTGCTTTGATCACCCGGCATCTAATCCGAAAATCATATCCCGTACCTGCGATGGCATGTTCTAACTTATCGTTGGCGCGGCGCGACAAGGCACTACTCCTTCGCTAAAATCAGCTTCACCGATGTTCGCTCAGAATCGCTACCCGGTTACCAATGGGTTATGAAAAAAATAAAAATTAATGACAGAGCATGCAAATTCAAATCCTTTTCAGAATACACCGAAGTAAGAAAAAAAATGGATATGATCGGTCATGGATATGGAAAAATGAAAAAATTTTAATTTCACCTTTCGTCGGATAAATACAGAAATACAAAATAAAGGCATTATTTCCAATAAAGTGGCTTTCCCAGTTCGATGTGTAAGATGCTTTTAACCAACTTTCCAGGGAATCGAACTATTTCAAAACTTGCTTTTATTCCTGTCCAAATGAAATGGCATAGCGATGCCAACGATGCCAAAAAGTGGTGTGCATTTCACTCGTGACGACTTGCGGAATGACGACAGGACTCCAGTGGTAAAGTCAAAACGAAGAGTAGAGATGGAGAGTAGAAACGACTCACTGATATGCGTGCCATTCCACGTGAACCGGATCAGTCACCTCTCAGATATTTTTTTAATTTGGCATGTCGATTGTCCATGGGGAGTTAGATTTTTGTGCCAAAGGATTTTTGAATGAGTGAAAATTTCGATTTATTATGAACAATCGAAAAATTGAGAGGCGGTTTCTTAAAAAAATCATAACTTCGTCAAAAATGATCTTGGATCCAATTTTTTTTGAGGAATTTACGCGGATGAGACCATAAATTTAGAAGAAAAAAAATGAATGGTGCCGGAAAAGTTTATTTATCATTTGTTTATTTGACAATGAATTTTTAAATGATTTTTAAAACACTGATGGATAGCACCGAAAAATTAAAAAAAAAAATGCTGACATATACTTTGAACTATACTTCAGCCTGTGAATTAATTTCAAAGATGCGTTCGGCTTCGTTTTTGAGTAAAAAATCATCAAAGTTGGCGGCGCGCATGAATTCGAGCTCGTCGACGCCTATGCGCGTGATGACGCGCGTCGAGCGACAAAGACCCTATTTACTCTATACGGACGCTACTTGGTGTACGCTACTTGGTGTACGCTCGGCGGCGGCATTCACGAGTCATTTTCGCGATGATCGACACCGTTAAAAAATCTAGAAGAAATTCCATAGCTTCCCCATAACACGGCAAAGCGATCGAGTAAGTTCCAGAGATGTGTTATTTCTCGTTTTCGAGATGTGGCGAATCATAGCACGTCTCACGCATGACTCAGCGGTACGACAAGGGTTGCTACCTGCACGTACCTGTACTTATGCAGGTAGCAAATTAATCCATTATGCACCTGATTCGGATTAATCAATAATTCTGCGAATTGTGAATTTGTTGATTGTGTTATTTCTTTTAATTATTCAAACAATACAAACACGTGTTTCGGAATTTCGCATAAGATAATTCAAACATGATGCAAATAAATTCGCTAAAATTAGGTCCGTTACATTGCACTGCATTATTGATACCCTATTGGTGGAATTTGACCAATTACATGGCTTATTATGGTATTTAATCACTATTCGAAACGAATATAAACCCCAAACGATTTAAAATTTATAACATTCAGTCTAGTGCGAGTGTGTTGACAAGTGCAAGTATCTTATTGTTGACACCCAAATTCTGTGTTTTGCAATAATGGCTGAAACTATCAAACGATGCTGCAATCCTTTTCGTAAAAGTGGCCATAATTGGCGGAGAAAAGTTATTCCAGTTTCATCCACATTAGTGAAGAAGTTTCCCAACCTCTGAGATTATTTGTGTGCGACTTGCCGAATACAATTGTATAAATGCAATGAAATTACTTCGGCAGATAACAAATTTTTGATTTTATTTTTTTTCAAAGTTAATTCAATTTCTTTGTTTAAATTTTTTCACCATTTTTTATTCTTTCAACTGATAATTTGGTTTGTTGTGCGCGTTTATCCCAGTCATCATTAGCATAACTTGATGTCAGTCAGTTGTCATCTTGTATTTGGTTTTTACATAGTTGTTTCTGATCTTTTTTACGACACAATTCGAGTGATCCCTCAATTGTTGTACGCAGCCTATGATACCTATTTTGAGTTCGACACACCAGCCTGATATTTTCTATTACGCCTGCATGACCGAATGAACCTGCCTACGCTCCGTGCGTTCACTCGGAGGTGTTTTGCGTTGGTCTTTCCTCTCCCATCAATAAAGCTCCAAGCACTCTTTCGTTGAATTCATTGATGATTAGAAAATACGGCCCTCTCTGTCATAAAAAGAATTATAAGCATTCAATTAGACGCTGAATACGTGATGCAACGCTGCGTCAGATTTTTTCGCAATATTCGTCGACCGATTATCCAAACGGATATGCACAATTTATCTGTTATCATTTCTCAAAACAGATTTCGTTGAACACTTTTGAGATTATTCCGAATAGAATTGAAGAAGTCATGAAGTAAGCAATTATGGCGGTTCCGTTCTCGTCCCTAACAACCAATGGGAAAAACTTTCTGACGTCACAAGTGCGCACTCGCACTTACCGATTGGAACACAGTCTAACTGGACAACGAACATAAAGCAGTTTTGCGCTGGACAAATTTATTAACTGTTGAAGAAAGGCGAGTTTACTTTTTCACGGGTAATATGTTTCTTAGTTGGAGGACATCTATGGGCCACCGTCTACAGTAAATTTGGCCAAGGACTCGCGATTGGAGAAACGAAGATTCGATTGCATCTGACAGCTGAACTCAAAACGATAAGCGATTGATAAAAAATGTCAAATGGTAGATGTTCATCAAACAAACAACTTTTGTTTCAGAATACTTTTGGATCAAACTAACTAGAACTTTATTCAAAAAATATGGTTTTTACAATTCTTGTTTTTTTTTCAAAGCCAACTTGTTCAGAGCAAAATTATTCGAGAAAAGCTGGACTTGTCGTCCGACACCTTCGATTTGGCTGATTTTAGTGAGCATATTACCTACCTATAGAGTAGTCCAAAGTCAAAATATAGGGCCCCACAAAAATTTGGTGGCTGCGCCGAAGCCATTTTTCGTTTTTTTGTTTTTCAACTTTTTACTCGAAATTGGGGATTACTGATCACAGGAAAGTTTTTTGAACTCATTATGAATGGCCGATGATCAGTTTCCCACTGTAAAATCGACGAAGAAACCAGAAAATGGTCATAGATGTGATCTGCAACGAATACCTATAGAAACATTAGCCACGCACCCTCAAAGTTGACGAAAAAAGTCGCAAATTTTGGAATATGGTGAAAAAATATTTAATTTTTGGTATCTGCGGCAGCCGTCTTGTGAAAAAAGCACCAACAAATTCAATGAGTTCACGCCCAGATTTTTAACACAATCCGTTCAGGAAATACGTGACGTTAAAGTTGGCGGTTTTTTTTCTGACAACAATCGACATTCTTGTCCTCGTAGGACAATGTCCGACCTATAGGCCTATTTTGTGATGTACCCCTGCCTTTCAGGGGTACTTGGTGCGAGCAGTGATAGAACGTGGCAAACGTGCGCTATGCTGGACGAAGTCCTATAAACTTCAAATTAATCTTGTTTACGATAATAGAATGGAACTATTTCTGAACATTTTTAATTATTCTGTATTTGTTTTTCATTTTTTATTCAAAACCATTCTTCATCATGATTGACAGCTCAAATGGGACCAGAAATTAACATATAATAAGTTTTATTCCAATGATAATAAAGAATAACAAATATAAATTCATAAAATTCAATAATAAACTACAATTATTGTACAATCTATATCATCATCAATTTTATTTATGCAAAAATTAAGTACAAAGATTCCGAAGCCACTGATAAATAGCCATTTTATAATTGCCACCTTTTATCGCCTCTCGTTTTCCACATCGAATATCGATTTTTGATAAAAAAAAACCTCCATCCTTGACGCCACGTATGATCTAATTGGTTCGTCCTACAAATCTGGACATCGGCTCATTGGATTAGTTGGTTCTTCTTCTATGAGATAATCGCTTCGGATAGTAGAAAAAAGTTTTTTTGACCATTTTCTCAAGATTTGGTACTTTTTCGGTCAACTTAAAAGTTTTTCTTGACCCATTTTCTTGTTCCTTAGTTGATGGTATACTAGAAAACCAATCGTCAACCATTGAGTATGAAAACTTGCTTCCAAAAATTTAGCTGAATCGTGTGAAGGGGGGGGGGGGGGGGGGGTACCCATCTACTGAAATAATTTTGGTCATAGTAACTTCAGGTGTGAGTCGTTCACTAGCATCTGATGAACCTATGAAAAGAATCGGTATCGCGACCGATACAAATTGATTGCAATAATCAGTGAAAATGGAAATAACAGAGAAGGAAAGAAAGCATCGGGAATGTTATTCATCGTTGCGATATCGATACCATCAAATTTTACGGCTATCTTTTGAAATCATTAAGGTGGTTCATTCAAGTTGAAGAATAGGACTGCCAAATTCTCGACGTGTTCGGCGTTATATTTCGTTTCACATGAAATGCAGCTTTCTTACTCTCGCAAATGTGATAAGCCGACTATGGATTACAGGTTTTATGGCAGCCTTTGTTCAGACTGTAGAAGCTCCGTATTGTTCACTATCCCATCACAGGTCAGGTATGCCCATGACTCATACAAAATAAAATTCAAGATCTACCGCGAGATATATTTTACCCTCGTTACGCATAAGAATATCAAGCGATTTTTCGTTCTTTCGGTGCTGCGATTCTCCACGTTCTTCGCTAAAAGTGAAAGGAATACCGGTCCCCGGATCCCTTTCGGTTGCACCAAAACAGTTTGTTAGATAAGTTGCATTTTTAGGTTGACTGTGAATTTCTACGTTGTTCCTGTGGAACGGTATAGTTCTGTTTTAGTTGACATTGTAGAAAGCGGTTACGAGCATCGTAAGAATGCCTCGGGCCTTTGGGGGCGAATATCACCCTCGGGTATGGTTGACGTGTGTTTTAATGCGTTGGTGTTAGTCAACGATCCGTGACTCTTGGTCTACTACCTGTCAGCGTAGAAAATTGGTTGAACGATCTTGCACGAGGGGTTGCGAGTAGCTGTCGTATCCTTCCCTGCCAGGGCTGCCAACCGTAGAAGGCGATTTGCTCGGGACGATCATTGCGGGCAATTTAGTGTCAAACTATGCGGAATAAGCGAGGGAATTGATCTAATAGGTGCCGCATACATATCTCCGGTGTGACGATTTTCATCGTACACTTTGGATAGACTGGCGTCACTAAGCCTGTAAATATATACCATTAAAAATTCTTCTGAAACCTCGTTGCGAGTAAAATGGCTGGATTTTTGGGCAAAGTTGCATCGAATCGTCAGAGGTATGGGTGTTAAATATCGAGTTATACAACAAAACTCCCCGAAAGGCATGGGAACAAATTGAAAAATTTATTTTCCGCGTATAATTCACAACGGTGTGGGAAAAGGAAATAGTCTGAGGTGAAAATTGTAGTACGGATGACTTTTCAACGTATTTTCTTTTAATCTATTCAATGGCTTCATACTTATCCCAAATCCAATGATTTTTTTTTCATCAGAAAATGTCGGTCTAGTCAGTCGGTCTGGAGGTCTGTTCCGATAGGCTCCATATATGATTCCGAATACGGCTTGATACAAAATTGCAACAATGTAAGAATTTTTGATCGATCCGAATGCTTATCCAGTTGACATGTGATCATTGACAACATAAGAAAATAATTCACTACATAAAGATGATTCGGTAGCATGTCGAAGGATCTTCTTCAAGCATCGCTTATTGTCAGTGAGATTATCATAAAGTAGACGTAATCTCGCTAACCGCGAAAAAACGGCCAGTAGCGCTCTTCCCTTTTCACGGTATTGAAAAGCGGGAATCACAGAGGCTTCGGAGATGGACTAGCGGGACAACGGTTAAAAATTATGTTTATCATGCCCTTTATCTGTATGTACATCAATTATGATTTCCGAGGACCTTTCATCAAACATACACACATATGTATACACTTCATATAGAAGTATACATGTGTATGAATATCATGTACATGGCCCGATTTACCGGATTCTGCCGCGACATAACAGTCGCTTTGTAGATAATGATCTTTATTGTTTAGCTTCTTGTTAAAGTATTACAATAGGAGTTACAGCTCTTTTTCTCGCTCTACATAAACTATTCTCCATACAATAGAAGCTCTGCTTGATACATATTTTATCAATTATATTAGGGTAAAGTCGGGTATTATCGGACAAATAAAAATTCTTCGAAAACTATTTGAACAATGGATCGCGATATGTCAATGAATGTTTTGTGGTTTTTTTTGAACAAAATTCATGTTAGATTTTTTTTTGAATACATAACCAGGTACACGGCAAATAAAAACAATGTCTTCAATTTTTAAGAGTCTCGGAAAGTGATCGGGTAGTATCGGGCACTAATGAAAATCTGAAATTTTACTTCACATATTGCACATTCCGTTTCTTCATTTTGGTTTAGTTCATCAATCTTGAGTTATGATAATTACAGTACTAAATTGACAGTGCCATCGTTTTATCAGTATGTTTCCAAAGTAATTTCGGACGGATGATAGAAAAAAATGACATAGGAAATGATTACTACAGAAATTTTGTAACGCTTCAGATATTGGTTATGACACGCTTATTATGTAAGGAACAAAGAAATGCCCAAAAAACAACTTTTCGGATTCCGAAAAAGATGCGCCAGATATATCGATCAAAGTAATCAATTTCACGCATATTGGGTGCCATTTAGTGTCTTCATCTATTGACAAATCGTTAAATGACGGTGTGGCCGATACTAACCGCTATCCGATATCACCCGACTCTCCCCTAGTTTTTTGACATACTTGCACCGACATTCCTTAATTATTTCATGTAAATACTTATCATTATTCATTAATAGGCCAAGTTCTATCATTTTCTCTCCATGATTTTTACAACATATCAATAGGTGGAGGAAATTTTGCTCTGTCTCGCAGTAAAAGCAGTCTGATGATATTTTCTCTGAATTGAAGTACGTGGTATTATAGATATATTGGTGGTATCAACGATAATTCTGGGGCGAGTCGAATTTAGTACTCTAAGTGGTGCTAAAATTTGAGTATGTTTCACTGCTATATTCTTCTTCAAATATGTAGTTTTGTACACCAAGTTCAAGTTTTATCTCGGGGTATATCGTAAGGCAGCTAGAATTCCTGCGATCCTCAAGGTCCGTACGTGGCATGTATGTTTGGTATTTTTCGCAAGGCTGTTGCCTCCGCTCTAAAAGAGAGGCTGTAAACAGATTATTTCAGAAAGGTGTGTCATTGATTGGCTCCAGAAATACGTCGCATGATTGAAGTGCCCAGTCATACAGTGTGAAAAGTGTAAGGGTGCAGACCCACAAACGGTGGATAGGCGGTGCCTGTAGGAGAATTTTGGTTGGAGACACTTGGGGTGGGTGACGTCTCGTAAGGGCGCTGCAGCACTTCAAAATTTTGGAATTCCGCTCCAGGTAGATGGGCAACACGCCCTACGGTTCAAGCGCAACGCGCAGAATAAATGTACCCGGAGGAACAAGTACTGGCTAGCTTCATTTTGCTTGCCCACCAATGTCAGTCAGTTTCAAAAAATTTTCATGTTAGGTTGAGGAAAACTTACAATGGCTTGAATTTTTACAACCGTAATAGAAATGGATCTCTGTAAGTTCTCGCCAGTTGAACCGCCTCATTGTCAGACAAGTACAGTAGAATCTCAATTATCCGAGCTTCGATTATCCGAGCTTCCGCGTCATCCGAGGCACCCAACTCACCAAAGCTCTCCGTCTTATCCGAGGTGTAGTCTCGGATGATTGTTATATACTATATACTTACTTCTTGCATATAATACGCGTTTGTACTTGTTCGAGATTATTGTGTTTATTAAATGTTGCGAGTTACAAATAAAACAGTTCTCATTCGAGCATGAATGGTGGAGTATCGCGATGTCACAAAAGAGAAAACAAAGTCGTCGTGAGTTTCGAAAAAAGCTTAGAAGCAATCGAAAGATTGGAGAAAGGTGAGATTATCAGAAATGTTGCGGCTTATTACCGAGTTGGAGAAACTACTGTCGGTGATCAAGCTTACAATTAGTTGGAAGAGTACGCGACGAAGTCATGTGGTGGCATGAAAAATAGAAAAACGATGAAGCTTGCAGAATTTGATAAAGTCGACAAAGCGTTATTTTCATGGTTCATTCAAATGAGAGAAAAAGGACTGCCTTTATTAGGTATGTGTGAATTCTTTGGATCTGACGAATCTCACGGATTTTTGTTTAATACGAATCGATATTTGCAAAAATGACCCCCCTTCTCCTCTTCGGGCCCGATTTCGCAAGAGCGAAATTTCCGTTATTTTTTCGAATATATATAATACCCCAAGCTATCTGTGTTATCCGAGATTTCGATTATCCGAGGTAGGGTCTCCCCACCATACCACGGATGAACGGAATTCTACTGTAAACGAAACTAGCGGCGATTCTGCTCCTGCGTATATTTTCTCTACTCGTTGTGATCAAATCGTCGGACGTGGTGGCAATCTACCAGGTGCAGAATGCCAATACTTTGAAGAACTGTAACTTCCTTAGGAGACGTTCCCGACCCCAAGTGTCCTTACTCAAAATATTCTTGTAAACAACCCCTATCTACCGTTAGCGGGTCTGTTCCCTTACACCTTTCACCCTGTGCTAATTTTCTCATCGAACTCCATAAGGGAGACCTGTTTGAAGAGACATACACTACCGGCAGAAAGTTTGGGTATGTAGTACACCTGTCGAATGTTCTTGCTGCTCTAAAAGTTGGATAGCAAACTAAAAAAAAAAAAAAAGATAATCAGATTTCACAAACGGCGTTGCGAACAGCATGAATTCAGCTTCATTCCGGTATTAGAAAAAAAAAAACATTTTTTCAGTCTTGGTGGACTTATAGTATTTTGATAGTTGTCATTCAGGTCAACATGTGACCTTTGCTTCATCCACCGTAAGTGGTGATGTCTGTTATCGAGAAAAAAGGGTTATTGACAGGCAGAAATATTAATATAAGTGCGAGCCAACCGTATAACCATTTGCCAAAGGTGTATCAAAACCTTGACCTACATCGGGTCAATCTGTTGTAACTTTTCAATAATCACAAAACGATAAACCCCAGTGACTATGTCTATGTGATAGAACAAAATCAATTCAAAAAGTCATTGTGTGTTTCGATATATTTTATAATGTCCACTTCCATGCATTCCTGTAATGAGTGGGTACTCGGCGGTGGTTTTTGCACTCGTTCGTCATTTTTCAAAACTCCTAAAAGCATTTTATTGGAATTTCGAGAATCAAAAATTTTTCTGGTAGTTGGCCACTGGGACGTCTTGTAGAAGAAGCTACTTCAGGTCGGTACTGCACCGAAGTTGAATGTATGTACGAACGAGACCAACAACAAGTTATAAGGGCTTTTGGGGAGGATTCAAGTGCCCGAATCCCGGCGGTCTAGAGGATAATTTAGTCGTAGAAGATTTTTAACAAATCGTTGCACAGAGTCCGAGTGGAGCCAACGATGAGCGAAGATCGGACATTGTTTTCCGACGTCAGGCATCCAAATCTAGTAAACTGGTCAACGCAGCTTTTGAATCTCATATATCGGCTCTACTGTGACGACGTGCATTCTGTTTCTCGTAGAATTGTTTGAAGAAAAAAAGTGAAAAAATGATAAAAAAAAAAACACTTTTAACACGAGCAATTGTACATTAATATATTGTACATTGTATCGTTGTGTACGTTGTCCATTTACCAAAATACATAATGGATTATAATCGTTTTCCATCGGAAAGGACTAGCTCTAAGGTGAGAAATACCATGTGTAGTAGCAAAGTAAAATCGTTTATTGATTGCCGGATTCAATTCCTAATGGACAATGAAAATCAACGATCAATCAAGGTGTGATTAGAACTGACTCCCCTGAAGTAATTTGACAGCTTTTAGCTGATTGAACTCAATACATATCCAACTTACCGGAACTCATGTCCTCGCCGAATAATTTGATAAGATTTGACAAATGGCTTCATTTAAACTTCTCATTTGATTCTGATAACACCCATTTTTACCTCAAGCACCGCTATTGAACTTTCTTCCAAAATATATTCAATTTTATGTTTATATTTCTGATTGATCATTATAATCATCATAAGCTTCTCATCAGAGGAATAATCATCTCCATACTCGATTACTCACCGGATCGTTCTGTTTCGCTAATCTGTTTCAGCTAGCACAAATTTGGTGGGAAAATTTACACAAAGCGTGAGGAGGATCGTTCAGGATGTCAAGGACGAAGGAACCTCCAGTAAGAATTTCATATATCGTTTGTATAAATCTTTTTTAGCATGTCACTATAGAGGGTGAGTTTTTTATTTCGAGAAAATAAATATCTTAAAAACTAATAATATTCTGGGAAAATATTTACGACAAGAGATGATCAAAAAGAGAGAGATCAAAATGGCGCAGTCTGATGACGCTTGATTTTTTTTTTTTTTAGGATGCGAATCTGCAATGTAGAACTATGGGTGCTCATTTGATAAAAAAAAGTTTTACCGTCTAAG
Organism: Athalia rosae; assembly: GCF_917208135.1. NCBI lineage: Eukaryota > Metazoa > Arthropoda > Insecta > Hymenoptera > Athaliidae > Athalia > Athalia rosae. The sequence goes on from NC_064030.1 coordinate 11,598,042, forward strand.
ACCCTCAAATAATCCACGTAAATTTAAAAATCTGTAGTACGATCAAATTTTTATTTTCTTAATCCTGGAACTTTTGTTCCACACATTTTTCCAACAAATCCTTAGTTATCGAGATATTCACTTGTGTCGAGATAAAAAACTCATCCGCCCAAAGAACATAATTAATAAGTTTTAGCTTATCGTGTATTCATATTCAGAAAAGTAAACCATGGTAGGTATACTATGAGTTTTCATCAAGTTGACACGTTATTTATGGTTCTGCTGAGTTGCGTGCCACATTAATATGCGCCCTAGATGAATACAACGTATCGTTTGGGGAAAGGGGCAATGACGTTCGACGCTTTGTAGGGAATCCATAATTCTGTCTTCGAATCAAAGGCAAATTGATCATCATCGACGTCAGAGTTGGAATAAAGATTTTGTTCAGCTCACCACTTTGTAGCTCCAATCATTTTTTCTTCGGCATCTGAAAGATGTCATTCTGGCTTCCACCTGTTCATTATTTTTTGATCTAATATAAGTACCAATCGTTGATTTTCCAAACCAACAACCTATCGTCTTGGTACTTTGCTACATATTTTTTCTCTTTTTCTTTTGTCTTTTCACTCAGCGTTATGTTACATCATATGTCGTCGGAATGTCGACGCGCGCTTATATGAGATGAGTTTCATCACCAGTCATCTCTAGGAATAAAAATGGCTACGTGGTAAAATTTATAACCGGCAACAAAGTCTGATCTAAATTTTTCGTTTATCCGTTAAACTTCGAAGGAGCGTAGCGTGAAAAATAAAAACGAAGCGTAGTGTAAAGAGGCATGAAACAGACGTTCTATGTAAGATATCACTGATGACGATTGCATTCACCGTGTTTTTCTGTTCGTTACGACAGTTATTAATTTTCTCTTCCCTTTCAAATTAAGGTGGACAGACTAAAGAAGAGGTAATTGAAACCAACGAGAGGCTGAGGACCGTTAGGATACGTCTTGATGGAAGTTACGATACTGCAAAAAGGGCTCTCGTAGGTCTGATGTGCAAATACACCGACAGTAAACAGGTTCGGAATATTTTTCAACGCTACAAACTCTTGAAATCAATGATCAAGGTAAGAACTCACCCTTGGTGCGTAATAATTCATTCTCATCCAACAATCGTGTGTCGATTTCTTAATATTTCTGGTTTCGTTTTCATAATTATCAGGATGTGATAAAGTTGGAAACGCAGTATTGGACATTGGTGGATATTCCAAAGCAGGAAAAACAGGAAACGGTACCAGCATTTGTTCTTAGAGCTTGCGCTATAATGGAAAAAACGCACAAGAGCGGCGAGGGCGTTAAGACTTCCGCGAGATTGGCAGAAGAAGCGGAAACAAAAAGAGAGCGCATTGAGCGACTGGAAAGTATGTCTGAGAAACATCTTCTTTTTCTTTCTTTGTTCTAAAAATTATAATCCAATTATTTTTGCCGTACAACCAATCGATTGCACGACGATGCTACCTATATACAGTATGTGCCGAGTCAAAAGTTGGACCTTACTATGAATTTGAAGTTTCCCTTTTGCTGTAACTTGAAAGGACCCGCAGAGGGCCATCTTTCTATCCAACCTTAATTTACTTCAGGTTTTATTTACCTTATTCTGGGCTCAAAACTGGCAGATATTTCCTCCATTGATTTTACGTTTAGGCATATAATATCTCTAAGACCTCGATAAGTCCGTCATATTCTGCACCGTAAAATATATAAGGTAGCACAAAATCGCAGAGAGACAGCATAACCACAAAAAATTAATCATTTGAATCACGTTTCACGAGATAGGTGGTGTCAACGGTGGCAGAATTCGGCATTTCTGGTGAAAAAATTTAACCAATGGTGAAAGGGCAATGCTACGCGTTCGTTTTCTGGTTTCTTTTTAGCCTGTGGCAATTCGCTAACGTTTTCCACTGACAATACTGAATTCTACTACCCTGAATGTTGACGTCGTCTGTAGTTTCATGCACATCGCGAACCGTCTGCTGAGTATTATCAACAAACATTCATAAAAAAAAAAGAAAAAATTAAATCCAACTGTTTAATTTAATTCAACACGGAGCGTTATGATGGTTTATGCATCATAAATAAAATAACTACGTCGGAAATTTTTCTGACAGGACGATGATTCAACCCCTGCGGAGTTTTTCATTACCAGTGGTATGGCTTATCCACTACGCTAAACAAGTGACCGAATATTAATTCAATTTTCAGATATTTATATACGAAACTTCGCATACATTGGTTCACAAGATTTATTTTATATGGCTGTAGCTATAGAATTTCAAAACTATTCTGAAACTTATTAGATCAAGAATCTTAATGCATCCTTAATTTTACTAATGTATGGTCTCCGCACTGATCTCCGGCATACGCATCTTATTATTTGGGTATTCAATTGTCATTAAATTTCAAAACAAGATATTTTAAGAGCGGTAAAAATATCCAAACAGGTTGGAGCTGGTGATAAACCGAAAGAATTGAACGCAATAAACTAAAAAAAAACACCAATGAAAATTTCTGGCTTTATTACCAAACGAATAAAATAGCCCAAAAAAGGGAAATCCCAGCTTAGTAAAAAAGGAAGCGGAAGGATAGGGCGATATGTTAACTCAGGAAAAAGAAATAAATGGTACTTGGGGAAATGAAATTCTTACATCCTATCAAAAGTCAGGCTCAAGTCTGACTATCATTGTGAATACATGATGTTTTATCGCCAACTGACGAAATTCTGATATAAAAATTTATCGTAGTTTGGAATAACTTGGAGAAAGCAAAATAAGGGTGAATGAGGGGGCCATCAATGTTACAGTATATCAAAAATCAATATACGGTCTTACAAATTTTGTGTCACATTGTAATCTTCAATTCCATTCACGTCATTTCAGATGGAAAAGCTGAAGATTCAAAGAAAAATGATCACGGACTTCCAATTCTCGAAGTTATCCACTAAATTAATTAAGAACATATTTTTTATGATTATTAGAGCTATGAAAAATTCAGTAAATTCATTGAATATCGATACAGGAAATGTGAAATCAATAGCTTTTGCATATCAACTTTAACTCACCTACCAAGGTTTATAAATTTTGTCGCAAAAAGTGGAGCACGGAGATTTTCAGAGCCCTGAATCGGGTCTAAGACCAAACCAAGTTGCTTAAGATTGTGTGTATTACTTGTAGGTTAACGGCAGGTGCGAAATGTCGATTCAAGGTGTCTCTCCAAATTCCGAAAACTCGAGACGTCGACTTCGATACGTATAAAGCTCTGCTTTTTCATTCGTTCAGCCTGCTATTCTCGAAATAGCATCTACCATTTTTTTTTTCATTTCTTGCGATCCAAGCGCATTGAATGGATAAAAAGGCTGAATTTAGGCTCTTCCCATACTCGGGGTTTTCAGTTACTCGCATTGTTAATGGCGCAAAACATTCATCAAACCTTACCTAACCAGGAAACGTTAAAAAATCTGACAAATTATTGGTGAATTTGTATCTATTGTCGAGTAAGTTATTGAGGAATTTTTAATCTGGATAACGGTATTTGTGATTACTTTCAGATATGACGACTGTACAAATCGAGGCAGAAAATACGCAGATGACCAACGATCTGTACAGACTTCTGAAGAAGTACAGCGGACTTCGGAATCTAATAAGAGTACTCAAGGCTAGTATATTCATCGTTTTAATGAGTGTGTGATATGTTCTTAGATTTCAGGACTTCCTTCATCATCGATTGATTTTTCGCAGCGGTTCCGTTGCCTCGAATGAACAACTTTCGTACGGATTCGATTTCATTAACGTCAGTGTCATAATTCGTTAAGGTTATTGCATGTGCATGAAACAATTTCGAATACAAAATAAACGATTAGCATTCAGGGGTAGGATTTCGGGCTCATGTGTAACGTAGACACCAGAAAATTCGTGATAATTCAATTCGTGCACGTAGGTTGCATGACCACAGTTCAGAAAACTGTAGCGAATGGGGTTGGTCAGTAAAAATAATAAAGGGGACAGTAGAAAATACGCATAATCCGATTTTTAAGGATCTTACCACCCTAAACAGTAAACCCGAAGACGAGCAATAAAGTAACAAATATAACGCCAGGTGTTTGCGATCCACGGGTTTATGTCTCGTTGCGCGCAATTTTTTAACGCCACGTCAGATTATTATACCTATTTGGATCGTTATTTGATATAGCTATATATTACATCCTTTTACTTGGCGTTGAAAATTTTCCTCTTCCATTTATTAATCGCATAGAAGGGAACCCCGTCTCAGGTGTCTTGTCATATTTCCTCAAGGTAACTTTCGCCGAAGCGTGTTTCAGTTGTATAACGATAGCCGAAAAACTTGGAACACTTACTACCTAAATTACGAATGTAATTTATTAGCTTAACTTAGCGATTTGTTATACTATTCGCGGTACTTGTACTCGTCATCGTGGAAACACGACGCTTAGGAAGAAATTACTCGATCTTTTCATCATACAGATGAAGTTCCTCTCGGAAACTGGCAGCTCAATACGGTTACCGAACAACTGTCAGATAAATCTCAAAATTACTAAACAAACTCATTCTCTTGAAACGAAGCAATCCTCGAAAAAAAAACCCGTTTCATCTAGCCGTTTAGGAATTGCAGTCGATAATATTTTTCGTGGCAAAACATCCTCTTAAGCTTAGCAGTTGAATTGTACGTTCCACACGAACGGATCGCTCTCCACTTTCTCTGAATTGTTAGGGTTACATATCCTCAAATTTGAAGGTGATAACTTGAACTTCCATGGATCACCTTCAATTTTGGAGGATAAACTTTCAATTGTCGCGGATCACCTTCAAAACTGTTCGTTGAAAACCCTAAAACTTTAGGGTCACCTTTACAATTTTGTGGATATAACCTAAACTTCAGAGTTTATCTCTAAAAGTTGGGTTTTCTTTACTGCGATGTTCGTAAGAAAGAAGCAAAAAAAGAAAAAAAACACCATAAAACAAAAGTAAAATAAAAAACAAGGAGACAAGGTAAAAGGCAAACAAAAGGAAGTGAAAGAATTCTGTAGTTTTCGCCTCCGTATTGTCGGGTCAGCAGGCACTTTCCTTTACGAGGCAATTTTCCACTTACTTTGAAACCCCTTAGTGGTTGGTTATCGTCCGCTCGCGTTGCGCCATACTAGGTATGTACACAAACCTCGTTCATATTTGGCGTAGTTAGACACTACCCGATTTGATTTAGGTTGGCAGAAAATATCCCTAGACGGAATTACGTACGATGGATGTGAGTCGAGCTCCCCACCTCCATCGTCGCGCTGCTGTGAATTTCACTAGGGATATTTTGCGCCAACCTAAATCAAATCGCGTAGTGTCTAACTACTTCAACTATGAATGAGGTTTGTGTGCATACCTATGTAATATAATAGGTATGATTGCGACCCATATACTTTATGTGAAATTCTACTATTGTTCAATGTTATGAGATTGCCAATTGCACACGTTCAACGCTTACCACTATATCGTTTATTATAGTCCATATACTGGGGAATTCCTAAATTTTTATCTCCTAAACTACAATTGTTAAAGCTTCTTTTCCGGCTATAAAGGTTTGTCGATAAACTTCGTGGTCAAAAATGAGAAAAAGCTGCATATCCACTTCTCGCGATCTATCAACATAAATGTTGTATCGATCAATTTGTATTGAACGGCTGCAGAGAAATCAGGATAACCTACCGTTGACCTCGATTTTCGAAAAATACAACCAAATTAGCGATTGATTATCAACACTTTTTATTACTCACTTTTTTCCATACTTAAATTTTTGTTGTAGACGGAATACAACGACTCCAAGATGTACCCGATGTTTCCGAGGTACACGATCCTTAAGGACCTGATTAAAGCCATAATGCACGACCCAGATTATATGGAAGTATGTCACGAGGTGGATCAAGCATAGCGTCCCGACCCCCTTCACCGCTCTCCACGCATGACGTTATAAGTGCAGCATTTATCAACAAAGCATTGTCTAATGTCAAAGTTTTAATTACGTGGTGATATGGTGCAGGGGGTGCCAACTTTACGGTTATTTATATTAGGCGTTGAGGAACGGGTGGTATTATACGACTCTTGGATATCATAGCAAAGAACATAGCTTGATTATGCAGACTTGGTGTGCTCAATGCTTCATTTCCGGATGAGATAAACAAAGTGCAATGTTGATTTCTTGTTTATATTTTTATACCAGTTGCCATCAGTTGGGAGATTCCGAAAAAAAAACGACGTTTTTTTTTAATTGTTTTAATTTGACGTTACCTAACTCAATCCGACGATATGAGAAATTGTGACGTAATAGTACTATAGTGAATTTTATATGGATGAGATAAAAAAACTCATGATTAACAGGATAAAAATGATGCTGATTTGGCACCTTATTTTCATATCGGCTGCATTTCATAGTTTTACTGAATCTTCGAGTTGAAATTCATAAATTCCTTGTATTGGTTTATTTATTTGACCAAAACACAAAAGGGAGAACTTGAGGATTGGAAATCTGGAATCAAAGCTATCGTAGTAATGAGAGCCAAAAAGATTAGTCTGAGAAGAACGGTCCGATGATTTTTTGTACCACATCGGCGGTCAGTGCCAGTGTTGGGCGAAATTCGACAGGAATTCGAATTGCATGATCAATACATTAATTGATCGATTGATTGCTGATGATCAAAAACAAGATAAGTGTCCCATATTACCACCCTTCCTTCGATCAATGTGAAAGGTTGAACGTTGACTCGAGAAATTTTCCCATGCGCTCGAGAACGTGTTATTTTTTGAATCCAAAAATATAGAGAATAATCGACGGAACAAAATATCAACAGATGAGAGGAGAGAGATGTACCTTTCAAATCTTATATATTGCTATATACATATATAGGGAATAACTATCGAGAAAAAAGCACATAATCGTCGATCAAATGCATTCAAAAATGTATCCAGTTTTTCCCCCATTTTTATAACCTCTGACTCTTCGGTTACAAAGGTGGAAAAGTAATACCGTTACGATAAAATCTTCTGATCATTTTTTCACGATTATCGAAAACAAAGATCGTACTTGAATGCGCGGTCTTTTCCGGGATAGAATCAAGATAGCCGTTTGCACATTGAAACACAAATAAAATTAGGTAAATTTGTGTATGTAAGTACTTATATTTTGTAGTTTGTACGGATATAGAATGTCAAATGGATGTTTCCAAACAGTTGGTAACATGTGTAAAGAAGGTATTATCATAACTATAGGTGAGTGAGATATTATAAGTATATCTACTAACGGAAAACATTGACACTTTAAAATGTATTGTATGTTACGTGTTTCGATTTTGGCCAGCCGATTGTCTAAAAGCAAAATAGCTGCAAATTATGATCGGAAAAATCGAATCAAGATTAGAAATTAATTCAACAAGAAAACGTCCGATGAATCATTCCATTTTTGAGAAAAATTTCGATATCACTTTTTTATGCAAATGACCTGTCACCATACTTGAAGACCAAATAATCTCGCGTTTCTTTTATTTTTTTTCGCGAAGAGCGGCGAGTATACGTATAGATACCTATTATAATTAGGCGGTGCTGGTCAATATGAGGACATGCAATATATGACCTAGATATAATTAAATGTAATCAAAATAAAGACTTATGATATTAGTACAGATAATTTAATAGAAAACATATCCAGGTGAATATCATTTGATATAGTTAATGAATATCATGCTGTTCGATTTTATGGATATAAAAAAGTTTAAAATAGTAAAATCTAGCGATAAAAGATAAAGGTCTAGGTATATATCGATTGAAGATCATACGGTGATCAGACGCGTGGAATCGAGAAGTCAGTTAGTGTCGTAAAATTGTGCCATTATAATAATTGGAGTGCTAAAGAAGTATATTACAATGTGTGTATCATATAAGGAGTAATTAAGACATAGAAAAAATTCCGAGTGATCCTTTTAATATTCATGCTACTTACGCTGCAGTGTGCTGTGCGTGATTTGAGAATAATATTATCTCTGTGAGGTTACAAATCTATATTGTTCTTGTACCATCTAGTGTTGCATAATCCTGCGTTTAGAAGAATCCTATGATCGATTTTCATCCGGCGAGTGAATTTTGATTTTTTTTTCAATCAGTGACATTCGATCGTTTTCCTAGCATTGCGTAATTTAAGAGAAATAGATACGATTCGGCACGCAACATTAATTGAAATTGAAAAAAACTCACCTTTTTTGCATCACGAATTGTGGATTTGTTTCAATTAGTATCGAAATCTGCCTATCACTACTCTAAAAATCGAGAGTAAAAGTCTACGCCAGGAGAAATACTGAACACAATACTCCAGGAATATTTCAAGCAAAAATTAAGAGAAAAGTTGAAAATCTGCAATGCAGAATTCTTTTCGATCTTCAAACGCTGGGAAGCTACGTTAATCTAGAATTACTACAATGCCCACGTGATAAAGTTATGCAATGGACGCGTTTGGTCTATTGTTTGAATACTTGTTGAAGATATCAATCGATAAGTGTTCATGACAGCGTGAAAAAAAGGATCCAATAATTCACGCGCTACAATGAATTCTTTCTCGCGCGTTAAAAAAAGTATAAATTAACATGGCTACCCAACCACCCAACTAACATAAGAATCGTCGGGTTTTCAACTTTCACCCTCGATTTTGTCTGAAACAAGGATCGTTTTAAATGGATGTATTCAGCATGTTACCTAGCGCAACGCTATTTGTTGTTTTTTGGGCCGATGGATTTTAGGATTGAATACCGAACAGTAAATCTATTGGATGCCAATGTTTCTGATCAAAAACTCACAAACTTCACATGTATAATAAAATTTTATGATAGGATCCCCTGAATTGTGCGCATAGGTGTAGATACGGTTAGAAATAAGATAGTATCTAATGGCTGACAGCCCGAAATCAAAATATAAAATAAATCATAATTATCATGAGACATTGAGAAATTCAGAAAAACCGCTTCATGAGGCGAAGAATATATGGTGCTTTTTCAATGTCTGGTGAAACTATGACATTAGCAGGCTTTGCAACTCAACTATACAATCCACATATGTATATGTACATAGTACATGTATACATATCTGCCTATATCAAATCTGTGTTGTCAATCTAATCCACATTCGAATCAAATAGATAATCAAACGATACCCATTTATATACATATATATATCTGCATATCTCTAGAGATTATATATGGAAATTATCTATTCTATCGCGAGTTCATTTTTTTTTTATCATTCATTTAATTTTTGTTCGTGGGCCTGTACCTATTCTCCATGTATGTCGATTTTTAATATCTTCTCAGTGTTAATTGTGTCGTGCATCTTATTCGTAGCTCTTCCACTTCTAATCGGAATCATATGTCACATTATTGTATACGTAGACACTAGATAATATGGAAAACTTATTGAGTGTTTTAATCTATCGGATCTATGTGACTTTGAAGGATGATAACTGTTGTATTATATCGGGCGAGCTTGGATCACGATTGATCAATTTTCAAATTTCATCATCTGAAAATCGTATCCGATTTCAAAAAATCGTGTCAAACCTGCTTCATTTCAAAGTTACATCCGGAGGGTTAGTGTCATTAATCATTTTTAGATGCTTGTTCGTACACTTTCTGTACCATAACAAATCCAAAGCCGTTCATACGCATACAATGTGCACGCAAATATGTATACATATAATACATAAATACTATGCATGTACGTACTTCTATCGTTAGATCCGACCCAATCGAAGCGCCTAATTTTCGAACATGAATGAAACCCCGAACAATTTATGACCCAGAGGAGGAAAAATTCAAAAAATTTGATATTTTGGAGATTTTTATTGCAAACCCTCAAGACCGATCGTCTTCTATCGATCGATATCTAATTTTTTTATTCCCACTCCTATGCGATTGGTGATAACTTAATGACTTTTTGACATAGATTTTTAAGGATTCTAAGAATGCAAATGACCGAGAATTTGTTTCACTTTGCTGGATCGTAACTTACTTGTTAGATAACGATAAGGAAATTTAACAAGTAAATAACATCAGAAAACATTCGGCTTCATAAGGACTAATGTCAATTTCAAATTTAGTAAAGGTTGAAACGATTTCTTTTTCGTACGATCTTTTCGTCATAATTCTGCGAAATTGAAATCACGTTACAAAGCTAACCCGCACTATAAACCAACCATCTTTCTACTTTGTCTTGCTTCTATTGTCACACTCATTTGAGTACTGAGTTATAATTTTCCCATATGGTTTTTGGCGAAGCGATTTTTCGGGAGTGGGTATTCAAATTTGAGGGTGTTTATTACTTTTTCATGGCTCTGATTCGAACCATAAAATATAAATGATCAGTAGAAGATTTGTTTTTGCTTTATCGCAAGGTATTTCTGTGCAAGGATCTGTGCGAGTAATCACAAACCAATCAGTAATCATTAACGTCTCACCAACAATTATTATAAAATTATACGATCATATGTATTGTGTTGAACAATTCGTCGTGGTACTGCCAGGTATCACCTTGGCAGTGACTTTCAAATTTCTGTTCTCATTATCAAAAGAGATAGATTTCTCGAATTTTTGAAAATACAACACTAGCTGATGTCTGAAAATTTTTGTGGAGAAAAAATTTCAGATCAGATTCCTTCATACGTGTTCAACTTTTATCCAAACATCGGAACTTTGCCGCTTTTTTTTCTTACCAATCTTTATGAGCTTGTAGGTTACAGCTTGTCTGTTCGGTTTGGGTAGAAGGCCTTGTGAGCTCTGGCGCTCGTGTCGCGATGCTAAACCTCCGAGCATATACGTCTTTGATGTGCTAAACAAATATGTAGAATCAGACCCTCAAGATATCAGTGTCCCTCAAGAGAGAGATCGGACACCTCGCCGCCATTTGTGGCTAAACCGGATGTGACGAAATGGCGGAATAATATCATTGTTCTGAATATATGGAATTATACAAACTCAGCTTATAACTCGGGTCATTGTTTCGAGACCAATTTATATTTTTTGAGTGTGGAAAATATTTTAGATGTGTATAGCGACGTGTCGAAAGTTGATCACACTTGTACGAGTAGACGGCTATTGTCATGAATGTGAGATTGGGGTTGATATTTAAAGTTGCCTGTTTTTTCTGTTGCACTGGGGCACAATATTTCTGTGGTGCATTTTGCTTTTGTCATACATCCGATTGAGACACAAATGGCGGGACCAATCAGGAATTGGGGTTTGGGGTGTCCGATCAGTCTCTTGAGGATCTCAAAATAAAACTATTTCAGTTCCAACTTTTGCCCGCTGCTTGAACCATGGATCTAGTCTAAACCGAATAGATGGTCTGTATACATACGTATGTCTATTGCACATAACGCAAAGCAATGCCCAAACAACGCGTTATACATATTTATATTTCTAGTTGAATAAGGAATGAGAAACTCTTCAATCAAAGGTGTTATAAATAACTAGATAAGTTATTATTCCGTGACAAATGAAAATAAAAATATAATTATTATACGTAAATGAAAGAGAAAACATTCTAACTACTTATAAACAGAGATTCTATAATCGATGCAATGTCCTTGAATTGAATAAATAGTCAGTGCACTCCTCTTAACGGTACAAATGATGAAATGATAAGCTGACAAATAGATAAGTCAATAGATGAATGAACGAATGAGTGAATGAGAGTAACAAATAAGGGGAAGCGCTGAATAGATCTGAAATTTTATACATAGTATATGTAGGTATAAAAATCGACCCAAGCTGGTGAGACTACCGCGCGTATTAATTCATATTTGTCAGTCCAGCTCGGTCGGTATACGATCGACGAATAGTAGCTTCATTCCTGCGAATGTGAGGTGCTTACGCAATGTCGTCGACGCCAGATACCACTGTCTACATATTCATTGACTTGAACATAAAACGAATGATATTCGTAGGTATGGGTATATGAATATCGTAATAGATAGGTTGAAGAATATTTTACCCACGATTACCTACGGTCGAATAATACGGGTGTGCGCGACTCTATCGATGGCCATATCAAGATTTAGAGATTTATGAAAAATAACAGCTATGTAAATACGATAGGCTACTCGAATAATTCGGACGAGTAAATGTATCCCACGTTACAATGCATATGAACCAGAGGGGCGCGTACCTTACTTTTCGAACTTCCGAGCAATCTCCCGGCATAAGAGCGTACCCTTCATAGAAATCAAAAGAAAAAAAAATCACAATTTGTTTAATAAAACGTGATGCAAAAAAACTTTGTTATGATTGTTTGAATACTTTTCCTTCGGAAATGATTGCTCTCTCATCGACATGCGCAACGTGATGTTAGTAAAATCATGCCTAGCCATTTACAAGGAGACCGTATCACACAAAAGAAATTGGATCGAAAATTCAAGAAAACAAAATTTTCCTCTGTATCACAATTCCTCTGGAAAATTTTGATGAAGATTATTTTTTCATCACTTCTGTAGGATACGCTCGTACGACAATATTAATTGATTTTTGTGGGTTACGGTCTTTTAGTCCTCAGCTCTCGATGTGTAAGTACAGGGTGTGGAACAACTTTGTGTCGCAATCCCACCGAGAGATTTACCCGCTCGAAATCGGTAAATTTCTCCACATTTCATGCCTGACCTGCATTCTATAGGATATATTTTCGCAGATATTCACCGCTCTCGAGCTGAAATAAACCATCAGGTGAAGCGATACGATGAATAATTCCTTGTCACCCCGTAAAACGTGCTATATGTATAATAATTTTATGAGAAGTAAGAACGTGCATATGCCTGTAAATAATTGATGAAGCTATTCGGGTTACAGTATACAGACCATAATCAAATCAATGATTATACTATTGCTCCAGCCAGTCTAGGAGGGGGTACACCATGAGCACATTATCACTATCTTTCATTATACTATAGCTGTTTGTTTCGGGATTTAAGTCTTGCGGAGACGAAGGCTTGAGAAAACTGGATAACATCGATATACGCAGGTTGTCCTAACTATGGGGTCACAATCAAATATTTTGAACTGAGGCTACTGAAAAATTTTCAGGCAAAAGTTGTGTGGTTCCAAAGAGGACGAGAATAGATAATATTCGTTTTGAAGTAAATAGCGTCAGCTTTGAGAAATCTAAGACTGCATTTTTATTCTTTGTTTAAAGGTAATTTGTTCATTTCTGAGTTGAAAAAAACATTTTTTGGAATAATTTCGAACCCAAACACTTTTCTGTCTTTAACATTTTTACTTACAATTAAAGATACTGTGAATAAAATAGAAGGAGTTTCAAATATATTCTATCATGTCTTCAAATTTTTTAAAAGTTCATATTGTTTCTGTTTCTTTTTTTCTACAAAATTTTTTCATAAAAATAATGGACCACAGTAGTTTGTATGAAAAGGTAGATGAAAAAAAACTTACATCATTTTGAATTGGAGATATCTTGGAAGTGACGCTTTCCACGTCAAAGGGAATAATTTTCAAATGCCATTTCTTTTGGAACTATTCAATTTTTTTTTTTCAACAGCGGTTTAAGTTTCAGGAATATTCGAAATCGTCCTTTCATTTCGGATACTCTATGCATGCGTTATAATTTATATGGATAGATTTTTCGAACAAATGTGACCTGTCCCGGCCGTTTTCCTTCGTGGCTGAAAAGTTTCAAGATTGGTTGATGGATATGATTAGGCAAACGTTTTGATATTCAAACCAAAAAAGTGTAATAAGTTATTCTACAAATATAAGCGTAAGTTCACATTGGATGAAATCCGACCAATCTAGTTGTCTGTAAACTATATATATATACACATATACTTCTTCTATACACACACACACACACACATGTATATATAATAAAAGTGATAATAATAATTATTATTTTAATATTGCTGACGGCTTTCAAGCTTTTGATGCGTATTAAAAAAATTTCTACTGAAAGCCATATGAATTATATATTTTTCAATTGAATAAAGATGTAACTCTCAAATATTGTGGCGAATTTCATCTTCGAACAACAATAGTTTTAATAAGTACATATTCATGACGACAGTAAGGATGGAATAGTAATGATTGTCATTTTAATGGTTTTTTTTTCTCCCAAACTTTTTCTTCTCACTGATTATCCAACGCGTGAATGATGATCACAATTTCTTTGTATACATTTTTTTATGACTCATGTATATATATGTCTAATGATTTTTGAAATCATGAACCAGATACTATCACTTATTAGGACATTCACGAATGAATAATCTTTAATGAACTTCATTATTCCACATTGCTGTAGATGTCGACGAACCGTAATAATAAACATGTGTCCCTTTAGTCAAAGCTAGCTTCTCGCATTTGTGTTTATATCAAATAATGAATTATGAAATAATAACAATAACAATAACAATGATAATAGTGTTATTGATAAAAACAACACCAACAACAACATTATCAACAGAAATGATAATTACAATAATGATGATGATGATGTCTATAACAATAATAACAATAATAACAATAACAATAACAGTGACGATAATGATAATGATAATGATAATGATGATGATGGTGATAATAATGACGAAGAAATTCAAAAACATTGGCGTTTGATAAAGATAAAGATGAAGATAAAAATAACTTTACCTTTAGCACACGATACTTAGTGTCTCCGATATAGTTGGTATACTTGTATTATATGCATAGAGTTGATTGTACAGCGATATTTTGGAGTAGGTCTGATCTTAAATGATTAACATTGTTATTATTGTGATTATTATTAAAAATATCAATCGCTTTACCTTATCGGAATGATAACATGTAATCGATGATTATCTTATGTGTAATATAGGGGAGGGAGGGGGCAAAATGGGGTAGGGGTGGCAAAATGGGGTACCCCAAAAATTTGGTAAAAATTTTGATATTTTCAAATTTGACAGTATTGAAAAAAAAAACATTATTTTTCATTGTTAACAGCATTTTATTTGATAATAAAACAAAAAAATTTCTTTTCTACGGCAACTTGAAATTTGATTATTTTCCTTTAATTAAAAGTGAAAACGAGTAAAATCAGCATATTTAAGTCCTTGAAAACATAACGGTTTCTTAAGTACCCCATTTTGCCCCCCCCTCCCCTACGTATATTTTGGTTTTATAAATATCTTTAGAACCCTGACGTGATAAATGCCATGCGTAATACGAGGATGAATTTACAGTTTGCTTTGAAAAGACTTTATTGAACGTGACGAATTATTTCATTAGTCAATGAAAGTTCAATTGTTATAGATGGAAATCCCGCGTTATTTCGCCGGACCAAAAAACAGCATCTTCTATTTTTCCAGCGATTTTTCTTATGATAGCTCTTGATTATCCAGAAATTCAAAACTAGAAAACGGTTGGACAAAAGAATTGGGAAAAAATTACAAAAGTTTCTTGAACTGAGAGCTATCGTGAGAAGAATCGCTGGAAGAACCGAAGAGAGAGACTTTTTTGGTTTGTCGAAATGATGTGAAATTCCCCATAGGTTTGCTGACATAAAATAATAATAAAATAGATAGAATTTTACGCCTCCTTTGTTAAATATAAGATATGGATGTACGAACAAAGTGTTCAATATGATATGAAATGATATAGTGAAACGTGTTTCGTAGTTCTTGGCTAGAGCAGTTGATTGTTATTTGCGCTTACGGCTGTCCCAGTGCCACCACCGAACTCCAAATCGGAATCGGTGTAGATTCAGTTGCAAGATGCTAGGCGAAATTCGCACACGTACAGGGGGAGCTGTCTGTGTGGGTCGGAATCGCACGGTGAACAGGCGAGAGTTGAGCTTCAACATGGTGGCGCGCTGGAACTGCATGCTCGGCTCGCATATTCGCTTTCCATGTCGCTAATCCGCTACACGACAATAATTAGCGTCGTGATTGATCCGAACGATCAATTAGATTAGCCTACAGAGAGCTCATTAACCCGATTCAGTGTTTTTTTCTTTAGAAACTGCGTATTTCGTGTAAATGTGGTTGTTCGTGTCGCTGTGTTGCAAGATGGTGTTATTATTAGTGATGGCTGATTTAGGACCTCGAACAGATGAATATTTCATGATTCTGGCCAAAAAGCCGCCTGTAGCGCACTCCAAATAGTATTCTCAGCAAATTTCAGACTGATCCAATGTTTTACCGAGGCGAAATTTGCCATCTGCGATTAGGATCACACAGCCTAACAAAATCATGAAGAAATGAGAGATGGTGGGGGTCGCTGAGACAGCCTTACGATTAGTGTATAATATTATATATATATATACGTAGATATTATTTTAATCAAAGCTATTTGTAAGAAAAAATAATCATGTACTATCATATTAGGATTAGAATGGTCGATAGTCAATTTAGTTGACGAAAGTGTATGCCGCAATAAAAAAAACAATATGAGTGTGTATTATTTATGTTAATTCTAATATGAATATGTTAACTTTTGAAATGCATCATATTGATTTGTTAACTGGTACGCTTTGCTAAATGAAATAACATGAAAAATTTTCGAAACATCTCTTTCTCGTATTCTGTATAGTATCTTGGCCCTTCTAACGTACACTTACGACATGTGCTGCCGTAAACAAATTTATGTGAACCTGTCCACTCAAACATTTCTTTCCTTATATCGTCTACTGATACAACTATGAAAGAGGTGATCATTGCTACCCGCGACTGGTAACAACATTAATAATAATAATGATCGCAATTATTCAAAAGGCACATGGTCAGAAATCTTTCTATTAACAACCCACATTCAAGCCGCACTCCGGATACATTTTGGTGACAGTATAGGATACGAAAAAAAAGGAATCCGTAAAGGACTTTGACAATTCAGACAGTGAACTTCAGTTCACTTTTAAATTAGTGTCTAAATTCAAGCAGACGCTGAAAGGAAAAATATGATTCGCGTCAATTCACAATAAACTTTTTTTTTCAAGATTTGCTACAGAATCTGTGGAACATTATAATTATTTCAAAAATTCCTCAAAAAGAGAAGTTCGCATCAAAGCATGTTAAACTCGCTGAGTCGGCTGCAGTTGTGTCTTGCATCGAACTTTCTTTTGGGTCATACGATTATTGAGAAACTCGGTTAGCCGGCTGCAGTTATCATCAAAAAATCAAGTGACTCCGACGATTTACTTTCTTTACAGTCTAGGGGTTTCGCCCCTGAGCGCTCGCGCCTCTGATGCTCGCGCTTGCTTTGTTAGTAGCAAGGACATATTGAACTAGATCGCACGAGTTACGAAAAGTCAGAGTCCTATGGTAGTATGTCACAATGATGATAAATTCATTTTTTATTGGCCACCGTGAACTAGAACTACATAGCATGTACATAAAACAATTCTATACCCATTTCGATGTTTGTCTGAAATATTTTGCTGATTTTGCGGTGGCCAATTTCACGTGTAATTTGCCAGACAGCATATTATTCTGATGATATTTTTATAGTATCAAGATGCGTTGATACTATATTTTTTGCCAATGTTAGTTAAAGTGACACATATTTAATACCAGGCATCGACAAAAAAACGGAAACTTGACGATCCCGAAAAAGGCCTAGGGAAAGGACGAAATAAAAAACTATCAATTTTGGAGTCGCAAGAAGCTTTCGTCCTACACGTCTGTGTGAGTATATTGGGTGATATTCATTGATAAGAGGGTACAACGTCATGGAATGAACATCTGCGATGTTTGCCAAGACGTTACTAGCATTTACAAAAACATTCCGGCATGCATAACTTGCGAATTCGAGACAGCTGTTTTTCACAACTCATTCATAACTGGTTATCAATATTTTGATTATCTATTTACATTTATAATTGGTTACAGAATGCTACATCCGTGGAGCCGGCGATATCCAATAAAAAGGCACTGTTGCTACAGCAAGGACTAACAACCGCGCAACCTCACATTGTGCTTGTAGGACCGTTGGATGATATTCAAGCCAGCTATATGGTGGTGGATGATGTCAGATACACGACACATCTCCGCTGAGAGCATTGGATCTAACCTTCAAAATATTCTACGCTACCGATTGCCAGTACCCACTCCAAGCATTTCATATTTGGCTTTTTATTCAGAAGATAGCGTACGATATCACAAATCCAGGTGACAAATTTGGTACGAATATAAATACCCTCATTGGGGAAGTTCTTACCTCGAATCAGAAAATCTGAAAATACACAATATTAGTGTACATTTTTCATGCGCGATTTTGATTTATAATTTGTCGGTCAAATTTTGAATTCATTCCGTAAACACAGACACAAGACACATTTTTTTGCAAATGCATCTTCTTCATCTTTAACAATTTTCAACAACTCTCTGTCAGTCAGTATAAAAGCGACGATTAATCAAGATGATTCAAATTCTCTGTCAAAGATTGATTCGAAAAATGACGACTTCCTTCCAAAGTATGTTTCAAATGAAGGCGATGATAGTATTGCGGAGGTATTGCACGCGGTAGACAATTCCGACTGTTCCACCAGAGCGTCTGATGACGAGAATCTGATTTTATGGTAGCTTCAAATTCTTTCATTCCTACGACATCTACCGATATACTTACAGACAAATTATCCAAATATTAAATGGAACAGGCAAGTCGGTTTCTGAGCAAATTATACACTTTGTCGGATATGCCAAGAAAGAGGGCACAGTTTATAGTAGAGGAAATCACTAATCTAGCCAATGGAGGTGCCACTCAGTTAGTACGAGACCAAGTCCTAGGTCGTTTGAGAGCTTTAAATGAAAATCCTGAAAATTTAGCAGGAATAGCTGCTTTGTTCGAAAAACTCGCAAACCCTTTAAGCAATTTCGAAATTGTGAGTATTTTCGTTTCAAACATTTGGTTTCATTTAGAAACCTAATTTCACCGGAACAAGTTTTACTTGGCCAAAGAAATGAATATAGAGAAGAGAATGGTGTGCAGAAATTAATACATGTTCCTGTTACCGCCGAGTTCGTACCCATTGGCAAAGTATTTAAAAAGTTTTTTGAGATGCCAAACGTGTATAGTAACACGATGACTACCTTCAACATCTTCGCGAAAATTCGGATATAATTTCAAATTTTGTACAAGGGTCGTTTTGGAGAGACAAAATTTCATCGTTTGAAGATAAGATTGTTTTACCCCTTTTTCTATATTTTGATGATTATGAAAACAACAATTCTCTCGAAAGCCATGCGGGGATAGCAAAGTGTGGTGCTGTGTATCTCAGTATACCTTGTTTACCGATCGAATATCAGTCGAAACTGGAAAATATCTTTTTATTCATTTTATTCAATACTAATGATAAAAAAATTTTCCGGAACAAGATCGTTTTTTCTCAACCTATCGAAGAACTTGAATTTCTTAGACGAAAGAGTATTACGGTGTCTACTCTAATTGGAAATGTACAAATTTATTTTGAATTGGCACTAATATTAGGTGACAATCTTGGTATGAATGGGATGTTGGGTTTGGTGGAGTGTTTCCGAGCGAACTTTCCGTGTAGATTTTGTTTAGTTAGAACAGATGAAATCAATAGCACTTTCGATGAACGGTTCTGTATTTTGCAAGATGCTTCTAATTATAAGTATGGTTTAAAGTTTAATGATGTCAGTCTCACAGGAATCGCGGAGGAATGTGTCTTTCACGAACTGAATGATTTTCATTCAACTCGGAACATATCTGTAGATCCAATGCATGATTTGGCTGAAGGCATTTGCCCATGTGACGTTTTAAAAGTATTACCTATGGTATTAGAACACTTCATGTGCGTCGTAAAATTATTTACCTTGGCGGATCTTTACTCGAAAATCGTCGGATTCCATCATGGTTCCCACGATAAATCAAACAAACCACCTGAAATTACTCTCACACGTTTGAAAGTTGGTTCTTTGTTCATGAGTTTCGCGGGAATGTTCATCTTTGTTCAAAATTTACCACTCATTATAGGAGATTCAGTTCTGGAGGCAAATATACACTGGCGAATAATCATACAGCTAAAGATCATAACGATAGATACGATCTACTACGAACTCTGATTACCGAATATTTCACACTAATTTCTGAATTGTTTCCGAATTTTTTGACGCCAAAACATCACTTTTTACTCCATTCCCCTTGCGTTATGGCTCAAATGAGTCCTTTATGGAAACTGGCCTCAATGCGGCACGAAAGTAAACACAGAGAGGCAAAGGTTACATCCCGCGTTTCGATCAGCCGTGTGAATATTTGTAGAACCATAGCTATAAAACATCAACCTGAATCATCGTTTTATCAATATAGTACCCTACGCTGAGTATTCGTATGGCCTCACACGGAACGTCCCTCTCACTGAATTACCTAATTATGCAGAGTTTTGTGCGGTACTGCCGGTCAATATCAGTCAAAATGTAGATGTCATTGAATGGATAGAATTTTCGGGTCAACGATTAAAGACGAATTCAGTATTGGTGAGCGCTTCTGAAGCTGGTCCGGAATCCTTTATTGTTGATACTATTTTCCTGGAAAAAGGAAATCAAGTTGTTTTGGTGGGTAAAACTTTGAAACAATGCTTCTTCAATGTACATTACCAAGCGTATAAGGCTATATTCACAGATGAAGATTCTTGGGCTGTACTATATGGTCACAATTCCGGTATGCATTCGGAATATCGCATATAGTTGCAACAAATAACGGCAGTTCTTATATTACGAAAAACTGGTATTAGTTTCTAAAAATACCATACAGTTTTACTAATGTATATATTTTACATAGAGTGTTCTGCGAACAATTTCTTCTGGCTCTTACCCTCTAAATTATTCACGTACGAATCGAATCGTGGAGGTTTGGCGTTGCTTGCATGGGGTTACAGATTTTCCATCCGATTCTCCCGGAAAAATTGCGAATAATTTTATTTCCTTATTTGTTAACTTTCAACCCCAATGTTAATTGGTCATATAGATTTTTGGTCGTATAATAATATATTCGGGCGAAGTTTCAACGCGATTCGTCAAGATTGGAAGATGCTTTGATGAATTTGTTCGCAATCATGTTCATTCGAGTCTTTAAACCGATCAAGGCACTCGCGAATCTTGATGCATCCTGTCGAAAATTCGGAAGCATATTTGT
This sequence comes from Athalia rosae, assembly GCF_917208135.1. NCBI lineage: Eukaryota > Metazoa > Arthropoda > Insecta > Hymenoptera > Athaliidae > Athalia > Athalia rosae. The sequence goes on from NC_064030.1 coordinate 11,619,236, forward strand.
ACGCTTGTAAATGAATAATATTGAAAGGAAGTGCCAAAGAAGAAGAATTTTTTTATGTAACACACCATGATACCTACATGCTTATACATTCTATTATAGATAATGATAATTCTATGATTTCGAATGTACCGGACGTTTTCATTAATAAATGGAACCTTACGTAAAAAAATTGCATTTTCATCTCTGCCTCCACTTCCGGAAATTTATACGAGAATACAAATAACATTTTTTGGGTGTACATTGATATAAGTTTTTTTTGTTTGTAACGCGTGCGATTGGTAAGAAATTCGAATAAGTATTCTAGCTAAATAATTAGTTACATATTTCAGTGCTTCGCACGATTATTACTTATTGTTAGTCAGATGCACGATCAATTAGCTTTCGGTTGTAGATTCTGATATTCATAAAATACCAATACATCAATCGGATATTAATTAAAATTTTGGATGACTGATATTCAAATCCACGAAGAATTATGTATAATATATTTATAGAGAAACATCTCAATTAATAGGTCGAGTAACAACATCTATTCGATAAATATCAATCACTGCCCTACTTACATGGAGCAGTACTCGACTACGTATAGCAAATCCTACTATCATTAGAAATCTATCGGCTTCCATGTTAATCGCGTGAATATTGCCATACTACCAAGGTCTAGATACGAATAGTTCACGAATTTGAGGCAATTGCTACAAGTGTGAGAGGCGTATTGTCGCACACTGATACACTGCGTATTAGCGTACACTTTCGCAAAATTTATCCCATTGAACCGGTGAATGATGCCGTGATCATATGTTACAATTGCTACGCGGTTTTACGTTCAGTACAACACAAAATGTACTCTTTGAAATACTCATTTAAGTGACGTCTAATACCCTGTCTGACATTGTTTGCCATACAGCTGAGGACTGTTAGCGGAGTCAAAATGTAAATTACGCTACGCGTATTTTACATTGGTTACTAGAATATTTTCGTGTCCCCCAACTGCCACACCGATTTGGGCAATTAATACATAGATTTCAGGCTCATAATGCCAGAAAATCGAACCTCATTTCTCTCAGTGTACCAACGCTATTATTGTTTCCAATGTTGACGATGGTGTTGATTACGTGCTATTTCTCAAAAAGTGGCGTAATGAATCTGAAGTGCTTCGGCCAGTGAGCCCTGCAAACCCTCAGACTCTTGAAGAGGAATCTGCAAAGTCCGAACTACCATCCATTACGTCAGATCCCGCAACTTAGAATATCACAGACAAAATAAGACCAATTCTAATCGAATAAGGACCCACCCAAATACGTAATATTAATTTCCCATGCGACGTCGAAGGCAGACATTTCTCGCCGAACCACCATGAGCACCGATTCAATGATGGCGAAATAATATCCCGACCATGGTTGATTGTTCAGCATCGAAAAATTCAGTGTACTGTTTCTGCTGTCTATTATACTCCAACGATCGTGCGCACCAGCCTGTGATAGGAACATCAGACTGGATCCAACACAAAATATTTCTGCACATGAAAAATGCCACGAACATTACAAAGCTTTTAAGGAATGGAAAGAATTTGATTTGCGATTGAAAATACGCAGAACAATAGATGCTGAACATGAACGCGTCGTGGAAAATAAAATTCAACATTGGCGTGTGGTATTAAAACGCATAATTGCTGTTCTTCAACTTCTTGGCAGTCAATCCCTTGCTTTGCGTAGAACATCTAGTTCACCTCATGATCGCAATAACAGAAATATTTTAAAGCTGATTGAATTGCTCGGTGAATTTGAAACAACCACGGGAGAACACTTGCGTCGCGTAACTGCTCATAAAACAAGTTATCATTACTTTAGCAACACAATATAGAACGAATTAATTTCATTGATTTCAAATAAAATACGAGAAAATCTGATACGATTGATTCTAAGTGCAAGGTACTATTCGATAATCCTCGATTGTACTCCAGATAAAAGTCGTCAAGAACGAATGTCAATTTTTATAAGATTCATCGCGTATAACGACGAAACGAATCTGTTCGAAATCCGTAAACATTTTCTTGATTTTCTACCTGTTGTCGCGACCACCGGTGGAGGACTAACGGAAGCAATTTCAACTGAACTCGAAAATCTCGGTTTACCAATCAGAGACAGACGAAGGCAAGGATACGATAATGGCGTGAACATGAAGGGAAAACGATCCCGTGTTCAAAGTAGAATTCTAAAAATTAATCTGCGCACGACTTTTGTCCCCTGTTCTTGCCACTCCTTGAATCTTGTCGTCAATGATGCTGCATCCGCTTCCGGAGAGACTGTTTGTTTTTTCGATATAGTTCCGCAGCTTCATGTTTTTTTCTCTGATTTTACAAGTAGGTGGGACGTACTGGAGAGATATATTTCAGCATTAAGGCTGTCTCAGCGCAAAGTCGCCATTGGAACCATCGACCATACCAAACGCGTGCAGAAAAAGTGCGTCGTTTCACGTCTTAATCTCCAGTTCTGTTAGCGATAATGCGCTATCGAACAAGAGCGAGCGCTAATCCTAGCAGAAGAAGCTGTTTAACCTTTTGGATTAGTCAAGGTTAATCCAGTCGCGAGTCCTCCACCTGAGCCCGGTGTTGGTCAACAATCAATGCTCCGATCGACCTCTGAGGACTCGTGGATCGATTTGTTGACACGCGAACAGTTACGATTTGGATTAGGCGCACGGACACTGTCCTCAACCGATACCCTACCAACCCTTCGGAACCGACTTCTGCGTGTGTGGAGAGTTTTCCGGGGATAAATGTCCGATAGCCCAGCAACCCCGTGAGACGGACTACCCGTCGGTAAAACTAACCTCATGGACACTGCAAGTCCACAGTTTCCCCATTAACCGAACCCCACACCCGAACTCGTAGTGACCACAAATACGCCAGATTTTTCCGTATCGCCCGTACGAGCCGCGAATCCTCTACCACCCGCACACGCTGCGCAACCCCCACTGCCCGGGACTAACGTGAACCCGTCCTTTCAACGATCACCATACCGCAACTGTGTCCCACATCACCCTGATGCTGGGCAATACCCCGTCTTTCACTGCCCGGTAGAACCACAGTCATACCGCGAAAACTTCCGATCATTCGCGCCTCGAGACCATACGGCAACCCCTCTAACCGCCATCAGAAGTGGAACCTTCGTTTTTCTGGTGCTCGCACCGATGACTCTGAAGCGTTTTTGATACGGATCTAGAAAAGGCGGTCGCTTATTGAGATCCGCGACATCGACGTCCGAAACTGCTCACTCTTTTTCCTGTCGGGTGTAGCCTTGTATTGGTACCGTAGCCACCGGGCCACCTGGAATACGTTCTATGATTTTGAGACGACATGGCGTAATCGTTTCGGAAACCCTGACATACAATTCGACTCACACGACGAAATTCGGAGGCGAATATGACATACGTGCGAGCCTACTTCGATCGCTTACCAGGGTGTCCAGTTGTTTGTCAACACGGAATCCATGAGAATTTTAGGTTTTCCAGACGAAAAATTGATTCCGTCCAGGATAAGTTCAAGTACACGATGAATAAATATGCACTACGAATAGACAACAGAAATAATTAATTCTTAACTAGAGCGCAGCTTAGTACAATAGAAACCGTCATGGAAAATTTTCGAACAATTGTGGAAATGGAACAAGAATTTTTTTTTCAAAACAACTTACAATTCAAACTCAAAAGTAACTTCATGACTCAAACTAGATCAATTCCTCTTCAATTCGAGTAGTTTCTTCGCATGCTTCTTCTATAATCTTCCTGTTCCTTGCTTCCAATTCTGTCACAGCTGTTAGAGCTCTCTTTCGTTCATTATATAGCCTATCTTCCTCCTCTCGTTCTTTTTTTCTTTTAACAGTTCTTCGGTATACCATGTATGTGCATTGCCTGCAGCATGAATCATACCTTTGGTGACAATGAAATTCTCGAGTCTATTATCCTGTGATATTATAGCATCATGAATAACCCTTTGTGCAATCAATGATTTTTCTTTTCGATTTTCTACTAAACATTCGCGATCAACGGAAAACCCTATTCCGAGAGCAGCGTTACCATGTAAGAGGATCACTACCATCTTGATGAAGTTTTTCATGTTAGCAAAGCTTTCTGCACTGTGCAGGTTGACACGGCGCATCCATAGATGGTCCAGACGTTAGCTCTGATTGAAATTTTTTAACTGTTCTTGAACCATTGGTAAACTAATGATTCGTTTGTAGTACTTTCTATAAATGTTGTCAGCTTGAGTACCTGAAATCCAATTACTTTCAACGGAAATTTTGAAAGTCTTCGATAAGCGCCGGCGAGTTGAATCATTTTGAACAGCTATAGCTGGATCTAAGCAAGATATCACTTTTTCTATTAGAAATTTCAATGGTGATTTGTTTAATATCTCAGTAACAAAAATTTGAAGGCATTTGCGACACAAAATAAAGAAATGGGCTTCCGGAGCAAACACGAATTCGCCTATGTAGGCAAATTTCTAGATACATTCTGAAATTCCCTGAGATTTCCAGGTCTATTCCAGAGAATATCAAATTCCATGAGAAATACACAATTTCAGAATTTTCATGATAACTGGACACCCTGCTTACACCCTGCATGGCCCGAACTGGAGCAACTGGACGATGCGTACCGGAACTTACTGCCTCGTTTTCGTATCATGATCCGTCGCGATGAGGTATACGATCTCACGGACTTGGAAGATTGGAGCCCAGCGCCTCGAAATGAGTTTCCGCGCCGCCAACTCGTACTAAGGACCCCCTGTACCTGAACGTTCATTACTAACGAAACTCGCCTATCAGGGTGCCCGTTCGATTTCCCGGAACCAACGATTCTCCTCAGCCGCTGCCCTTAATCTACGGGAAGCACCTCTCAATGAAGTGAGTGCGGCCTTTCAGCCCGTGTCTGGCGCACGTAACCAACCCCCGTTTATGCCTGGCCGTGGTAACGCGCCACCAACCGCAACGATATCGTCAGCCCGTACTTTCTCAAGGTGCGCCGGCTCCTCTCGAACGTCAGGCTTCTCGCCCGTCGACCTCGACGTTCAACCCTCCAACCGCGAATCCCTCCAATGTGAGTCCGGGTAGCAACCCGTTTTTACCACCGACCAATCCGCCACCCGCTCAGCAAAGCGGCGTCACCTGTTGGAACTGCCAGAAACCTGGCCGTCGGGCATCCGCTTGCACCGAAGGGCAAAGACGTCGGTATTGCTACGACTGTGGCCGAGCCGATGTAGTCAAAACTAATTGTTCTAGGTGTTCGGGGAACGCGTAAGGGAACCGCCCATACCAGCAGGCGCGGTATCAAGAAGAACCCGAAATCAAGCCCATAGATGCTAACCCTAGTGCACCAGACCTGCATTCCTGCAATCCAATTCAGAGGAACAACGGTCATTATTGCCCACTTTCCACGAATCCGGACATTCGATTAACGCTCTGTTCGATGGTGGCTCGACGCGAACCTTCCCAGTAAAAGCGGCAACCAACTTCATCACGTCATTAGGCTTCCCGATGCAAACATCATCCATCGGGGCGGTCCAGATGGCCGCAGGCCAAACCACCAAGACGATTGATGGTGCGAGTCACCCCACCGAACTACAAAAAGTCACCCACTCGATAACGGCTCACCTTTTACCAGAGATTAGCTTGGCTGTGTGAACTTAGCATATCAGAATTCAAATTCGACGAGAATGACCACAGTTCTGCTTGCATCCAACCTAGTTCAAAAGCTCCTGATATACATATAAGAAAAATAGTTCCGTTTATTGGGCCTTAAAAATTGATTTTGGAAAAAATGATATGCTTATTTCCGGGCGCATATCAACGTCAAAATTAGGGCATCAAAAGGGCGTTATTTTCAAGTTTTTGAAAAGTTCTATAGTTCCCTATATTTTTTATGAATAGTTCTAGCTTGGTCGATTTTTTGAACAATTTTTTGAACAATTTATCAGCATCGCAACGCGCAAATCGTGATATGCTGACTCACTTATTTCTTTTCTTGCGGGTTCTCGGCAGTTTTGGAGGAGTTCTGCCTAGTTTCATACTGTTCGAACATAGTTCTAGCCGAAAAATTGTTCAAAAAATTGTTTAAAAAATCGACCAAGCCAGAACTATTCATAAAAAGTATAGGGAACTATAGAACTTTTCAAAAACTTGAAAATAACGCCCTTTTGATGCCCTAATTTTGACGTAGATATACGCCCGGAAGTAAGCATATCATTTTTTCCAAAATCAATTTTTAAGGCCCAATAAATGGAACTATTTTTGTTACATATTAGGAACTTTTGAACTAGCTTGGATGCAAGCAGAACTGTGGTCATTCTCGTCGAATTTGAATTCTGATATGCTAAGTTCCCACAGCCGCTCAGCTTTGACTGTATCGACGGCCTAGACTTCATTCGCGCTTTTGACATTATTGCTGATTTCAAGAAATCTACGTGGCACTTCCGAACCAACCCATTCACGACGTTTGCGTTTGAAGACGAATTTCGCCCTGGCACAGCTTCGTTTTCTAACGGCATTGTAGCCCTCGACGACCAGCAAACTGATGAATTACAAGCATTATTAGCCGCTGAAATACCTCCCGACTCAGACAAATTGGGTGTTACCAATCTAGCCCAACACCGAATCGACGTAGGGAGTTCACTCCGCTAACAGACAGCGTTCGTACCGCGTATTTCCGAAGATACAAGAGGCGATTGATGAGGAAGTAAAGAAAATGCTTAACGCCGGAATCGTTGGAGCATTGCGTAGTGAGCGGGCCAGCCCCATAGTGATGGTCAAAAAACCAAATGGGTCGTACCGCATGTGTATCGATTTTCGACTAGTAAACGGTGTATCCAAGAAAGACGCGTATCCATAGCCACGAATGGAAAATATCTTGGATGAATTGCGGTCCGCGCGGTACATTTCCACCATTGACTTGTGTCGAGCCTGTTTCCAAATACCTTTTAGCCCGGATAGTCGTGAAATAACCGCCTTCGTAGTGCCTGGCAAGGGACTATTCCACTTCAACTGCATGCCCTTTGGGCGCGCCAGTGACGTTCCAACGCCTCCTTGACTAACTAATCGGTCCAGCCGTGGACCCGCACGCGTTCGCGTATATCAACGACATCATCGTAGCGACGAAAACGTTCGACGAACAGCTCACCTGGCTACGACATGTACTGCAAACAATCCGCCAAGCGGGTCTCACGATTAATTCCCAGAAGTGCGAATTTTGTTGCTCGGAGGTAAAATACCTAGGGTTCATCGTGAACGAGCACGGGTTGCAGGTCAATCCGGATAAGATCGCACCCGTCGTCACGTATCCCGCCCCACGTAACGTCAAACGAATTCGCCGATTCCTCGGGATGGCATCCTGGTACCGTTGCTTCATACCTAACTTCACCACGGTCACGGAACCCCTGTCTCGGTTATTACGCAAAACGCGACCCTGGCGTTGACTGGTTATCATCAGTCAACGACCCTGGGTCTGGGAAGAAGACCAAGAACGCGCGTTCAAGGAAACTCGCAACCATCTCACGTCCGCCCCAACATTTGTAACGTGGCGTACGATGGTCCCCACCTAGCCTATGAGAAATAGGATTAATTAGTATAAAATTAATAAAATTAATTTTATAATTTTCTAAAGTTGTATGGGTGACCATCAGTGAGGAGGCATTCATTTGTTTTGAGAAAAGAGTGCCTCGTAAAAACCGTGATGGCCTTGAAAGATCAAATATTAAATATATCGGTCCAATTTGCGACAGATAGAGGGCCAAAACAAAGTAGGTCACTCATTAGGGAAGATCTCCCAAGATAATTTAATAAACTGCCTAATTTTCTATGTCAAATATGCTCTACCCCGCCAAGATTGGTCGGTCTCCGACTTTCCTCTCGACAGTGTTTAACACGTTCACGCCGGGGCCGATTTTCATTTGTTTTGCCATGAGGCGGCGCTCAAATTAATATCGCGCTTCATCTGGCTCTGTTGCTCTGCAGTACAGTGAAATCTTATTGTGCAAGTTTTGTAACTCGTGTAACAAATTTCCGACTGTAAGTATAATTAGAAAGGTGATTAGAATGTTTTTTTAATTTTTACCCTTATAAAAAATAGATAATTACAAGCCCGATGAGACAGTTTAGTGCGGGCCACCGGTGGCCCGCGCCGGCGTGAACGTGTTAATCTACAAGTTGGTTGACCAGCATCGCGGATTGTACTTCGTTCTTTCTGCCTGTCTCGGCTTATACAATCCATATATTTCTGGGTAAATTCACATAAATAAAAACTTTTAACTTCAAGTAAATAGTGACGATCAGAGGTTTGATAAAAATCCCTCAACCGGTAAAAAGGGATATAACCACCAACCAAGGTGATTTAACAGCATCGCGGGCAGAGCTTCGGCCTCTTTACCTGTCTTGTTTTCCCCCACATCTAGATTATCAAATCCTAGGAAATTAATCCAATCATTATATCAAAAAATATTCTTGTTCTTGGAAAAAAAAGAATGTCCTGTCCCTTTAAAGAATAGTGTTGTTCAAAACTTGATGACTGTTCCTTGATAAGAAGAAATATCCTTGTTCGATCCTTTCTTCCTGCGTGTCCTTGGTTCCTAATTTATTCAGTTCACCCAGGATGTATTTCCAAACGCCCTGAGATCCAGAGTTTCTATTTCATTGGATTTCATTAATCGTTAGAACGATTTGGCGCCCAACATAAAAAAAAAGTCCCAGCTCGACGGGAGAAGCGTAGCACATTATCGTGCCCGGACTTTCCACGTCCGTTTGTCTGGCAAACCGACGCCAGTTCCGCGGGTTTGGCGCCGTATTAACCCAAACAGTAGACGAGGTGGAACATGTCGTCGCTCACGCAAGTAGTACTCTAACCGACGCCGAACGTCGCTACACCGTCACCGGGCAGGAATGCCTTGCGGTAATCTGGTCAATTCGAAAATTCCGCGCTTATATCAAAGGCTACTCATTCACTGTCATTACCGACCATAGCAGTCTACAATGGTTGCACAACCATAAAAATCCCAGTGGCTGATTAGCCCGCTGGTCACTTGAACTACTAGGATGCGAGTTTAAAAACGTGTATCGCAAGGGTGCACTGAACTGTGTGCCTGACGCCCTCAGCTGTGACAACCACAGCGAACCTCAGACCGGTCACCTAGGGACCGAAAAAACGTACCGCCGTATCGCAACGGATTACTATTCGCCCGGCATGTTCCGCGACGTCGCAAAATTCGTCAAACAATGCGACACTTGCCAGCAATGCAAGGTACAACAGACGACCCCCGCAGGTCTTAGGGGGCGATGCGTGGTAGAGCAACCATGGAACGTAGTAGCCATGGACATAATGGGCCCACTTCCCCCAAGTAAATCCGGTCACGCGTACATCCTAGTGATGCAGGATCTATTCAGAAAATGGGTCGAGTGCTTTCCACTGCGTAAAGCCACGGGTCGGAAAATCTGCGACGCGTTCAAAAAATTTATAGTATCTCGCTGGGGCACACCCCAAGTAATTCTCACCGACAATGGCACGGAATTCAACAATCGGGCATTAAAAGATCTAGCCGCGAAGTATGACATCATACACACCACTACGCCACCGTACCACCCCGAGGCAAATCCTGTGAATCGCGTTAACCGGGTATTGGAAACTATGATTATCTCTTTCCTAGAACAAGATTACCGCGAGCGGGACCATCATCTGTCCGACTTCAGATTAGCATATAATACCGCACACCACACTTCGGTGGCACTAAGCTCGACCTTTTTGAACTACGGCGGTTTACCGAGACCCCTCAATTCCGAGGTGGATTCAACTAAGCTATGAGCCAAGCGGATGAGCCGAATGCAGCACATGCGAAAATGGGTCACCAAAAATTAAGACCGTGCCCATGAGCGTCAGACACGCCAATATGACCGTCACCTTAGACCACCTAACTTTGCCGTGGGCGATTACGTTCCGAAACGACACCACGTATTGTCCAATGCTGCCCAACACATTGCGGCTAAGCTGGCGCCACAATTTCACGGTCCTTACCAGGCATTTGAGTTGATCGACACGCGGAGTAACCAAGTCATCTGGAAAATACATGTTGAAGATCTAAGGCGCTATAATACCACCCCGACCTACCTCAACGCCGGAAGTCCTCGCGGCCTGACGCTTTTCCTTTAACTTTCGTAATTATTTCATTAGCCTTGTTCACATATTTTCTTCAGTTATTTTCTCCTGATTTTGAGTTTGTTTTCGTTTGTTTGTTTGAGTTATTCTTTAGTTTGTTTTTTCAGTTATTCTTCAGTTCATTTGTGTGTGAAAGTGCGCTCTCGTTACCGTCCAGTAAGGTGAGAAACCCGAATATTTTATGTGATGCCAACGATAATTCGTTAGGAAAAATTTATTTGGTTCCTCGCCCGGAGTGTTAGATCAAGGGATCTCTCTCCAGATTTCCGTATCGTGTCATGCCGATCTGAATTATCCGAGGGCCAATTCTTTGGAAATTGGGGATCATCATCAAACTGTCGCTATTTTGCCTATCGCTATCGCCCGCTCACGCCCTATTGTATTATTCCGCTTTGACTTGGTTACCTGCAATTTGGTTAATATTTCTGTTATTACCGCTTCACTGTTTTGCCACCGTTTTTGGAGACTTTCGCCGTAATTGTAGTCGTGGGATTAGCACCCGTCATTTAAAGATCTATCTATTTTCGGTTGGTGCTTTATAACCCACGTTAATCCGCCTAACGGATCTTTACGCCCGCTGCCTGACGCAGCGTAATAATTGTCTTTTCTTGTGTTTCGCTGGGACAATTGATTCCCGATTACGTAATAATTTCGCCTGTCCAAGTGACACAATTCCCGACAACTGATCGTCAGTGTTCACGATCACTCCGAATAGGAGCGATCAAATTGAAAGCATTGTATTACGCCCGGTGCAAGGCTGTACCGTTTTCGTGAGATTTATCAGAGTACCGGCCCCGCCAACACATTTTCGAGTATTGTAATCATCTGATTGATTGAAATTTCATGTATCATCGCACGACCCATCTCGTAAATTGAATATACGGGCCAAAGCCCAGTGAAGAAAATCATCGTTTCGTGATTCACGTCAATTCCAGCCCCTCTACCTTCTCATATCGTACCTGAGCTAGTCGAGTTGCCGCCCGTCGCAGATCTCTTTAACAATCGGATCTTGATTTCCATTTCGTTTGTCGATTCTTACGTGACGCACCGGCGTCTGGCGCCCAAATCAACCAACTTTATCATTTTTTAGTTTATTGTGCCAAGTGATAAGAGAGACGCGCCGTAGGGTAACGACGAGTCGATCAATGCCTGCTGTTAATTTTCAACAAGGAAAATCGTACGTTACAGTACACAAGTATTCTGGATTTCTTTTTTTGAATAGCCTGCCAAAGACCACCCACTCCAATTTTTCGTTTCATCGTTTTTTAAATTTGAACTAATTTCTTTTTCTCTTTCGACTGTTACGTCTGTAAAATGTTCACCGGCGTTATTATTCAGGTTCGATTCTCATTTTATGCAACTAAATGCAACTGCAGGAAAAGGATTCAAAGCGATAAAGGTGATTGAGAATTCGTTGTGAAATATGATATGAAATATGTTTATTTGCCAAGCTCGGGGAGGCTTACAAGCGTAATCAGACGTGGAGGAGTTTTGAAGAAGAATATGATTGACCAGGCTCGGTGAGTCTTACAGGTGTGGTTGAAGAATGGATGTAGAATGACCAAACCAGGATTTCAGCGTGCGACTGAGAAACTGTGTCCCGAAAAACCGTAATGCTTGGTTCCAAGTTCGAAAGTGACTTTGATATAATCATTGGGAATAAGGTAAACTCGGTTTATTGAAAGAAGAGGTAGGTGAAGATGGAGTGCACGTGTAGCTAACGGGGTGCAAATCGGGAAGTCATTGCTGTTGCATGTCAAGCTGATGCAAGGTCGAGCAATGACCGATGACAGTTGAAATAGGTAGGCAGGAAGAAAGGTATCGGGTTGCATCCGGTAGGATTGCCGGTGATTATTGATATGTATTGGGAATCGGTAAGAATGGTTGGGCGAGACGTTTGGACCGAGATCCGGACGTAACACGACTTCCGTTTTGGAATTTGATTGATTTGTTTTTCTTTTAATTATCTTGCAGATTTCACATTCATTCATTTGATATTTTCAGTCTTCTCTTCAGTACTTACTTGGCATAATAATTGATTTCTTTCTTTTTTTTCCGAAAAATTCAATTTTACGGTTATTCTGGAGGAACAACTTCTGTATGACGACTGGTTCGGATAAATTGATGTACTTGGTGAAGTTTTTTGCACCCGGGGTGCTTTTTTGGGTACCATATTCCAGCAGCAACAAATTCAGAAAGTCTTTCATTGGCCAAATTCCAACACCACCAAATTCAGGAAGCCTTGTACTCGCCATAATTCAGCTGCGTTCATAACACAATGCTTCGAATTCGCTTCATTTTAGCTGTAAAATTTTTTCAAGTGCTAGGTTAGGTTAGGTTTCAAGTGCTAGGCTAGCCATTTTAGCGCCTACAATGTTTTCATCAATAGTGGCTCTGCTCATTTGACCTTAAACCGGCAGAGCCTCAGTTCTTTCCGAATCTGTAGGAGCAATAAAATTCTTTGTTTGACAACAAATTAGCAACAAATGAGCAACAAAATCTGTCATATTGCAGTTTCAATTCTTCCCCTTTGGTTTTGCCACGTTAAGGGACGTTTCCCATTGCATATTCTCTTACAAATGGAATGACTGCGGATACTTCCGTGAGCCTGGTCACTCAAACTCTGGTTAAATTGCATGACATAGGAGTCGAAGTGGGTTCATCAACGTTAGGTGGGCCTCGCAAACATTTTGCTATGGTGAAATTATTGGGAGCTAACATGTGTTTACCAAACCCACGTCTTTTCTTTCCTTATCCGAGAATCAAAAATCTTATGCATGTGGTTAGTGATCCTTGCCATCTGTTTAAGTTGATACGAACTTGTATTGATGATTGGTTGATGGACAACATAGAGAAATAGAATGACGATTTATAACTAATCTTGCATATTTACGAGAAAACGAAGGAAAATAAATTGCGACTAAACCATGCTAGGTATTTCAAAATGAAAATGAAGGTCAGATTAGCAGCACAGAGCTTCAGTCAGAGTGTTGTTTCTGTGATTGAATTTTGTTGGAACGAGCTGCATATTTCTCAATTCGAAGGATGTGAGGCAACTATCGAATTTTTACGTTAGGCGGACATTCTTTTCGATTTCCTCAATTCCAGAAATCCTTGTGCAAACGGTTTTGAAGCACCTCTTGAGAAATGCAACAAACACTTATGGCGTCCTCGCGTTAATGACATACTTGATTACCTTTTGCAATTGAAAGATTCGTCAGGAAACCTTCTGTGTACCATTCGTCGAAAGACTGCTTTCGTTGGAATATATACAGCTGCTCTCTCAGTCATGAACATTTTTGATATTTAGGTAAATCAAGGACCGAGCAACAAAATGAACTGTGTCTGTAACCATCATGGTTGCGTGGTGACAAACCTCGAAAACCATTCCAGTTGGATAGAGACTACAGCGTGAGCCTGTGTACGAATTCATTCACACATAGGTGTCTTTGCAAAGTTCTCCGACAAAAAAATTACATAAGAAGATGGTTTTTAACGCATTTTTGTATTTTCAGAACTGTCTTGGGCATCCTGATGTTTCGTCGGCAGCGAGCAAAGAAAGGCATACGAGGAAGTAAGTACCAGAAAGGTTTGAGTGCAATCATCAGCAAGGTTTGAGTGCAATTATCGGCAGATAGGAAAAGTCCTGTGAGGTTGTAGAATATAGTGTTATAATATTCCCTGGAATCCTGGTCGCTTAATGATTTGGTCCACTGCGGTTCCGCATTATCATCCAATCGTCTTCCGCATCCTCTCTGGATATTCTGGCAGCTTAACGCTCAGTCCATTGCAGTTCTGAGTAGTTATTCATAAGTGCCGCTCAGCCAAAGCAGACCATACCAAAATGTTGGACAACAAATGGATATACGACACCGGTTAACATCCCCAGATTCGACATTTTCTGCTGATGTTAAGCAGAAATTATTTTGGCTCTGTTTATGAGATCGACAACCCAATCCTAAAAGAACTAAAGGTAAAAAACGAATTTGATGCATTGAGTATGGCTCGGAGTAATTATTCCCCACCAGAAATATTTATAAATCTTGACCGCTTGGACTGCATTCAAAATGAATACAATATCCCCATACTCTATCATATACAAAGACATCGTGCGAAAAAGGCTATAACCGTCGAATAAGGTAGCATTTGAGAAATGGAAACCTTTTCAAGCTCTCCTAGTGGGTGATGAGGAAAGTCGGCAGACTCACTGAGAATTACTGGTGGCTTCAAGGTAAAGCAAAGCACATCAATGGCTTGAGACTTCGCGCCAGATTGAGGATAAATCAGCAGCAGGAAAGAGATGGCCCTACAGGGAATAGCTAACAGATTTGATGTCAACTGATTTCTCAGTATAACTGCACCGTTAATGCAATAGGACTTGTGTTTCGAATGTAAATATTGTACATACTCAGATTCCTCAACCTTCCCCTCCTTTATTCACACCACATCTCCACTAGTCTCGAAAGGCAAGGTTGAAGATGCAATGGTTTTTTTGTTCTCAATTTTTCTACCATAGCCAAATTATGATAGAATTGACTCATTACCCATAACCGAACGCTTGTTATCTCATACACATTATGATGAAGTTTTACCGAATAGATTTATCACTAGATAACAATCAACTAATAACTCAGCTACTTAACGTTTAAGTTGTTGTAAGAGTATTTATACTCAAAGAATGTATAATATTGAGACTGGAAAAATGGATATTCTTTCGGAAACCAATGGAAAAACGTCTCGTGAATGAATTTCTGAAAGCGAAACTCATCAATGCGGCCGATACCTAAGACACAGTAGTCACCTAATTCTGGCAACGGCTATACCATGCTGAATGCACCGGTTCTCGTCGCTCCCAGCGAAGAGTCTAGAGGATAAACATAGACCGAACACCGAGAAGTATTGGTGGATAAATACGCTCAGAGCAGCAGCGCAATCCTATCAGCTGTGATTTTCTTGTCTCCAGGCATCAATAGTCGTCCGAATGTACGGAATTCGTGTGTTTATCCAGTCCTAATCTTAAGTTTCCCGATTTTGTTCTGTCTGATTATACTTGAGTTCATTTTTGTTTGATTGTTTTGTTTACTTTAGCTTATTTTTTTTCAGTTTATTTCTGTACTGCCCCTTCCTTATCATTAGGCTCAATCGATGTATGCATATGAATCTGCCCCCTGATTGATTTTTCTTCAAGCTGTTTTCTGATCAAAACCGTCAGCCGGGAGGCCGCAACGCCCCTCATGCCTTCGTCAACCCGAAACTGAAAGTACGAAAAGTACACCTACGTCTTCGCGCAATGATAAGGAGGCGTAGTAGATAACTACGTAATCTGGCGTGTAGTGCTTGCAGCGGTGAGCTATAACGCATGAATTCCAATATTGTAATATTGTTGATATATTTGAGGAGTTTTTCCATATTGTAATAAATGTAACTGTATATAACAAAGGGATTATACATAAACTTCTAGAGGGAAAAAAAAAAGCACCGGTTCCCGTCCGATCACCAAAGTTTAGCAGCATTGGGCGCGGTTAGTACTTGGATGGGTGACCGCTTGGGAACACCGCGTGCCGTTGGCATCTGTTTTTGGAGTTTTTCGAATATGATTCAAAGCCAAGAAGACGGATAACTCGCGATTTGGAGACGCAATCGTCACCTTCCCACGGCAACGGCCATACCATGCTGAATGCACCGGTTCTCGTCCGATCACCGAAGTTAAGCAGCATTGGGCGCGGTTAGTACTTGGATGGGTGACCGCTTGGGAACACCGCGTGCCGTTGGCATCTTTTTTTGGAGTTTTTCAAATATGATTCAAAGCCAAGAAGACGAATAACTCGCGGTTTGGGGACACAGTCGTCACTATCCCACGGCAACGGCCATACCTTGTGATAAGACGTGTCTTCCGCAATCTGTGTATTGTAGCACAGTGTAGCGTACAAGTGCCAATTATAATATCCCGCAGTTTATATGCGTGTGAATCGGACACCTAATTGCATTTTGCATATAAACATCTAATCTATAGAGTGAGTAAAGACACTAACGTTCAGCCGGATGTGTTCGGCAAGTTAAGTGAAAAGGAAATTACCTTAGGAGTACAAACGGCTTCAAAATTTAACGATGAGTCGTCAAGAAAAACCATCTTGACCAGAAAAAAAGATACCGTTGCAGAAACGATCAAGTCAATTGAAAAATCGATCGGC
Source organism: Athalia rosae (assembly GCF_917208135.1). Lineage (NCBI taxonomy): Eukaryota > Metazoa > Arthropoda > Insecta > Hymenoptera > Athaliidae > Athalia > Athalia rosae. Next base: position 11,635,621 of record NC_064030.1, read on the forward strand.
AGTAAAATCAAACCAACGCCAAAAACACAGCGTACAATGCTCACACCTAAGCCCAACCTAGCAAAAACTCGAAGACATGCACCTTATGCTACGCAAACTTCGACGGTGGAGTCCGCGGAAACTCGCGAGTCGGAAGCCGGTGACGCCGTAGATCCGAAAGAGCTGAGGAGGCTCAAGGAAGAAAATGCTGCGCTAAAACGCAAACTTTTGGAGCAGAGGATTTCCCCAGAAGAAATGGAGACGGAAAACTCACAGTCTGACGTAACCTCAGCTACATACGCGATACGAACAAGTAACAGATTTTCACCACTACAAGACAATTTAGGCAGTGAACCTACCGAAATTCAAACCGACCAGAGAAGCGATAAAAGCCTAACGGCTATCGAAGAAACAAAGCGCAAAAACAAACAAAGTTTATACGCGAAGCCGCTGTCCAAGACGGTCGTTACACCAACATCGACATCGACACCCAACATTCATACCCAACAGACAACATCGGTTTCAAACCATGCCAAGAAAGCTCAGACCGATCAACCGTCAACCGCCAAGGCCGCTACCGGCAGATCCAGAATACCTCCGATAAACATAGTCCTACAGGAACCTAATGATACAATTAGATTAGTTAAGACGTGTCTAAATATAAATAATTTCTATATAAAGCGGATCAAAGCTAGCAAACATGCGATTTTCCTAAATAACATACAGGATTACAATGCAGTCAAAGGTATTTTGAACGAGGTCAATGCTCAGTACTACACATACACGCCGAAAAGTATTAAAACCAAATCATACCTCGCTAAAGGGCTAGATGCCGATACCGACACAAACGCCATACTTAAAAAGCTAGTTGACCTTAAGACTGAGAACTTAGAATTCGTTGAAGTGAGTAAATTCACAACAAACAAAGCCGTCAGGGAACAACGTGCATTACCTATATTCTTAGTTCAGTTATTTGCAGACAGTCTGGATATGAACTTGCATAAAATCAAATATGTGGACCATCGTGTGATAAGGTGGGAAAAACTAATAAGGTCTAACACTATACAGTGCAAGCGATGCCAAAGATTAGGACACGCGGCGGGAAAGTGTAACATGAAATACAGGTGCGTCAAGTGCAGCCAAGACCATTTACCGGGGGAGTGTGGAATCAACAAAGAGCCTAACGCCGCGCAAAACACGAAATTGTATTGTACAATTTGTCAAAGCGAAGGACACCCTGCATCTTACAGGGGTTGCCCGAAACAGGTAGAATTCCGTAATAGAATTAAAGAAAAGAAGAAAGTAGCAAGGGAGAATGCAGATAAAGTAAACATACAGGTAAACACGTACATCAGACCAAATGTGAACTTTGCGAGCGCTCTCAAAGGGCCCAATCATCCGGCCTCCAGAATTTCACCAATTCCGCTGGGCGAAACACCAAAAACCGCGAACAACGCTAGATTAAACAACATAGACGACATTAAAAATCTCATTTTAGACCTAATAATACACCAATTTGAAGGTATAAAGAAAATACTAGACGAGCAGTCGAAAAGAATAGACTTGTTATATGATATAGTTATTCCGGATAGTCACTCCGTCAATCAATAAAAGGCGCTAGGCACTATGGCGAACCAGAACAGGAAAGATCTTAAAATAATTGCAATAAACGTTAACTCCATTATTAAAAACTATCGTAGAGCAAACTTACTAGCGTTTATACATAAACATCTGCCAGATGTGTTACTGCTAGGCGAAACAAAACTTAATGATAAACATAAAGTACAATTTATAAACTACAACGTAGTGCGTAGCGATAGAATTAACTCCACGCAGGGAGGAGGTACAGCTATTTTGATAAATCGTGAATATAAATACAAGGAGATCAAATTGCACGAGGCTCAAAAATTTACCAAGTTAGAGGCGACCATACTTGAAATACCTCTGAACCACAACGACAATCTTTTTTTAATCGCTGCCTACACAGCGTACGGCGACAAAACGACCTTTAAAAGAGAACTAGATATACTATTTGATAAGTTAGACCTGAGTAGACCTGAGTAATCATTACTACGTACTCGCAGGAGATCTCAACGCGAAACACCATAGATGGCTCAATGCACAGGACAACCCGAGAGGCGTTCTGCTCAACGAATGAATTTCGGAGAAGGCAATCGAGTACAAAATCGCATTGTACGGTCCGGTCTCACCCACGTACCCAAAAGCCAACTCTTTTCTGGACATATGCCTAGCGGACGCAAGACTCGTTCTACAAATCGAAAACAATTCGGGCATGTTGAAAACCATCCCATACGACAGCGATCATAATGCAATTCAAATTTCAGTAACTGCATCCAGTCTGGACATACCGATACCCACCGTGAAGCCCGACGATCGAGCGCTGGACTTCAAACTGGCGAACTGGGAAAAGTTGACCAAGCGCCTTGCCAAAAACCACGCAGCAAACATACCGAATGACAGGAACCTCTCCAATGCCGAAATAAACGAACACCTAGAATCAATGAATAAGGAAATCATCCACGCCATCCACACGACCATACCAAAGCGAAAGTACACTAATTCGACAAAAGTATATCTGAACCCGACGATTGTGAAACTCCAAAAGCTCAAGAGCCAATTATTGACGACGGTCCATGGTATGTACAAACGTTTCCTAAATCATAGATCATTGGAACCGAACTTATACAAAGCCATACTGAATAACGTGCGTAAGTTAATTAAGCAAAACTTTTCCATATCGATCAATGAGTACTGGCGTAGAAAAATTCAAAAAATTCCAGCAAACGACGCGGCAAACATGTTTCCTCAAATCAACCAAATCTTCCGAACGAAAAGTCGAGCCATCGTACCAGCACTGAAAATCAGTAACGCTCAGGGTAGGCCTACTTCGAGGGGCCGGGATAGATTTGAACAGCTTGGACAAAGATGACAACGACAATTACATCGTGACAAGCGAGACGGATAAGCTGAACGTAATTGGCAAGCATTTTGAATCGATTCATAACGCAAACGATCACTTGGGAAGAGTACACCTGAATAGCATTATCACCGCAGGCCACGACGGAATTTGAAAACACCGTACGCAGAGATCGTGCCGAAGGACGGACGGTAATCAATTTTACAGCGGCGCTAAGTGCAGACAAGCTAGATCACCTACAGGCCAAAGATTACTTCACTACCCTGAACGACTCGCACAAGCTGTTCATAAAATCAAGTAACAAGGAGTCATCCGGGCCGGACAACATCCCAAACGTGATACTCAAACACCCACCTGCGACAATGATAAGAGACTACTGCATTCTGTTCAACAACGCCTCGAACAACTCGTGCTTCCCGACGATCTGGAAAAACGCCAAGGTGATCCCGCTAGAAAAAAAAGGTAAAGACGCATCAAACCCGACCAGCTACAGACCAATTAGCCTTCTGTCTAACATCAGTAAGATCTACGAAAAACTCATCAACAAAGCAATCTGGCACACATGCATTCAGCAGGATTTGATGCCGGACTACCAATTGGGTTCCAGGAAAAAACATTCGACACTGCCCGCGGTTGGCAAACTAACTTCGGACATTTGCTGGGCATTGAATGGCAAAGAATGCGTAGGGGCTTGTCTTATCGACTTGGAAAAAGCATTCGATACGGTATGGAGCGATGGACTAATATACAAGCTGCTGAAAAAAGACTTTCCTCATCACCTGGTTAAAACTATCGCAGACATGATAACCGAAAATAGGTTCGTAATAGCGAATGGCGCAGTGGGATCCCGTTTACATTTCAACGTATCGAATGGACTACAGCAAGGAACGATAAATTCACCGCTGTTATCCAACATCTACACCAGCGATATGTTGAGACTTTTCCAGCTTAACCAAAATAAAAAAGCAGCGATAGCCTTTGCGGACGATTTAATCATCTACACACAAGGTAAAAACATCCTTGTTATCAGAGATGAGCTGCAAAACTTATTTGAAAAGATACAATTCTACTGCGAAACGTGGAAGCTAAAGATTAACACTGATAAATGCGAAACAATTCTATTCAGACCAAAACTAAGCGCAGCCCGCAGAAATGTCAAAAGAGAGTGGAAAAATTTTGAGCTGAAACCTGACAGAGACGCAGACACAACCGTCTCGAAGAAAGTAGTCGTGAGATACTTGGGTATCCTACTGGATCAACATCTTTACTTCAACGCTCACATCAATTCGAAGATTACCTCGGCACGCAGGGCATTCGTGAAACTGAAAAGTCTATTCTACTCGAAACACTTGGCACCTAAAACTGAAGTATTGTGCTACATGGCCTTAATAAGACCAATACTCACCTACGGATGTCCCACTTGGTACAACGTCAGTGCTTCTCGACCATGGAAAAACTGCGTACTTTCGAAAGAAGTTGTCTGAGAGCTTGCACCAGCAACTATAGATCATCGGATTCCGAGTACCTGAAATACATTTCCAATGCGAGACTGTACAACGAAGCAAATATAAGCAGAATCGACGTTCAGATACTGAAACTTGCGCGAAACCACTTTGCAGCAGCAGGGACCACCACAGACAATAGCCTCATTTTCGGAGCGATGTACCCGAATGAGTTGTATTTCAAACAAACTTTGATAACTGGGTTCATACCCCCGGAAGCATTTCTTTACCTCGATGCCAATGGATATTTACAGGATCAGCACAACGTCCCGCTAATCTATCACGCCTATAGGCATGCAACACAGAAAAAGATACTGTATGAGGGAAACTTATGTACGTCCAGTCCTAACCCGTTGTGGAGATACAGGACAAGTATCTCGAATAAAGACAGGTCAGATATCAGTAGACGTAATATAGACAAATTTTTGTGGCTCGGATGAACAGGCAATAACTTATTAAGTAATACCGCAAGTCGATATTTAGTCGGTATTCTAGTACCACGAAATTGTATATAGTGTACGTAGTAGAGCATGAACCAGGTACAAAAACAGCGATAGGTTCAGTTGTTAGGTAATTTAGTTGGTTGGTTAGTTAAGTTTGGGTTGAACGGAAATTTGTTACGCCTTTTGTTTCCGCCTCCGAAAATCAAAAAGCTACATAACTAATCGATAATCCAGGTTTTTTTTGAGGCCCTTTTCCTGGTTTGTGCAAAGGCAAAGTCTGCAATCGAAATACTAGTTGCACTAGCAACCAGCATGTACGACATGTATTAACTTGAAATCGTTGTGAATTTACATAAATCACGCGCCAAAGAACGTGACTCGGAGAGCCAAATTGGCCATGAGTCCATCTGTATTATTAAGCATTCCATTTGTTTATTTATGTATGATAACTCAATGTGAGAAGTCACAAAAAATTGTATACCTAGGTTGTTGTAAATACACGACTTAAAAGCAACAGCACCGGTTCCCGTCCGATCTCCGAAGTTAAGCAGCATTGGGCGCGGCTAGTACTTGGATGGGTGACCGCTTGAGAACACCGCGTGCCGTTGACATCTTTTTTTTTGAGTTTTTCAAATATGATTCAAAGCCAAGAAGACGAATAACTCGCGGTTTCGGGACACAGTCGTCACCATCTCACGGCAACGGCCATACCATGCTGAATGCACCGGTTCTCGTCCGATCACCAAAGTTAAGCAGCATTTGGCGCGGTTAGTACTTGGATGGGTGACCGCTTGGGAACACCGCGTGCCGTTGGCATCTCTTTTTTGGAGTTTTTTAAATACAGGGTGAATCCTTCAACTCTGTCAACCCGTCAGGGGTATGTTGGGGCTGCTCAGACAAGCATTTTGAGGTAACACACTTATGGTCGGAAACTCCTCCTAACGGCTGTGGAGGGCTTTGGAGTTTTGTTTTTTAAATTTAAAAAAAAATTTTTTTTTGTTTTTAATTTTTCCTTTATGGTACCCAGTTTCCCTCGCGTGACGATTAACTGCAGAGAAAACTTGCCTGTGGGGAAAAGGTCGGTTTGGGAACCGTTCACGATACCAGCGTTGCGCAGCGAGTGAATTCGAATCATTGGCGCGGTACGCATAATGCACATCTGTTAGCTCGACCCAAGTAAGGCGGTTCATAATTACTCGACTTGTCATTGTACCGATGAGACACTAAGAAGTACGTTTTTTAGCGCAGAACAAACCATTACGTTCGAATCCGAGCAAAAGTAGGAGCAACCCCTGGGTACCAGAAAAAAAAAATGAATGAATAAATAAATTTTAAAAAAATCTTCAAAGCCCTCCACAGCCGTTAGGAGGAGTTTCCGACCATAAGTGTGTTACCTCAAAATGCTTGTCTGAGCAGCCCCAACATACCCCTGACGGGTTGACAGAGTTGAAGGATTCACCCTGTATCTACAAATTGATACGATGAATGACATTACTGTCCTCGACGGTAGTAAAATAAATGCAGAAGACTTGAGAAAGGGGTCCCGCGCACCACTTAATGTTCTAAACCCATAACCAATGTCTTCTTCAATATCTGATTAAATATTCACAAAATATTAATGGACAATAAATAACTTCCTTATTGTTAGTCCTTAAATCACTGTCCGAATTTTCTTTTCATAAGTTCACTGGATGGCTTACGACAGGAAAGACCGTTCAATTCTTTAACCTAAAAGTTATACATACGTTTACGATCAAGATATAAAATGAAATATCGAGATTAAAAGACGCTCATAGCTTAATACGGTGTGTTTTTGATCGTTCAATCCTCTAACCTAAAAATTATACACACTTTTATATCTAAAATATAAAATGAGATGTCGAGAATAAAACACGATTATAGCTAAGCACGTACTCATGTATGTTTTCAGAATCTAACCGGTATAACCTCTAAATAATCGATCCCTTTAGTGAATAAAATTCACGAGAGGTTAGCAAGTGCTCCCTGCTTGGCAAGTGTGTGCCGCTATTTATGACGGAGCAAAGCTCGCTGGCACCATCGACACCGAGTTTGATGGATTTTTATAATCGATTATCAATCCGGACAGAATTTCATGCATTTTACTCATATTAATTATGTATTACGACATCAATTACCATACGAATGCGTACACTTTTCATACATTCTCGCGAAAACTGCATAAGCTACATAGCCATAATTCTATAAACATCGTAACCGATTTATTCTCTTTATCCGTAAATGATTACGTCACGCATCCAGGTTCATATTACCAATGTCCTTGACCAACAATTCTTCTCGAGCGTGTTTGGACGTTCTATTAACATGTAATAATAGAACGAAACATTAATAACGTTGAAAAACGGTTACTAAACTAAATACAAAACGGAACCACCAATCTCTGGTCTCATTCTCACATTCAGCGTTACTTTCAATCCTTACTTTTTTTAATTTCCATATAGGTATCCCAATATTCTTGACCAACGATTGTTCAAGATGAATAATATCTAAAAAAGGTTAAGAAAATGAATAGCGAACTAAATAAGAAATTTGTGATATTATAATTACAATCCACGTCATACTTCTAATCCTTCATGTTTTTAAATTTTCAAGTAGGTATCTTAATATATTAGACCAACGATTCTTGACATATCAGCTCTTCTCTTGACATTTTATCCGCAATTTTGATTTACCCTTCGTCCCCATACTTTGTCTCGTAGCGCACAGTCGAAATTTCAATCTCGAAATCCAGAGGTTTTCAATTACTCAAGTTTTGAACTTTCGATTCTATTAACCACCGTGCTACTAACTAATGGATGACGTAGTAGACACTCCAAAAAGCAATACATATTTTCATCCAATATTTGGAGAGCTCGGAACACTTGTTTCAACTGAATTCAAACGGTTCATTCATGTTATTATCGGAGCCTTCCCCGAATGGCAAGTTCCTTGTACGTACCTGCACTTTGCTCGACGTTTCGTTCGCATTTATCTGCATGAGAATCGATTACTCAATGACTCTTTCGGACGTATCTGATCTTTTTGTGCATTGCCTGCCTGGTACTGTACTGCCTTCTGAATTTCAAACTCTACGCCTGGACTGCCCTCTGCTTCATCTTCTTCTGTATTCCGTATTGGCTATGGCCTTCAAATTCGGAAATACTACCACCATTGGAAGAAAACACTATCTTTCTGTTAACATATTAGTAGACTAGGCACTCAATCTAAACCTTCGTGCCAAACTAATGCGGTGTAAATAGAAAAGATGGTAGTTACACTCAACTGGTGTATTGCGGTGATGGTCCAGTTGGATATGCTGTTATTCAGTTTTGCACAGCCGATTTTTTTCATTTTTATATCAATTAAAAAAAATAAAAATTCATATAGTTTTTATTGCTATCCGGTAAGGTCTTCACGTAAATTAATCTGGTAAGATTCATCAATTGTACAATTCTGTGTAAACGTAATTTTTCACCTTGCTGTCGGTTCGCTGATTCGATAAAAATATTTTCAGTGAGTTCCATGACCGTACTCTTGAACATGCTACGTATAGTTGCCCATGATTGAAAACATCTTTTCTGAGGTCGATACCAATTTTTTCCAAAGTTTGTCCCTGCGATTTATTTATTGTCATTGCAAATGCCAGTTTGATTGGAAATTGCCCTCTTTTGAACGTGAAAAAATAAATATCCTCGCAATATAGCGTAATTCTATTCAGAAATACTATTTCCCCAGCATTATCGCCTGTAAGAATCTCACATTTCAACAAATGATTTCCGAGTTCGATCACAAGTAATCTAGTGCCATTGCAAAGGCCTTCGTTTACACTCAAATTTCGAATGAGCATGACTACACAATTTTCTCTCAATCGCAATTCATGTGGTGGAAAGGACGGTGGTGACAAACTGTCCAAGTACTCCGGTAGAATTGTTTCACATATACTATCCTTGTCGTTAGTTTTGTCGATGCTATTTATGCTTGTATAAATTTTTTTCGTTCTTTGAATCGAGTAATTCTACCACTTGCTTATTGATTTCTCCTACATCAGCATTCCTAGCTGACAGTATTGCACAATTTGCTGCTTTTTTGAATCGTTTTTCCCTGATATACTCCCCGTATACACTTTGTACTATGTTAGAATTTGGAGATGCTATACAATGTTCTGGAAATTGAACATAATCATTATTGTCATTCAATTTTCCATCGCCAAGGTCTATCAAAAATTTTGAAAATTCAACTTCATTAGATAAAGTTCTCATATTTTGCGTTAATTTGTACTTTTTGAAGAATTTCCATAGATTACTAAATTTGATTGATAAGTTAACTGTTTCACTGCGTGTACCTCTCACTTTTATTGGTAATAGTTGTCTGAAATCGCCACCCATGATCAAAATCTTCCCACCGAATGGTAAATCATTGTTCATTATGTCGCGTAATGTTCTATCGATAACTTCTTACGCGTACCTGGGTGCCATTGGAGCTTCATCCCAAATAATGACGTGTGTTTCTTTCAGATAGTCTCCATGTTAAGATTTTACCTTTACGCTTGATGTTGAGTCTGAATGGAGGGGAACAGGTAATCCGAACGTCTTATGAACTGTTCTACCCTGTGGTAACAATGTTGCTGCAATTCCCGTGAATGCCATTGTAATCACATTTTTTCCTTTCGCTTTCAATAAATGCCATATAATTTTGTAGATGTAAGTTTTATCGGAGCCACCTGGGCCATCGATGTAGAAGCAAGCGCCGCCGGTGTAATCGGCTGTATTAATCGAATCCAATACGGCATCAACAATTTCTTTTTGTTCAGAATTTAATTTTTCATACTGTCGCACTCCAATTGTAGATGATTCCTCAAGTAATTCATTGTTCGATTCAAAATTAATTATTTTTTGTTCCATTTCCGGAAAATCAGAAAGACTCCAACCCTCTGCATTCAACATTTCACTGATTTGTGCATAGGCTCGTGCTCGGCCACGCGACAATCCGTTCCGTAACGTAGTGCCGTTAATTTTGTATTTTTTGTACGTATAATGACACGGGATCTCAGAATAATAATACTGCCTAGCCTGAGGGTCACGTGCGTTTAACGCAAAGTGATCCAATAACATTCCGGTTTTTTCCAAACTTGATCGTATCTTTTTCTCTTCATTGTCATCCGTGAATACTACGTTTTGCTCATTTTGTAAGTGAACGGGTAAACGTGTGATAGCATGACTTTTGTCCTGCAAACTTTTTCCCAAAATTCGCCAACTCGCTACAACAGGTCCCACGTAACGTGTTTCGATGAAATTTTTTATCTCATCGTGGTCGATCACTGTATTTTCTTCAGGATTTTCGCCAACTGTTACAGCAGCTGCATCATGACCCTTGTAAATATATTTGTACAAGTGTTTTACCGATTTTATACTTGATACTATCTCCACGTTAATGTGACTATTGAATGTAATTGATAGTTGAGGACAATATGGCACAACGTACTGATTGTTCACCATAAATCTGCCAGGTCATTCGAAGAATAGCCCTGTGTCTCGTCGGCGATAGTAAGGATAACCGTTTTCATCTATTATCGTTTCTTCCCTAAACTCTCTCGGAAAGTGTTTCGAACATTTACCGTTTTTCATACACCAGTCTCCACATGGGCCATGTATCATGTGTCTCATCACAATATCGTGTAAATTTTTATTCTCGTTTTCATCTGGTATTTCCGCAGAAATGTATTTATCTACAGCCTCCTTTGTTGTTATCTTATCACCTTCTGCCAACGTTACCACGTATGAATGTGCGCCAAACCACGTTTTTGGAATTCAATCACATAAACGTATGCTGCTACTTTTCCAAAAAATTTCTGGCGGACAATCATATCGATCAAATAACTTTTTTCAGCATTAAAAACGCGAGCACAGATGTCTGGTCTATCTGCTGCCTGCTGATGTTCAAAAATATTTTCATTTATCTCACGCCATTTGGGATTACATGTCATGGTTATGAACAAATCTGGTTTTCCGTACTTACGTACAATAGCCATCGCATCTTGATACATTTGCATCTCACTGCGAGGCGAACCAATGGAAGATGATGGTAAAACTACCATTTTACCAACACGACCATTCATGTTTTCCGCTCTTTTGTTCAAATAATCCACTAAACCTTGATAAGATTCGGCACGCAACTCTTTCTGATGATTTTTGCAGTAATCTATCCGATCTTTTCCAATTTTAACGTAAGAATCAACGATCCACTGCTAAAATAATCGTCTGCCGAGTAAAAAAACATTAAATTCAGTGTCTCTGACCGCAATTCTGTATTTGACATATGCTGCACGGCTAATACGTTTGAATGTGGAACCAGTTCTCCCTACACGCGTCAAATCTCTACTCCAACCTCGAGTACCATACGGATAAAATAGCGGGTATATCCATAGTACAACATTTGGATCCATTGAGCTTACATTTTGTAATATTTTTGTACTTTTATTTCGAATACTCACAAAAGCTTCTGGAATCTCGCCGTCAGCTGTAGTCGAGAAAACTGCAGCAACTTCATTGCATCTTTGAGAGTTAAATCTACGACGATCCATACCCGGCTTTAGCGTGAATAATAATTGCAATTCCGGTAAGCTCTCGTTCCTTTCGATTGCTGATCTTCGTTAGATTTCTATTTCATCACCCATCATCTGATAAGATTTGGCAAACACGTTCTGTTCACGTATAAACCGATCAATAGTATGCAATATTTCACGGTCCAGCTCGTTGTTTCTGTGTAGTCTATGATCTGTTGCTTCATTCGCATCTACAATAAAAAGCTGACCATAACTTGGAACGTCATTCACTGCTGGATACAGCGCAGTATTTACTTGATAATATATTTGTCTATGAATTTTGAAACAATACGGTCCATCACGTGTTTCCCTGAAGTTAACCAAGTTAGCGTTGAACGAAGCAAAGCAAACTGAACTATTATAACTTCTTATTCTTTCAAAAAAATGTCTTGATTTAAGATGACGATTTTCAAAGAACTCTCGTAATTCATTCGGCGGATTTGGTATTTGCTCGAGGACCACGTCTCTATGTAAACAACAATCATTGAAAGTGTTTTTATTTGATATACGTTCAACCGCAAAATGTTTAGCAGAACACTTACCACACAACACGTTCATTAGACCAATGTAATGCTGTTCGAATTCATTGATTCTACTGGTATTGACATGTCGCGAATCGACGTGTAATTTTTGACGTGCACGAGATTGTTGTCTATATTCTAAGTAGTCATTACCAATCCTTTCAGCTTGGTTTCCGAGACTGGCGCAATAATTGTTAATTACGTTGCTTTCGGTAGGTATATTACCTGTTACTACTCGTTCTACAAATTTGTTATTAACGTGTGAATTTGCAATATGACTTGGATCTTTAATTTGGCTTTCCGTGAGAGAAGTTTCCATTTTTAAACCTAGCTTTACAATTCTATGTTGATTAGTAAAAGATAGTTGACCATTGCATGTTGTTTTAGTTACGTTTTCAATCTGTTTTACGTTAGAATAGTCAATTGAATTGATTTCCGAATGGTCAATTAAATTGATTTGAGTATGTGTGTTCATTACTGTTTGTTTTGGAAAATCATTAAGTTGATTTTCATGCGAATTCTCATATTTCGCGTAAACCATTATCATTGACTGATTTCTTGTTTCGGCATCATCAGTGATATTCACGTGAGCATACGTTAAATCGTACTGGTTTCCAGCTCTGTCTGTTATTTTTCGAATGTTTCCAATAAGCATTTTCCACATTGATTCGATGGATGTGAACATCATGAAACAAGCCTTTCCTGGACTCGCTGCTCTACCATCCAGTTCTCTGGAATGATAATCAAATGACCAAAATTGATCATGAAACTTGCCAACTGCAACGGAAATTCCATTACATGTTGGAATTCCAGAATTTGATTCACTAAACAAGCGATGTAAACCGTTTTTCAAATTAGGCATACCAATGTTGGTATTTTCGTCGTGTATATGCCCAAAAATCACAACGTCAAATGTCAAATGACAATTTTTTGATAAAAGTCTAATATCCGTCTTGAGGTCTGATACTGCCAAGTAATTTACATAATCCTCATCCCGATGCACACTTTTACGGCTTGCCATACTCTCAATGTATAATTTGTCTCCACATGTCAATACACTATCAATTATATCATTGGTTCAAAGATTAGCTGGTTTTACAGCAGACATAGCGATTGAAACTGCAGCATTAGCAGTGCACTGCTTACCTCTGCTGTATGATGAAAATCTCTCGTCACCTTGGTGAAATGACCCATGAGTGATGATGATTATATTATGGTTGTAACTTACAGATTGATCTACGATGCTTTTAGACACCTTATTGGCATCCCTTCCGGTAGTTTTGATTGACAATTCTTTTTTTCGGATATGGGATACATGCTGCCACTGTGAACGAATTTCTTTAATATCTGCTTCTTCATCCAAGTTTCTCAAAATTTTTCGACGGCCCATTTTTTGTAGAAAATGAAGATTTTTACAGGCAGCTTTTCCACCGGACCGAACCGCTGGAAATCTAGGGCAGATCAGCAAATATAATCTGGCAGCAATAACAGCTGTTAATAGATTAAAAATCTATTACAAATCTCAATTTTTAATTGATTAAATGGATTGGGTGAACGCCTTTGTATGGGCTTTCAAAGCTCAAACAACCTCAAATATTAGTCATAGAAACAAGTCATTGTTTTCGTCTTTGTCTTTGAATTCATCATCATTGCCTTTGTTAAATCATCATTATTATCTCAGTACTCTTTCAAATTTAAAATCAATCGACAAAAATGGTGTGGTCACACACCAAATTTGGGGCAGGTTTGCTAAGCTCAGATGTGGTGACACACCGAACTTATTTTGTTCTTGTGGCTTCAATGTTCGTACCTTTGAATGAAAAAAATGGAACAGGTTCAATTCGCACACTTAAATAAGGAGTTTTAACTATAGTGTATAAAATAACAATTTTACTTACCACAAGATATAATAAACTGGACTCTTCGGTGTCAATGTACGTAATAATTTGGAAATTATAACTTTTTAGTTCGTATGGACGTATGAATTACAATTAAATAGAAGCTTTCAAACTGGTAGAGTCAGGGAAGGTATTGTGGTAATTCGGGTAACGGCGGACGCTGAGGTATTCGAATAGAGAAACAAGAAGAAATGCAGCCAAATTTATTAATAACTTTTTCATTTCGGGGAGGCAAATTGAACTCACCATAAATTGTCAAGCTTCGGAGGGATAAGAATTGCAGATCTGTCGTGTAAAGTATGGCGTATTTCGCACACTATAATCTTTTATTATGTAAAATATGTGAAATAATATTCTTCATATTCTTTTTATGATTTCTGTAAGCTGTTGTGACAGTAAAACATAAAGTCACTGGCAATAGGATGCAACTGCCAAGTGTTGACATCTCACCAAATATTCGGACACAAACTCATCGATCCGTATCGAACCTAAGTCGAGCAAACTGACACCCGGCGTACCGAATATTTCTTTTCATGTTCATCGGAGAACCGACACGTGACCCGATGGCACGCATGCGTTACGAAAACGGGTATGATCGAGCCGATCGAAGAAAATTAGTTGAAGGACGAGACGAAAGACCGAAACACGAAGAAGATCCTCCCGTTGCCCTATCGTCGGCGAAGTAAGACTATCGTGAGGAAAGTGATAAAAGTGAATCTACCGAGCTTTATTTAAAATCTTCGCACACCCGGTGGCTTGTCCGGAGGGTGGCGTGAAGAGAGAAGGAAGAACTCCCGGATTTCGTCGTCGTACAGGCTTCGTCTTGGTCGATCCTCCCGTTAACGTCTCCGAAAAATAACATCTTACGTTAGTGGAGATCGCTACCGTCATCGTCATCGTCTTCGTCCTACCGTCGTAGCATAGTCCTGCCGGATACCACGGTCGAAATTACGTAACCGGTCTTACTCCCGTCTCCTACTGTAGACGGAGTAACGTAAGTGGAAAAGTCCCGTTTGTGTCCCTGGAGAATTGTTCCAACGCCTCAGCACGTTCGTCGAATTTTGAATTTAAAAGCTTTGTATGTCCATCTAGGCTCACTCCCGATAACGTCATCTTATTAATAAACGTAACTTCCTGGAAGTCTTGCCTATCGCGAAAAGACGGCTAATTGACTATTTAATTTCCGATTACCTAGCCCTGGTACGTCCTACGTCGCATCGTATCATTTCACGTAGATCTAGCACTCGGGATTGTGAGGGTCCAGTACACAGCAAGGACCAACGCCCTGTGCGGTTTTTCTCCCGTTCACCTCTCGTACTTTCGTCAACAGCTAGTCGGATAGCAGACTAAGAGCTGCATATTTCTCTTAGTGGCGCCCATTTTCCGGGGCTCGATTGCGACACGAGTTGCCGTAATCAGCCTAATTAATTAACGATATTCTGAAGATCGGGGGTCAGTGTGAGCGACGTCTCGAATTTTTCCTCTGAGGTGACCCTCACTAAAAGTCCCTCAGAACGAGAGGTTCGGGGCAGTCGACTTTTACACTGTCAAAGACACAAACAATTAAGCGATAAGAAAAACAGAGGTTTATCGCAGTATTCAAGTTTCTCACAGCCAACCAGTTCAATGAAATGTGAATCGATAATCTTGGTTATCGTAAATATCATATTCATATTTATTCGCTTCGTTATAACCAACTTTCAAGTTTTAACGCAGCCAATCAGCAAACGAATGAGAACTCAGCTGCGTTCAGCGGCACAATTCACTCATTTCGCAAAGTCAAATCGGTTCACACGCAAAATGTAACGGCACCAATCAAATTAGCAAAATCGAATCGGCCCGCACGCAAAATGCAACGGCACCAATCGGTACTCGTTCGTTTCGCGGCGCGAATTCAGAAACACGAGGCTCATCTCGTTTCATCTCGAACTGCGAGTTCCGATTGGTCATCAATTTGTTAAAATAGGATTGGGCGCGGTTGGTACTTGGATGGGTGACCGCTTGGAAACACCGCGTGCCGTTGGCATCTCTTTTTTGGAGTTTTTCGATTATGATTCAAAGCCAAGAAGACGAATAACTCGCGCTTTGGAGACGCAGTCATCACTGTCCTTTGGCAACGGCCATACCATGCTGAATGCACCGGTTCTCGTCCGATCACCGAAGTTAAGGGATCGTCTCAGTGTGAAATTTTCGAAAAATCGATTTTTTTTTTATTGCATTATCGGATAGTATACACTGCAATAAACACTCTCTCAAATTTTCAAATCGAAATTCAAAGTATTACGGTCGCTACAGCGTTTCTGGTAGAAAGGGAACGGAGTAGGGAACGGAGCGAGACATCTGCCTCGTTCGCCGCTCCGCTCGACCGTTATTCCTTTTGTTTATTTTTCTACCTGCGTGTGTATCCTTCTGAGGTACCTACGTTCTATAACTTTCGAAAATAAACTTGCCAAGCATTTCAGTTCGTTTTCGACATCGACCACGAATAGACATAAGAGTGAAACCTCCACGAAAAAAATCAAAATGGATAGAAAAGGCGCAAGAGACACGAAACCTCGACGTGATAGGAAAAGACCCGCAAAATTCAAGGGCACAAATCGACATTGTATTGAGACGGATATATCATTTGCAAGTACTTCGGCGGCGAAAATAGGGAGAAAGAGTCCGGAGTTTGAGGTAAAAATCGATCAAACATTCAGCTATGTTTTGATCGAATTTGCCTTGGTTTTCGGCGCTCTTCAACAACTCCTGAAATGCAAAAATTGTGATAGTGATGTGCGATTCTATAAAAAATCGATTCGAGGTTTAGGATTCAAAATTTGTGTTGATTGTTTGTGTTCGGACCCGGCCGAGATCAACTCTTGTCCGTTGATAAACAATGCGTACGAAATCAACCGCCGTTTCTGTTTCGTCATGCGAATACTCGGCATCGGCATACATGGCATCAGAAATTTTGTCGCATTAATGGATCTAAGTTCAACTTTCAACAGCACAACGTATTACGGAATCATGAAAATGCTGCATATTGTTGTGAAATCGGTATACACGGCCGTTATCCAAAAAGCAGGCTCCGAAGAAAAAAAAAAAAATTTGGAAGCGGAAAATCGAGCGGATATTCTCACGGTGTCTGGTGATGGATCCTGGTCGAAGCGCGGTTTTACTTCGCGCATGGGTATCGTGTCTGTGATTGGAAAATACACCAATAAAGTCATGGACGTTGCTGTTCGGTCAAGCTTTTGCAAAGCTTGTTCACTTTGGAAGGGAAGAGAAAACACGGTTGAATACGATGCATGGTATGCGACGCATGAACCAGAGTGCAACGTAAATCACGAAGGCAGCGCTGGAAAAATGGAGGTTGATGGTATGCTCGAAATTTTCCAAAGATCTGAGGAAATCCACAATGCAAAATACGGATTTTATATTGGAGATGGAGATACAAAGACCTTCAAAATGTTGTTAGAAGCCAAGCCTTATGGCGACAAGCTCACGATAAAAAAAAAAGAATGCACGGGCGCAAATACCCAAAATAACAACGAGAGTTTTAATCATTGCGTGTGGCAACTCGCTCCCAAACACATATTCTGTGGGAAGCAAACCGTAGAAATCACGACGTATTGTGCAGCCTGTACATTCAACGAAGGGTTCGATCCACTTTTGAAAATCATGGAGACAATGGGATGTACCATAGGGCCGATAGCCGCAGACTTCGCTGCAAAATATAAAGCAGAGCGCATCAAAACTGCAGATCGCCGAAGCTCTCTGGACAGCAAAGAAGCCAGGACAGCCCGTCGAACTGAAATTTCGGCCGAAAATGAGGAGTTCGAGGAAGCAGAAGGAGTATTGTATGGACCTGGCATCGCCGATTGATTGTAAGTAAACGATTTCTCTAAAATTTTCGTACTTGAATCTTTAAACGCGTTTTTCTCGGAATGGTGTTTTTCAAAACGGTTTCCACTCTCAAAGGAAGAGTTTTAAAGATATCTAGTTCAAATTTCGGGAGAACATTTTAAACGTCATTCTTTATCGCGCTATGGGAGCTTTTTTTTTTTTTTTTGAAAACTTCCTATTTTTTTTTACGAAAAACTGTCGAAAAAAAGGGCCACATTCGAAACTTTTTGTTCAAACCGTCGCCATTTTGTCAAATTTGAAAAAAAAAAAAACCCCTCCATAGCGCGATAGCGACTTTCCTACAGATCAATAATCTTTTTGAAATTTTTTTTTCAGATTAAAATTGCGGCCGTCACCGTGGAAACCGTGCAGCACCTTTTTTTTTCACGTGAAATTTCATTAATTTATATAACAATGATGCACTCAATAAATAAACTTTAAAAAAATCATTTTGTTTTCTTCATAAACGTATTTATTTGTAAAAAAAAAAACCGGACCGATGACTTTATTTGAACATTAAAAAAAAAATTCGCGAAAATCAGTGATTTTTCGGAGGATCACACTGAGACGATCCCTTAACAGATTCTAATGTAACAATGGTGTGTAATTCAAAATAATACTTTTGGTTTCAAATGACAATATTGCTGACAAGGATAACGTAAAATTAAATACATACTAAATATAAACTAAATTTGAGCTGACTTAATAGCAGAGATTCTCTATTATATTTTATATTTTACTTTTAGGCGTATTCCATTTGAAATCGACCCTAAGTTCATTGGTCTACCCAAGACGGAGAGCCAATGTTAATAATAAGCGGTATTGGCGCTTGTCCAAGCTACCTTGATTGCTTGATTTATATGATTTTGTGGTTAGTAGGCCGCTATGGCACAATTACCTAGCTTTTGAATATATGCTTCTAAATTCACTGAACTGCCCAAAACGGACAGCCAGCGTGCAATGAGTCAGTAGGCGCTCTGTCAAGTACTGCTGTCAAGTCGATCGTGTGCCGGTCTTATATACTGTATGTGACGTCATGATTTATCGCGCAGTCGCGTTGGCGTTACTGCTCGCGCATCTTTTGGCAGCCTGGTGCCGAGTTGGCTGGATACGTCACAATACTTACTGTGGAGGATGAATAATCATGATCTGGCGCTCTATTCATAAATTCCTCAATATGTTGCCACTTCAAAACTGCAGATTTTTTCGGTCTATAGCCTTTGGAACAATTTTTCAATAAATTCTTTAATTTCACAAACTTATTTAGGTCAATATTTTCGTTTGCACTTAAAGTTTTCATAAGCATCGACCACATACTCCATAATGATGATGGTTTCATTTTGTTTTGTAAGTCTTGCAAATAAATTATCAGGTTATTCTCTTCACAAACCGATAGGAAACTTTTATGCACTTCTTTCCACTTATTATAACTTTGATATACTAATGCGTACTGATCTGCACATTCTTTTGGTAATGCATTACTTTGGATTATTAATGGAGCTTCTTTGTTGAAATCTCGAAAAACTTCTTTTTCGTCGGCTGATTCCTCAAATGAGGAATTACGATTCATTTTCAATCTTTTTTAAGCGATGACGAAGGAATAAAGACTAAACGAAGGCTTAGCTACCTTGTACACAAACCGTGTTCATGAGTGGAGCATGTAAACATTGCGCGATTTGATTGAGGTTCGCGCAAAATATCCTTGGTCGATTTTACAGCAGCGCCACAGCAGAGGTGGGGGGATCGCATCGACCGGCCAAGATCTGTTATGATCCACGGCGTGTTTACCGAAAATATTACAATCTATCTGTCGATAATATCGTACATGTTGTTATTTTGGTCAGAGAAATGACATGGTGAATTAAGTAGGATAGCATGATCTCCGTCGATGACAGAGTAAACACTTGCCATTGATGCATTCGAAATGAGTGTTGTAAGGAAAGGACAATAAACGAGACGCATTGAGGATGATTGCATGCTGACTTCTAACTAAAAACTGCTTCAAACTGCTGAAGCGTCTCGTTTATCGTTAAATCATCGATGTGTCAGTTTTGTGAGGTTAACACGCCGTGGATCATAACAGATCGTGGCCGGTCGATGCGAGTCGAGCGGCGCCAGATCCCCCCACTTCTGCTGTGGCGCTGCTGTAAATTCGACCAGGGATATTTTGCGCGAACCTAAATCAAATCGCGCAATGTTCACATGCTCCGCTTATGAACACGGTTTGTGTACATTTGCTTGTGACACGGCTTTTGTGTTTTTGCGTAATGATCAAAACAAAATACGAATCCCGTGCGATAGTCATGTGGATACGTGCTAGAACTCCTTCCATGGTTGCTTGAAATATTATAGAATTGAACACAATAATTACGAGCGTCGGCTAGCCTAGCGAGAAGCGTTGCGGATTTTCACTCATTCAGACGTCCGAGGTTCGAGCCCGGATCGGGGAAAAGTTTTTATCTTCGCGAGATTAAAAACTTAGCAGAATTATATTTGCTCCCTGTTAAGTGATGGCGCGGTAGTAGGAAGAAAAAGTAGCACTTACGTCCCCGAAAGCAGGGACGAAACACGCACTTCCGAGCAGGGTAGGAAGAAAAGTGTATTGCTTAACATTTTACCGACCAGTAGCGGTTTCAACATACTATCATAGATAGTTCAATATATCTATGATACTATGCCCTTTCACCGCCCGCTCAGCCGCAGATCGTCTCAGACACTGGCTCGATTTTGGCGTAGACTGACGCGCGGGAATATATGCGTTTTTCTTAAACTCTGGTAAAATTGCACGCTTCGTGTTATTATAAGGTGACAAAATTCAATGAAATCTACTTTAATTATATTAG
The DNA here is from genome assembly GCF_917208135.1 of Athalia rosae. NCBI lineage: Eukaryota > Metazoa > Arthropoda > Insecta > Hymenoptera > Athaliidae > Athalia > Athalia rosae. The sequence goes on from NC_064030.1 coordinate 11,656,252, forward strand.
TGTTAAAACAATATTTATTTTATCTATCACAATCGTTTCCAGTTTATTATCTACATGAAATATACCATAGTCACCTAAAATAAATAAATAAATGATCCATATAACAATATTTGTTGAAAAAAGAAGTTCTTTAATATTTTTTTGAACTATGATAGCGCTCGAAACAGTCACCTTTGTGTAGTGGGACGTTGCAGTATTTACAAGCGAAACCTGTTCTGCTTAGCTTTTTTTCACTTGCACAAACTCTGCATTGTCGTAGGGGTTTTTTAAATTGACCACTGGTCACTATATTCACTCGTTCATGCTTTCCGAAATTTGCCAGTCTTACGGGATAATCAAATCGGAATGTGGTTCTTGTGATTGTGGGTTCGAAATTAGGTATATCCGTACCTTGTTTTTCAGGTCCGCGGTCTTCTATGAATGAAAGTGCCGCTTTGTGCAGAAAATTTTTATATGTAATCTTCTGTCCGTTCAGAGTTGTATATACTTTGAAGGAGTTGAAAAGTGCACATATAATGAAGAACATTACGACACGCTTCGTCTATTTTTTTTTTTCCTAAAAATGGATTAATAGGATAGTTATTGATCTGCGCGACCTACGCCCTTCATATATTCATTATAATCCATTATTGAGATAGGCTTCTGTATGAGGCAATCTGATGTCCTGCTTCTGTTTCTAGATTCCGCTCTTTGTGCAGAATCTATTGTCGACATCATGTTTACATTCCTTTTGCCATTATTCCATACCTTTAATAAAATATAGCCATTTTCAAGAAATAGATGTTGGCCTCTTGAAAGCTTGACGGTTTGAAGTATTTGAGGAAAACCTCTGTTCTTCCGCATCGTCCCGCACACTCGTAATTGATTTTTTTTTTCAAATCTTAGCTTTGTTGACACTGTTATAATAATTATCTTGATATAAATAGTGCCACATGTTCTGATACGATCCAATGACCGATAACACTGTTTCTTCTGAATTTTTTCTATCAGCGGCCTACACACAAAAGTTGGATACGTAGCTCGTACGAGCTTCAGACAGCACCCAAACAGTTTTCCATATCTTGTTATTTTTGCCGGATTATATGTTTTATTTGTCAGTCTACTTCTCCACGGATTTGAACATTCATCTAGAGACAATTGTTGATCTGGTTTATATACGTTGTTGAATTTTTCCTTAGAATATTCAATGACAGGCTGCATCTTCGTCAGCCTTTGCGAATTGGGAGGAATATCGTTATTATGACAGAAATGCCAGCTTTGCATTATTTGTAAAAGTCTGTTTCTGCTCATAACCTTCGAGAAGAACGGCGTTTCTATAGATGGGTCTGTAGACCAATAATCGTAGAGAACGTCCTTTACTTGTCCCATGAAAATGATCAGGCCCGAAAATTTCTTCATTTCAGTAACCGTGACGTCTCTTTCCATTTTTTTCGTTTTTGATGTAATTTTATCTTTTTCTACAATTTCATAATGATATCTATTAGACTCCCTCACGAAGTGCTTAATCAGGTCACTTCCAATAAATAAATTCACAATATCCATTATGCTTTCGTTGTTGTCTTCAACATTATTATTCATGTCCTTGTCCTCTGAATCACTGTATATGAGCGGTAAAGAACGTCGCTTTCGAATGGCTATATTACTGCTATCACTTCCGTCATCAGTACTACTTGTTAAACGGCAGTCAAGACACTCTGACAGGTCGTCGAAATAAAACTCACCGAGACTATCCTTTACATCCATTTCTGAGGGCTAAAGCTGAGAAAAAAGCATCGATTGTTTGAATAAAGAATGCAAAATGCTTGCTGATTGCTACTTGACAATCTGACTTAATCAAATCTAACAAAAAGATCAAGAGTCAATTATTCGATAGCTGGTCGGTAAGCGCTGGGAAGCAAACGTCGAATAATCGACGGCTGGTCGGTAAAGTGTTGATTTTTCCATGAAACCGTTCTCCGATTATGGAATAGCGAAGCTTATAAGTTCAGTTTGGTTGATTGAAACGAGATACCCGTTCCCAACACCTTCGATATCCCGCACTCTGCGGTTCGTGATTTCGTCACATCTAAGAGCGCCACATATTCCAAATACAAGAATAACCTTCAATCATCGAAAAAAGAAAATTCAAAATAATTGAGTAATTGGTGAAAACGAATGTGAATACCCAACCTTCAAAGCTGAATATTTTTCACGAATTTCATTATTTCATCCCGCTTGAACACTGGAGATTTCTCAGGAACCTTCAGAATTGTTTATGATCAACTTTTAGAATTTTTGAATTCGTTAGCATCAATATTGTCTCTTGTATTTAGTGGTTTTTTTTATCATCGATCAGATACTCTATGAGGTCGGCGATTTCAGCATTTTACTTGAGTCTTTGAAATACGCAACTATATGTTAGTTCTTTCGGCAGAACGGCATCATTATCATATTGTTCGGATTGCGATAACGATGACGACGCGACAGTCGGACGTCATGTGGGGTAGAGTTGGGAGCTGAAACGTTGCTGACCTATCCTGCGAGTCATGAATGAATCGGGGTCGCTGCAGTCCTGTTTGCAGGAAGAAAAGTGGTTTTCGTCACACGCAGTCTTCCAGGGACATCAGTAGCGGATTCACGTACTCGAACCCTTCGAATTCACTTTGATCGATCTTATCTATCACTCTCGCGTCATCGGGCGTCAGGTGGACGGGTTCGTCGGTAAATTCTGGTGGAAAGTTTGCCAAATCTCTGTCAGAATCTAATCTTGGTTTGTAGGGCGGAGTTACTTGTTTTTTTTCCAACACATCCCAATCAATGGCCTTGAAGAACGAGTGTCCAGCGATGTCCAAGAATCCGGAAGAACCGCATCCCAATCGTTCCGCAGGGTCTTTACCGAGGAATCCTTTCAGAACGGAAGCTGCCTTGACAGAGAGTGATCTCGGTATGCGGATTGTTTTCTGTAAAATGACTTGGAAGAGGTAATCTTCCGTATTTTGATCTGGATTTTCGGAAGCCCCAGCTATATCGAACGGACTACGGCCGGCCAGCATTTCGTAAAGCAGTACTCCGAGCGCCCACCAATCGACAGAGAAACTATAATCTTCCCCTCGCAAAATTTCCGGTGCTATGTAGTTCGGCGTTCCACAAAATGTAGCTGTTGTATCACCCTCCCTTACCCCCTCCTTGCACATTCCATAGTCGGTTAATTTGACGTGACCCTCGTGGTCTAATAGCACGTTATCCAGTTTCAGATCTCGGTAAATTATTCCTTTTCGATGCAGAAAATTGAGAGCCAGGCTAATCTCAGCGGCGTAAAATCGAGCGTGTTCTTCGGGTAGACGTCGTTGCCTTTGCATGTGGAACATGAGGTCGCCACCGCGAACGAATTCAATGACAAAAAAAAGGCGAGATGGAGTTTGGAAACAAGAATGAAGACCAACGAGGAACGGGTGATTCGAAGCAGTCTCAAAAACGTGTTTTTCCGTTTGTACCCAGTCGATATCTTCGTCGTCCGTTACCAATGCTTTTTTAATAACTTTCATGGCGTAAATTCGCCGCGTGCGTTTCAACTCAACCAGCAATACCTTCGCGTAAGAACCACGACCGATAACTCTAATCAATTCGAAGTCACTCAACGAATATTGCCTTTGCATTTCGCGCATGTTGTCCACACCCGCGCCGGCTTCCAGGGGTAATTCTTCGCCCTCGTCGCCGGGAACCCGGTTGCGAGAATGGTCGTCGACCGTTGCCAGTTCCGGAAATTCCTCATATGGTGGTACCGCAGGAGGGCAATGATTAGAATCCGACTGTTGTTGGTCACCGTCTCTATCCGATGCGAGTGATTCCGCTATTTGCAACGAGTGTAGGCTGGAACATGGCTTACCAACTACCTTATGGCACTTTTTGTGAACGAGAAGTTTGCACTGAATACATTTGAAACCTTGCCTTCCCAATCCCCAGATCCGATCTTGGCAAAACGCGCAAAACGCTCGCCGGTTGAAACGTTTCGCCTGAAATATGTGACCATTGACACGATAAAGTTTTCTCCACCTGCGTGCTCCGCGTCTGTAGATACTCCTGTCCTCTCCCTCACATGGCATTCCTGGCGCGGCAGGTACATTCGGGAAAACGTGTATCGTAATTTCCGTGTCTTTGTTGAGCTCGTACAAACGTAGGGCCTCATCCAGTTCCAATTGTGACCCTATCGTACAGGGATCACCTTCCTCGTCCACCCATTTCATTGTAAATTGGTCGTGTTGGAGTTGATCCCATCGAGATCCGGCTCCGAATCCACAAATTCCACGCATTTCTTCGCGAAGAGCATCCATCGACATTCCAAAGCCCGCGGCAACGTACGTGATTTGCACCTCCCCGTTGTGAACGATTTTCACCCGTATCTCGTTGTCGGCGTCGTCTGTCTGCGCTGGCATTTTTACTGTTCTTTCGGCTGTGCGGAGGGGCCGAGTTCCGTATTTCTATCTCGCTCTCTCCTCCCCTAGACTTTTTCCTATCGTATTCGCGGAACAATCTTGCGAAACTTTGTTATTATTACCATACTAGGCATAAATCTGGTGTATATTATTCACCGAATTCTCAATACAGTGCCAAAAGTTATTTGAAACTTTAAACCAAATTTAACGGCATCAAACCAAAATTGAAACACGTTATCCTAAGGTGGACGCGCACCGTCCTCCACTCGTCGCAGTTATTGCGAGAAACAATCAATTGAGAGCTACACCAAAGATGCTTACTAAGCGTGTAACACCGACTGCTCTTGACGAATTCTCACACAGTACTGATGTTCTGTAGGTTTACTGGGTGTTATATACCTGCACGGAAAACCTGGGCTGCACAGGGTCCTGCAGGTGCACTTTGACCCTCCTGGAAATTTTCCAAATGGATTTTTTCTTCGAATTGTGCAACCCTCCGTCTCTCTCGTCGTCGCTCTATTTCCAAAGGATTCGACCCATCACCGCGTTCCATTGTATCCAGCGTTCGAAGAAATGGAATCTCGTATATTCTTGTGCAAGATGATACATTTTGATAAGTGAAATAATTTACGTTACGTTCGATACATAATTTGAATTATCGGCTGAAACATCGTTGTTACTGTAATCCACCACTTTCATGGCAGGATATTGGTGGTAATGTTGAGTCCTGTGATCATGGCTTGTCCTTTACGTAATGACACTGAGTACTTGTGATGTTTTGGTCAAACATATTCGAGCCATTCGTAGCGATTTGGCAAAAAAGAACGCTGAGACTAGTAGTGAACTATCGAGCAAACGGTCTAGATGAGATCTTACCCACACTTCAGCTTACGTGAAAGAAAAGAAGCTTATTCAAAAAAAATTTTACCTCATAACAATTTCCGAGAAAATAATCTACCATGCAAGTAAGCGGCGGACCAAGTTGTGGGAGAGGCCTCGGCGCTTTTTCCCGCTACGCCGACCGGGTCGATTTTTGAGAATTCGCATCAGAAACATAGACGCTTATAAATCGGTCATGATGATTTCTCGGAGTGTTTTTATTCAATTCATGGCATGAATGGACGACTCAACATATACCTCAACGTGGTTTCCAATTGGTAAAATAACTAAGATACGCTCATTTATTTATACCAATAAAAATTTCATTTCGTCGATATACCGATATTATTTTGGAGAAAACCCTGTTTTTCCTTTGAATCTACCGATTGCAAGCACCACCTTCAAGATTTCCTTTACCAGTCATCACTCTAGCCATTCGAATTGCAAAAGCATTCACGGATTTCGCCCCATCGCGTAGGTTGATAACTCAGAGCGGTCGATTCTGCACCGATCCATGGAAAAGAGTTTGAAGTACGTATACCATGAATGTCGAAGTCGTAAATCCATTTTCGGAACAATTAGTCGAAAAAATACAGATTTTTCTCTCCCTTTTTTCGGTAATTTCGTGTCAATCAATGAAGATACAGAGACGCGAAGAATCCTTAATTTTGCAGTACAATGAGGCGAACAATTGCATTAACCTGTGTTTCTGAATACCGCACACGAAAAGAGTGGGTTTCAAAATACGGGAACCTTAGAAGTCGACGATCTTAATGAAAGAATCGGACCTGGTGTTACACGCACATAATGTTGTAACGCGCTATCTGCTCTTCCCGAAGAAAACGAGAGAAGGGCTCACGTCGATACCCCACACCACTTCTCCCACGGCAATTCGTTGATTTTCAACACATATCTAACGCTTCGTACTATCACAATTTCATCAAAAACTATTCACGCCAAGGTATATTCTTCTTTGTTCATGAATCTTTAACAAATAGCGATCGCCGACTAGGATCTTTTGGGGGTGACTCATCGTCAGAGCAATATCCTTAACAAAATATGCAGAGGACATAGCAATGAGAAGTGGTACCAATTTTGTGCATATTCACGGAATAATTCTTTTTCATTATGGTGTACCGATATGTTGCTGAGTTACAAAATTTCTAAGCAGTACTGTTTCCAAAGTGAAAAAATAAATGCCTTATGTTATTTGAATGGAAAATAGAGAATTACGATGTGGGACCTCTTAATATTACAATTTTACCCAGACTCCTTTTTTGTCATTTCGAACAATGTTCTCGATGTAACTTTTGAAAAAAAACAAATCTACAAACATCGGGCAGTCACAAGTATTGCATACATTTTGAATGTAATTTGATTGATTTTATGTATTGAGAGAGTATCATAATATAAGAATTCGAGAGCTTCATGCGTCATATCGTTATAGCAACTTTTTTACACGATCGGTTTCGAAAATATGATTTCAATTCTGAGCATAAGCAAGTGCCAACCATCGACAGCGTAATTACTAATGCGATTATTTCAGTTGGATTAGCCGAGAAACTGATGCAGAATACCGCAGATCATCACTACAAAGAGAAGTTCTTTCTCCGCAACAGTTTTGATAGAAGCCAGATCAGTTATCTTGGATCTGTCACACTTTTGTTGACGCTGAGCGCGCACTCGTTTAACGTTCGTTGATGGTACTTTGTGACAGTATAATCGCATCGCCGATGTGTCACTACGCAACGTTATCCCGAAGCGGTGCCGCGAAGACTAATTTATCTCAGGACAATGGGTGCGTTTCACTAACAATAAGCGATCGCAATGCTTGCAACGCCCGTAAGGCTGTTCCACTTGACGACCGCGGTCACAATGATCGAGTTCGAAACGTCATAGATGACGTCATTATTTGCGACCACGCGAGCCCGCTACGACCGTAGCTCTGATATGGGTCGATGCCGTTCGATGCGATGACAGTCAATTTTCTGCCAAATTTTGAAAATGGCCCTTGAACAAATTTCATTTTATAATTCCGAAATGGACGAAATAATTGAAGTAGAAGTATCGGCGGCAGATGTCAAACGTGCAAGAAACTGTAATTATCATGTTATATGACCAATATAATTATTATAATTGAATCTTATTATTTTTACTTTGTGTAAAAGTTACATAACCTTGTCAGAAACAAATATTTCGTATTGGAATTGTAAATTTTCTGGCACAATGCAATAAAATAAGAAATAGCTCAATTAACTTCTGTGAAGCACGTTGCGATTTGATCCGCAATTTCTTACTTCATCGCATTGTGTCAAAGGTTTGATTCAACATTCAATTACAGATGTGACTTTTGCGACTTTATTAATGAATGCGGCTTTGCAAGACCAATCAGCTTCGCATGAAGATTCTTCTATAGTTGAGAGTGAAACTGTTGACGAAACTGAGGATGAAATAGTTGA